>NC_056731.1:1268226084-1268591397 GCF_019279795.1 Protopterus annectens | reverse complement strand
CGTGTCGAGGTTTAAGTCTCCGCCCTTGTGGCTCTGATGGATCTAGATTTTTGAGGTGAAGCATATTCATCAAATCTGGGTTTGACATGGCCTTGTATGTTAGGCAAAGGTCACCTCTGAGCAAGCGGTGCGACTGAATAGAGCTGGAGTTCTTTCAGTCGGGCAGCATAGGACAGATTTTGAGACCCTTTATCCTTTTGGTGAGGAACTTTTGTGGCCTCTCCAGCTGCTGCAAGTGTCGGGTCAGATACATTCAATGGGGCATTGTACTCAATCATTGGTCTGATTAGTGATGAGTAAAGGGAGACTATGACCTCCCTTGATCTAGATGAGAATCCCTTCATGATAAGGTGGGCAATGTAGAAGGACTTCCTAACTACTTTAGCTACATGGGTGTCGAATGACAGACTACTATCAACCTGGGTCCCCAGGTCCCTGATAACTTCTTCTTCTGTGCTCAGTGGATTGCCACCTATTTGGTAGCTAGGGGTAACCTTGTTTTTCCCGAAGGGTATGACTATGCATTTTTTGGCATTTAACTTTAGGCCGTGGCTCTGGCACCAGTTATCCATTTCTGTGAGACCCTTCTGAAGGATATCTGTGTCAGATGTGTTTTCTACTATGGCGCCCAGTTTGCAGTCATCTGCAAACTTTGTCAGCCATAACCCTCCTGTGTTTGCTTGTACTTCGGAAAAGTAGATGCCAAACAAGAGTGGGCCCAGGACTGAGCCCTGTGGGACACCACTTGTGACAGGCTTTGAGTCTGACATGGCGCCAGCAACTCTGACCCTGTGGGTTCTGTCACTCAGCCAGTTTGCAACCCATCTTGTGATGTATGGGTTAACATTTAAGCTGATGAGTTTTTCAATGATACCCGAGTGGGGTATTGTATCGAAGGCCTTAGCCAGATCGAGGTAGGCTGTATGGACTGCCAGATCTGTGCGGCCTTTAACCCCCGGGGGTTAAAGCTTCCGCTAGGGAGAAGAGGCACAAGGATAAGGAGGGACATAGATCCCATAAAAGGCGGGCTGAATCTCACCCCTCGGCTCCGCCAGCTAAAGCAGCTAAGTCTCCTTCGGGGGTCTCCGGATCCTCCTCCTCTCGGCTCCATTCGCCTAGCTTCTCGCCAGAGCCGGAGGAGGAGGATCGGTCTCCCTCGAGGTCGTCGAGGCGGGCCGGGCTACCTCTTCAGGTCAACCAGAAGCATCTCCAAAGCGGATATGGATCGGATGATGCGTCGGTTCTTACAGACCCAAATGCAGATGGGGGTGCTCTTGCCTCCCCCCCTCTGGGGGGGACTGCGGCCCCCATGTTTGCCCCGATCACTCCTTTTCTGACTCGTTTTCGGATCTCAGAGTCATCGGATGGCCCCTTTGGACCCAGGGATTTGTTGGCGCCGATAGCGCTGGTCTCTTCGACGCCGACTATGCCCTCGAGCTTGTCGGATCCGAGCTCTCGGGGCCAAGGGCTGAGCATCGGATCCGAGGGAGTTGTGTCTTAGGAGCTGTTGGCTTCAGAGCGCACCTCTCTCTCGGCGCCGACTGCATCGGCTCCGACCCCGATCCCTTCCTCAGAGCCGAGGCGATTGCTCTCAGAGGCTGGCAAGGGCGATTCTCCTTCGGGTTTTGAGGTAGTGGAGAGGGTACTGTCGAGGTCCTCCAGGTCCCCGGTCCAGGCTTCGGATCCACCCGTACCCCCACTGTATGAGGGTCTGTCTTCCATCATCCGACCATCGGGACAGCCTGCCCAAGCCCTCTAGCTAGTTCCCATGGAGGAACAACAACCCGTGGACGAGCCCTCTTTGGATAGCCCCACAGAGGAGGTTCCTCGAAAACGTTGGTGTAAAAGGAGGCACCTGGACTCCCCCGAGTCCGTTACCACCGACACGGACTTAGATGATAGGGAGGGTTCCCCAAGGTCACCCCCTGAAGATGTCTCCTTTGGAGACATCATGGAAATGTTGCGTATTAGAGGAGGGTGGTCTGCCAAAAAACCTTCCCTTGATGAATCCATGTTCCTGGAGGCGTTTGAGGCAGGCCTATCTACCTCCTGGGTGTCCCCTCCAGCCGACCCCCTGGTGGACTTAATTACCACCAGGGCGTGGAAGGAGCCCGACACCGTGGAGCCAATCCCTAGACGTCCTGATAAAGTCCTAAGTCCCCCCACAGATAGACAGTCATGGGCCAAAGGAACCCCCGTTGATGTCATGTTGGTGGTGGCGGCCACCAAGAAAGAACTCACTCAGGAGAATTCTTTGGTCCACCCGCCAGATAAAGAATCTTGAGCGTTGGACCGGATTGGGAAGCAAATGTTTGGTTCAGCGACCTTTTCTATAAGGGCGCTGAACTATATGGCACATACCATCAGGCTACAGCGAGACTTGATCAAGGAATATGCTGCAGCCCCCCCCAGAGTCCATGTCGGTCAGAGACAAGGATGTGTTTACGACACGAATGGCCACTCTGAAATCCATCTCTAATGCGTCTATGCGGCTTCTCTCCCATGCTTCGGAGGGAGCTGCTAGAGCCAGCGGAGCAGGGGTCGTGTTACGTCACGCCTGGCTCCGTCTTTGTGACTTTGCGGATCCCTTCAAGGCGTCCTTCGCAAACGCCCCCTTTGACGGTTCTGCTCTTTTCGGCAAGACCGTTCGCGATACGCTGGTCCAAAGCGAAAAGGACGGGAAGACGCTGTCTGCCGTCGGAGTCCGCTTCTCTAGTCCCCAAAGATCCTTCTCCAGGAATCAGAGGGGACAAAAGAAGCTGTGGTTCCGCAAGTCTCAGCAATCCCATCCAGCTACGGACCACTCGTCCTCTAGAGGCAGAGGAGGACAAGGTGGACACCGGCCCAGAGGCAGAGGGGGGCCGCGTAATTTCGGGTCTAGAGAACCTTTCTCCGCGCAACAGCCCTGAGGGCTTGCCCGACTGTCCCTCTCTGGAGGCAGTCGGGGAGTGGTTGACGGAGCACCTGTCAAACTGGGAGTCCCTTACAATGGATCGATGGGTGCTCCGTATCATTTCCAGAGGTTATTCCATTCCTAAATCTTCCCCCCAAAACCAGACGCCTCCCCAATGTCCCACCCGAACAGAGGGAGGCAGCGGCTTCAGAGATTTTGAAGCTGCTAAGAAAGAGCCATCCAGCCCGTCCCCCCAGATCAGTCCGGATTGGGTTATTACTCAAGGTTCTTTTTGGTGCCAAAGAAAACCGGGGACCTCAGACCCATCTTAGACCTTTCCGCTCTGAACCTGTTCATACCCAAGGAGAAGTTCCGGATGGTCACTCTTCAATCTATTCTCCCCCTTCTGTGGGAGAACGACTGGATGTGCTCCATAGACCTCAAGGATGCGTACTACCACATCTTGATGGACAGACGATCTAGGAGGTTTCTCCGCTTCCGGCTCGGAGCCAATCATTATCAATTCAGGGTTCTTCCATTCGGCCTCACCTCAGCCCCCAGGGTGTTCACCAAGGTCATGGCGGTGGTTGCAGCCCACCTGAGACTTCAGGGCATTCAGGTCTTCCCATACCTAGATGACTGGCTCCTTACCGCGACCAACAGGCATCAACTCTCTGTGGCGAGAGATTATGCACTGACTCTAGCCCACAACCTAGGCATTTCAGTGAACCGGCAGAAGTCCTGCCTGTGCCCCACTCAAGCCCTAGAATTCATAGGGGCCAGGTTGGATACTCGAATCTCCCGAGCTACTCTAACGTCAGTCAGACTGAACAGCTTGTCGTATCAGGTGTTAGCCCTTCTCCGGAGTCCTACTCCTCCAGCAGAGTTAGTCCTGAGGGCATTGGGGTCTATGTCAGCAGCGATAGGTCTTTCCCTCCATGCCCGTCTGCGAATGAGAATATTACAATGGTCCCTTCAAGTCCAATGGTTCCTCTCGTTTCACCCATTGAACACGCCGATACTGCTGAGCAGAGTTTGCAGGGACTCCCTTCTTTGGTGGTTACATGCGCGGGAACTCAGAGAAGGGAGGCCTTTTGTGATTCCCCCGGTCAAAGCCACTTTGACCACGGACGCTTCTCGCCTCGGGTGGGGGGGGCATTGTTCAGGCAGATCCGTTCAAAGCACGTGGACTTCCCTAGAAACCGCATTGCATATCAAAGTCCTAGAGATGAGGGCGGTGCTTTTGACGTTGCAAGCTCTCCACGACCTTCTTCCCCTGGGGACTATTGTGATCCAGACAGACATGTGGTCTGTCATACAACATATGTCAACATATGGTTGGTAGCAGGGGATTATGGGTAGGGGGGAGGAGCTAGGAGCTCGGATCTTGGAGCTTGGAAAGCTGCCGGCTCGGATCCGAGGTCGGATCTGATACCCACAGGTTGCAGACAAATGAAGTACCTACTCAGATGGAACGTTATGGTGAGTACATAACTTCTTTTTTCAGTTTTAAACCATGTTTATAAAGTGTTATATCTATACTAGCAAAAATTGACAGGTGTTTTGCCAGAATTGATAAATATGGATCAGTGTGGTTTTTTGGAGTGGGCGTAAACATTTCACAACATTAACTGAACAGTAATGAGACAGAGGGAAGCAGAATACAGGAAAGTATCCCTGTTCCTGGTGGAGCTTCATGCAGAGAAAGCATTCGACAGAGTAAGCCGGGATTTTATGAGAAGATCAATTGAAGCATGCACATTCCTTGATATAAAAAGTCAATTAGAAGGATCTATAAAGTAATGGAGGCAAGATTTGAAGCGGGAAGTTTTCTCTCTGGTAAGTTGTCTTTGATCAGAGGGTCTAGACTTTGGTATCCTCTTTCTCCTTTATTTGCTTTATGTTTAGTGCCACAGGTAAAGAAAATAAGGGACTCAGAACTGGTGTGGTTATCGAGAAAAGTTGGCTTTATTTGCAGATTACATTATTTTGAACTTGATAAATCCAGAAAAGTACATCTTGGTTTTGTGGAACATTTTGAGAATGTTTTACGTCTTTTTAGGATAAAATTAAAGAAGATAAAACAAAGGCTATAGCACGCAGAGTCAAAATTTTGAGGAAATTCTTGTGCAATAAAGAATAAAAGCACTAAAATCTTACATCATTCATTTTACTTTTTCTCTTGATGTTCTTTTCTTCATGTGTTCAAATATTTATTGGCACATTTTGGGTGTTTTTCATCATTTTGTTTTTTATGTATCCATTCATGACATGGTTTAGCAATACCCATATTTATGGGGACAAGATACGGCATTTAGGAGTATGAATTAAAAAAGGCTTGTATTACGGCAGCTAAAGATATATGGGAAGAGACTAAACAAACCAAAATACAAAAACTAAGAAAGTAGAAGCTCTTGTTTAGGGGTATGTGTAGTAAGTTACAAGCACTAAAAATGTTTAGTCTTTTTAGATTTATATACAGGTCAGGCACATGCTTATCAGCCAGAGGAAAATTTGTGGACAATAACGAATAAAGAGTTGAAGGAATTTATCTCTGAGGGAAAGCAGGCAAGGGCTAAGCGGGATAAGTTGATGCTTCCAACAGAATTAGATGGCTTAGGAGTACCTAATTTGAAGGGAGTTTCTAGAGCTACATAGTTAAGGTGCATACACACACGCACACGGTTATAATTCTAAGTGGAAAGGTATGATGATAATGTTGGGGGGGTCAAGAAATAAGGATAAGAGTAGGACTTTCGATGCAGATTCTTAACTCATTCACTCTGGAGCAGCTCAGAAAATGCTGACTGCTTACTTCCACCATAGGAACAACAGTGCAGCGTGAGCTTATTATCAGATAATCCATTTGTAATACCATACAGAAAACAAATGTTCGTAACTCTTTAATCTTAAGAGCTAGACTAAAAATGTAAATGCGAATGTTGTTCAGCAGATGCTGACCTTTCCAACAGTGTAAATGTTGATGGTGTGTATCTAAGTCATTATTAAATATTTGCCAAGGAATGCTGATATTGTGCATATTTTTTACCTTTTTGGTACAACAAATCACAATATCTTGGTGAATGTACCATGTAGACCCATACAATTTGTAATTAATTTGTTTGTATGAATGTCAGTTTTAAAAAGTGATACCTTTACCATTACTGTGTGATGCTCTGTTACAGATATTAACAGAAATATGATTAATATTATATTTTTCATAATTGATAAAGCATATCTCATCACCTGTAATGGTTGAAGATGACATATCAGTGTACAAGTTATGTGGCTCAATGTCAGCTTCAAAATGATGCCTCATTTGTGTCACCACCATGCTCCAGTGCAAATATATGGGCATAATAATGAGAAATATGGCAAATGTATAATTTTCATAATCTTACTAGACTAAACAAACTGTGATATATGTGGATGTGTACAGCATACAGACACAGGTCTTTCACTGTGTTGTAAGGAGTAATACTGTCTTCAAAATGAGGTATTGCTTGGGACATTGACATGCTTCCTTACAATGTTATTTACCAAAATATGTAAATAAATCATAATTTCCATAAACTTAAGTCCTAAACAAACTTTGATATCTGTACATGTGTACAGCATACACAGTTCTTTTATCATGTTGTAAGGACTAACACTGTTTTCAAAATGAATTATCACTTGGCACAATTACATGCTCCATAGCAAAGTTATTCACCAAAATATGAAAAAAAATCATAATTTCCATATCTGCATTCCTAAACAAAATATATCTGTACATTTCCCCAGCATACAAACACAGTTCTTTTTCCATCCTGTAACTCCTAATACTGCCTTCAAAATGAGGTATTACTTACCTGTCATGTTCCCTGATAAAGTTATTTAGCAAAATATGAAACAATATCATAATTCTCATAACCATTATCCCAAACAAAATGTGGTATCTGGACATATGTACGGCATACAGATGCACTTCTTTTTATATCTTGCAAGTACTAATACTGTCTTCAGAATGAGCTACTACCTAGCAATGCTGACATGTTCCCTGACAAAGTTATTCACCAAATATGAAAAAATATCATAATTCTCATAACCGAAGTCCTAAACAAAATGTGATATCTGTACATTTGTCCAGCATACAGACACAGTTCTTTTTTCATCATGTAACTACTAATACAGTCTTCAAAATGCAATATTACTTAACCTGTTAACATGTTCTCTGACAAAGTTATTTAGCAAAATATGAAAAAATATAATTCTCATAACCATGGTCCTAACAAACTGTGATATCTGGACATGTGCACGGCATGCAGACATAGTTCTTTTTCCATCCTGTAACTAATGATACTGCTTTCAAAATGAGGTATTACTTAGCCTGATGACATGTTCCCTGACGGTTATTTAGCAAAATAGGAAAAGAAATCCTGACTCTCATAACCATAATTGTAACCAAACTGTGATATGTATACACCATGCAGATAAAGTTCTTACTCCATCTAGTAAGTACTAAAACTGTCTTCAAGATGACAAGTTCCAGACTTTTGCAACTAAATATGAAAATATCTGTAGCATTCATAAACACAGGGAGTGTCCCACATCTGTGCTTGCAATGTGATAATGACTTTTACTAATATGAATAACAGTGACAGCTGCCAATGATTTTACCTGACAAGTGATAACGACTAAGTGTTATACTGTAACAGCACAAATAATGTGATAATCACGTGTATGTCTTGACTGCAAGATTCTGCAAGCTCTTACAAAGGTGATAATTGTGGCGCACAACCTTTTGAGCAAATATTCATTATATTCATGGTGCAAGTATTCTGTAAGACTTGAGCCATTACCATCTGTCAGGAAAAGCCAGGAGTAGTGCTATAAAAGTTTTATAACACTTCTGTATTACTTAGCCCTTTCTGTAATCTAAATTCTACACATGACTGATAAAAGCAGAAAAAAAATTATTGCAGGATTGTTATTGACATATTCTCTTGTACGTGGTAGCACTCTTCTCAACAGTTGTTTTTATTGTTCACCAACTCCCTACCGCAGCTGTTTGCCAAACTATGAACAACAACATAATTTACATAACACAATTCATAATCAAACAGTTATCTGTACCTGCGCCCAGTATACAAATAGTTCTTTTCTTGCTTTTTGTCTCTTGGTTAAAGTAACATACAGTTTAAAGCACCAACAAAACAAAACTTTTTTTGTTCATTGTAATCCATGTACTAAAAATTTCATTTAACAGGATTCCATATAAAATCAATTTTATATTTATTATATTTATATTTATATTTATATATATTTATATTCATATTCATATACATGTATTTATCATATTTGTTATATTGATTACATCTACTTTTACATGAACATTTGTATTTATTTAATTCTTGTGTACACAGGTATATTTCACTGTATTTGTTTACAATTCATATAAAATTCATAACCACATTATTAAATAGAATTTTTTTTAGTATTATATTGATTATTATAATGATTTTATACGGAATCCTGTTAAATGAAATTTTTAGTACATGGATTACAATGAACAAAAAAAGTTTTGTTTTGCTTTTGGTGCTTTAAACTGTATGTTACTTTAACCAAGAGACTAAAAGCAAATTGATTAATTGAGTAATTGAAATTAGAAGGTGTATAAAATAGCAAGCAGGAATACACGTATTATTCTGAAGAAGTTTCCTGTTTTGGAAATGAAAGCGCTAAATCTTTTCTGCTTGCATTCTGTTTGAAACGTTTTGAATACTGTCGTGCTGTACTGTGCTGTGTTGTCATTAAAAACCTTACTACTATACAGCGTTTGAGTTCGTGTCTTGTGGACTGAAAAGTTTTTCTGTGGAACCAACTAAGTTTTTCTTCACATTGGCCTTTACACCAAGCTGTGGGACTGCCTTCATTGGATCCTGTGGTACGGAGATTTGTGGTGATTATTGGTGAATTTTTTCTCCGTCATCCATTTTTTTCAATTACTCCCTTTAACATTGTAATGGAAGAAAGGCAGTTTATAAAACTTTTGGTGCTTTAAACTGTATGTTACTTTAACCAAGAGACTAAAAGCAAATTGATTAATTGAGTAATTGAAATTAGAAGGTGTATAAAATAGCAAGCAGGAATACACGTATTATTCTGAAGAAGTTTCCTGTTTTGGAAATGAAAGCGCTAAATCTTTTCTGCTTGCATTCTGTTTGAAACGTTTTGAATACTGTCGTGCTGTACTGTGCTGTGTTGTCATTAAAAACCTTACTACTATACAGCGTTTGAGTTCGTGTCTTGTGGACTGAAAAGTTTTTCTGTGGAACCAACTAAGTTTTTCTTCACATTGGCCTTTACACCAAGCTGTGGGACTGCCTTCATTGGATCCTGTGGTACGGAGATTTGTGGTGATTATTGGTGAATTTTTTCTCCGTCATCCATTTTTTTCAATTACTCCCTTTAACATTGTAATGGAAGAAAGGCAGTTTATAAAACTGTCCCTTCCAAATGGAGCCACACTACCCTGGAATTAGAAAACTAACAAACCACAAACAATTCAGAAAGGCATTAGTTGCTCACCTAAAGGAGACCTACAGCTGCAAATGCTTCAGGAATACACACTGTTTGCAATCGCTGTTTTCTGTAACTGGAGTTACACACACACACACACACACACACACACACACACACACACACACACACACAGAAAAAAAAAACAGATGGAAGCATGAAACTAACTGTAAACTTTTACTGCAATAACAAAAAGATGGAATCGCAACCACGGGCATTATTGCAAGCAAATAAAAAACTTTTTGAGGGAGAAGGCAATGAGGCAGCATCAGGGATATTCATGCATTCTGCAAATGCAGGTAGAACTAACAGGAATGCTCCGATTATTATAGAACATGTGCTATTCCCAGGTTGCATCTTCCTCTTACTTTATGCATAGTGACTTCACTTTGGTTGACAATGCAATGCATGGTGTAACATTCAATACTAGTCCGAAATCACATACCAGTGAGGGGAAGAAGAAACTTCGGTAATGACCATGATTCTGTGATCTCACACCATCACCGTGTTACAACCATTCATGAAATATGCAGTAACCCAAAAGGTCAGTTATTCCCATTACAGCAGTGTAAACACTTGGCAAATGCAATATATATAAAATGGCTCAATCTATCTCCATGCTCACTAACTGTCATACGCACACACACACACACACACACACACACACACACACACACACACACACACACACACACACACACACACACACACAGTTTCCTCTTCTTTCACACAGACAAACATTCTGTTTTCATGCATGCATTCACTCACACAAGCAGACACACAGCCACACTCGCGCATACCTGCCCCCACCATGCAAACTGCAGATAATCAAACAAGCAGCAAAAAAACTCATTTTACTTACAGAGTATTAGTGAAACTTCACCTGAGCAGACATGATGCTGGTCCTTCACTTGAAATCAGTCTTCGCTGCAGCTGATTGAGTTTTGGCGCGACTGCGGCTGTACTCTCAGTCCAGCAATCCAATGGGCACAGAAAAAAAATAAAGATATCCAGTAGCAAAGCAGCTAATTTCTGCAAATGTATGGAAAAAAGGGAAAAGCTGCTGCTGGACCCTGTATTTATTTGGACAGGACAATGGAAACTTAGAACAGGGGTGGAGGTGTTATGCAAGCTGTGGCTTGCATTGTAAGAATCTGATTGGCTGCCACCGCTTCATTCAGAAAAACATAGTCCACTTAGGTGTAATCATAAGAAAGGGCAGGGAGCATTCCAAGGTGATTTTTTTCTTAAAAGTCTAATAGGGCCAACCAGTAACACCACTCTAAATCCTAAGTTGAGAAGGTAACTGACAACCTTCAGTTACTTTTCTAACCATAGCTTTTAATTACGGCTGTAAACATACTAGTGCTGCTGGAAGGCACTCAGGGGTAACGGCTTGCAATTCCTATCCTAGCATGCTTGGATGTAAGCTCAGAGGCGCTATGAGATGTTACTCAAGGTTAACTCATTCCCTTCAGTACAACTCTTTTGAGTGTATACCTTTAACTCCTAGTGGGTGTGGCCTGAGCCTTTAAAAATTAAGTTATCACCTTACAATTCTAACAAATACTCATTGAAAGAGGTCAGATATCAATACAGTTGTGTTTGCCATCATGTATGCTTCAGGATAAAATATTCTGATACCTTGTATGTAGCATGATTTTGGAATTATTAATGCAATATGAACAAGTAATATTTGACGCCTAGAGGAGCAGTAGGAGGTAACTGCATATGCACCTGGAGGATGAGTTAGAGAATAATAACCACCATACTAAATATAGTTACAGAGTTGCAGAAGGTATTCTAAGAACTAAGCCAACACATGAATGGAGAAAAGACATTTTGCCAATAGGGATGATTTCAAGTAGGGGTACAGAAAATGGGCAAGGAGACTGAAACAAGGTATTGGGAACAAATAATTAAAGAGGAAAATGTAAGAGAATTGGATGAGGCCAAGAAGAAGTTTGGACTTTTGGTTAGAGACTGCCTTTTGCATCAGGGATTGATACCAAATAGTATAGGCAAAGAGAAGTGGACAGAGGAGTCCTAAGTAAAATACCTGCTCTGGTAGAGCTTTTAGTTAAATGTAGAAAAGCTGCTAAAAAGGGGATAATTAGTATGGCATATAAAGTCTTGCATGGCAACTATAAGAATCAGTCAGGAGGAGTTAGAAAAGATTAGGAAGAGCGACTAGAAACGCAATTTACAAGGGAACAATGGGAGGACATATATATATGGCGCCCAAGTATGAAACGAAGTCCAGAAGGTTTAGGGTTTTTGCTTGGAAGTGTTTGCTTTAGGTATTTTTATACTCCAAGCAGACTTCAAGGAATTTTTCCTCAGGTAGATAGCTAAAGTTGGTGGTTTGATCGAGAAGAAAACTGTAACTGGGAACATGTTTTTGGGAGTGTAATGCATTGGCAGATTTAAAAAAAATTCCCTGGAGAGTACTGTGTCAGAAATATTGGGGGTGCAAATAACAGTAAATAAGGAAATTATTCTTTTGAGATTGGAATACAGGATCCAAATGCTTATTCATATGATGGCCTTATTAAGTTTAATTCTGTTTGCTGAAAAAAAATACTAGAAAATGAAAATCAAAATGTAAACCAATTGTATTTGAAGTACTAAATATTAAAAGAGAGATTAACTGGAAGAGGGGGCCTTCAGAAAATGGAAGGAGCAGATTACATAGAAATATATGGAATTTGTGTTTACAAGCAGAATCGTGTTTAGGAGTGAGGTTTGAGGGATGGTATGAATTGAGTGATTTATATAATGGTAGCCTGAAAGACTATTGTTATAAAGAAGAAAAGCATTTATTGTATAATGTGTGTAAACAGAAGAAAATGTTAATGTGCTTTGTTTCCTTTTCTACTCATGTATGTGGGCTTAAGTGTTAGTAATATTTTATTAAAGATGGTAAAGTGTTTCTGGTGCCAAAGAAAGAAGATGCCTTGAGACCTTTTCTGGACTTTGCTTTCCTAGACAAGTTTGTGATAGTGCCGAAGTTAAAAATGCTTTCACTACATACTCTCGTATCCCTTCTTCCTAATTTGAATTTTATGATAACTTTACATTTAAAAGATGCAAATCACATTTTAGCCACCCAGAATTCAGACATTTCTTAAAGTTTTGTATGTCTGGATAACATTATCAGTTCTCTGTGTTGCCCATTGAGCTCTCCACTTCTCAAGAAGTGTTCACAAGTGTCTAGCTTCAGTTACAGCACATTGCAGGCTACAGGGTATTCACATTTTTCCATGTATAAATGATTTACTTATCTTTGCATTTTTTCCAAAGTGTCATGAATCTCTCATTTGGGTGAGAGAGGTTCTATGCAGGCTGGCATTCCAAGAGAACAATCAAAAGTCTTTTTTGACTCCATCACCGAGGACTGTGTTCCCGAGGTGTCTACTAGACACATCAATATGAAGAGTTTTTCTTCCACAGGAAAAAATGGATCTATATTTAGATCTTTTCCAGGGTTTTACATTCAGACATTGGTAACTCCGAGGGAGTATCTCAGGATTCTGGATCTCGTGGTATCTGTGACTCTACTGATACCTGTGGCAAGATTCCATATGAGAAAAATACAGTAGCCTCTGAAGTCTCTCTTATCCCATCATCAGTTGTCTTTTCAAATTCCAGCTTTGGGATTTGTGAAAAGAGAAATCACTTGGTGGAAACATCTAATATGCCTGTATCCAGATCTTCCTTTCTCCCCTCGTGATCCAAAGCCATTGGTCACGACAGACACCTTGGACTTTGCTTGGGGAGTGGAGTCAAAGGGGATAATAGTGCAAGATGTCTGGCACAACAAAGATACAAGCACATGAATGCAAAAGAGATGCTTGCCCTTATCAAGGGACTCAACTCTTGAGTTACATTTGGCCCCCAGGACCATTTCAAGTTGTTATGGATAATACCACAGTGGTGTGGCACATAAGCAAGGAGTAAGCAAGTTTTATCCTCTATGCAGTCTAGCCATGTTAGCAAGGGGAATATCTTTGTCAGAGTCTCACTTTACAGACTTCCTACTTAATGTCATAACAAAATTGTGTGGCAGATCTAGGGAGCAGGACAATGGTGGATTCTCACAAATGAAAAGTAGATCAGGGGGTCCTCCACAGTTTGATCCATCTATGGGGAGGTCCTCAAGTATACCTCTTTGCTAATTCATTTAATAAGCTGGCAAGATTCTGCTCAAAGGCTACTTGCAAGAAGAACTGGAAGACAGATGCCTTTTCTTTTCCTTGGACAGGAATGATCCTAATGATCCTATATACATTTCCACCCCTTTCACTGATATCCACATCTGACGATTCAGAAGGAATCCCCCAAGATCATTGTGGCACAGTGGTTTTCCCTTCTTTTAGAATTTTCCTGGGATAATTACCACAAACTTCCTCACAGACTGTATCTACTCTCATAAGAACAGGGGTGTTTGATACATCCTGGCCCCAAATAACTTCAACTGACTGCCTGGATGGAACTCCAAGAAAACTGTTGGGTCCTCCCTGGGATCTTAATTGTATGTCTGAGAAGCTAACACTTGTTCCATTTGAAACAGGTCATCTGGCTGACTTGAAGTTCTTAACATAGAAAACTATTTATTTTACTAGGTGTGCTCACCTCCTCAAGAAGAGTATCTGAGTTGCAATCCCTTAAGGTGGATCAGCGTTCTCATTTTCCACAGAGACAAGGTTTACTTGTGAACTAATCCTTCTTTCCTTTTATGCATAATCTAATATCCAAGTTTACTTTAAGTCAAATTTCCCATTTCCTTGTGTTCTTCCCTGAACCCAGAATGAAAGAGAGAGGATACATCATACATTCGAGGTCCACAAACAATTTGGGTACTAAGTTGACAAAACTGAACCTTTCAGAACTTCCTATCAATTAATTTCTTGTTCAGATAAGAAAATGGGACAACCTAAAGCAGACCATTTCCAAATGGTTGTCTCAGGCTATTACTTTTTGTTATTTCCACCACAACAAAACTATTCCAGGCAGGGTCAAGGCACATTCTTCCAGGGTCTCTGCTTCATCAGTGGTTTATTGGAAAGGGTGGGACTCGAAGTATTGTGGAAGCAGTAACTTGGCCCTCTGTACATACTTTTACAAAGTACTTCAAGCTAGATTCCTTCTCTAATGGTAGGTCAAGCTTTGCTAGGCTATTCTCCTGTTCTTAACTATGGTAATCTTTCCCATATAACTTAGGCTACTGCAGCAGAGATATATATGGAGAACACAGTGCAGTCATGTAAATACGTGTACCATAACAGGAAATGTTCGAATGATCACTGTTGCAGTAGTTGCTTCCTCCATCCTCATTTTTTTGTTTTTGGTGTGTTTTTTAGGCCAGGTAGTGGACATTTATTTTTTTGTTTTTCCTAGTGATATCCTCTCATGGATCAGCCATTCTGTTAGTTGTCATGAAATCTCTGAATGGCTTGGCAGCCAAACCTGTTTTTTTAGTCAGCTCAATTTGAACTGACTAATGGTTTGGACGCATGGAAGGTGCCCTGAAACTTTGGAAGCTGTCCATCTGTTATATCCTGTGCAAGATATAACTCGTAGCTTAGGCTGCTGCAACAGTGATATTTTGAACATCTACTGTTAGGGTAAGTTTACTGTACTTCACTTGATTTTCTCCTGCATTTTCCTTGTCAAAGGCATTCTTTTTGATGACATCTTGAAGTCCTTTTCTTTCCATTCAGTATTTGTTCCCTGCTATCTATCCCTGTGGTTGTGCTTCTGATCTTCTCTTTTCTCCTCTCGTCTCTTTGCAAGATCTGCAAATGTCTTCTGAGAATCCTCATATGTTGCAGCACCAGAAGATCATATACAGTAAAAGGAACAGGTTATAAAGGGTTGATCTTTGTATTCATTTTTTGTGTTTCTTGAAATAGGGAATAAAGGCATTCTTGACTCTATTCTTTAGCAGTCACTTTTTTCCATAGATTTGACAAAAAGTCTTCTCTCAGGTAATAGGATTGTAGTTTTACAATAATCCGCCATGACCCTTACCCTGTCATCACTCTGAGTGCACTCAACCTGTGCACTCTTTCTGTTTTACTTTATTTACCACAGTCCCTGTCCATTGGTGAATACAGTCCCTTGCTCCCTTTAGTCCTTCCCTTTCCCTTTCTACTCTTTCTGGTATCTCCACAAATCTTAGATTTTTACTTCAGGGACCAATCTTCCATCACAGTCAATTTGTCATCTAGTATTTCCTATTTCTTGTCATGCTGTGCCACTTTTTCCTTTATTGTTTACGATGCCTGCATCACCATGACATTTTCTTCCATATCACTGTTGCAGTATCCTTCACTAAATGGGATTCCCTGCCAAGGGTAGCCCAATGTCCTGCCAGTATACCAGAGCCTTAGGATTTTGTAGATGTTGCATGTCACACGTATGGTCCCTACTTAGAGTAGGGCATAAAGGTGACATATGGACGCTCATACCTCATAATGTTTTTGCCGTCAGTCCAAACTCCATCTTCAGTTGTCAGTCTGAATGTTCCTTTGTTTGTTTGGGTTACTAAGCCATTTTCAGATAAGTGCCCCAATGGGGTTTTCTTCTTATCTTATTTTTTTTCTTTTGGGTTGTGAGTTACATGTCATCCAGAAAGGGAAAATGTCAGTATGGGAGATGGACTGCCAGTAAGGACTGTCACAAGCAGTGTCTTTTTTGCTTGGGTGCTTCTCGAGACCATACTTCATGCTCAGTTTGTCAAGTGTTTGTCCCTAAGACCCTTCATAGTCATCTGTCCTCCTTGCCTATCTGCCTAGATAACCAGTGTCGTAAGTTGTTGGTACAGTGTGTGTTGGTGGAATTGTCCCATCCCAAGAAGAAGACCAGAAAAGTTAAGTGAGATTTGGCTGCTATACCACTTCCCCCAGATATCTCTGTCAAGGCTGGTGAAAGCCCAGAGGATCAACTGGCTGTTTCATTGGATTCTTCTGCCGTGACCGCATCAGAGGCTGGCATGAATCTGGCTTCTTGCACATCCTCTGAGGTTCTGCAAGACATCCATTGTGTATGTTGAGGGGGAACTTTGGTTAAATATATCCGAGGGGAATTCTGCAGATTCTTATTTGGGAGGAGATTCCCACTACATTGAATGTTGGCAAGAGTCTAAACCCCCCCAAAGTCTGTAGGGCTGACATCCCTTTCAGGAAGAAGCAGGAAACTAAACACATTTCCCCTGCTCCCAACGATGTGTGAATGGCATGAATTTACACAGGGCTTGTTTAATGGGATCCCATTCAGAAGCTCAGTGTTTCAAACAGTTGAATTTCAAATGGTCATGACCATGTGTTCGACTTTTTGAAAGGTCGATCTTCAGAAAACAACAAAAATCTACGTTTTTTACAGAGAGGCAAGCCTCCCCTGCACCCCACACCCCCTGAATATTATATATACCAACTCCAAGGTAGCACTACATTGTGGAAAAAGTTAAATTCCCCAATCCCCACTGTACCACGATCTCAATTTAAAAGGTTTTCTACTGTTCAAAAAGTCGATCATATGGTCTCAACCATTCGGGGTTTGACTTTCTGAAAAGTTGAGCTTCTGAATGGGACCCATTTAATGTACTCATGGTCTTGAAGCCTCCCCAGGATGTTTGTTTCTGTACCTCTTGGTCATCTACTCCACTTAAGAGGTCTAGGGATCAGTAGTCCTCTGATGAGGACTTGGACTCTATGAAAGAGCCCTTGTCTTACTCCTCCCAAATTACTTCTCCATTGGACTGTGGTTCTGAGGAGGATTCCATTAGTGCAGATTCTCCCTTTTGAAGAACTTTCTTTAGGAGATACTCTCTCTCATATGACGGAATTCTTTAAATGGAACTGTACTCAGGTTTCTGACATCCAGAAGAGGTGTTACTCTTCAGATGGAGTCCCCTAAGCCCTCTGCTGTCCCTCCGGTCCCAGCTACCCTGTCAGACACTCTTTCAGCAGCTTCTCAGGCTCCTGGTTCCCAACCTCCAGCCTCTAAAAAGCCTGACAGGTTTTATAAGGTGCCTGATGACTGTAAGTTTCTTTACAAATGTGTGTGTCTTCTGACAAACCTTCCAAGCTCTTGCCTTCTACTAAATTGCTTCCTTCTGACAAGAACATTAGGGCCATGGAATGGCTGGGCAAAAAGGTGTGTACTGCTGCTACCTCGCCGTTTGAGCTATTAATTATCAGACCCCTATGACCAGGTATGTCTTAACTCGATAGGCCTGGTAAAGAATAGCCATCTATGACCTTCCTGATTCTCATGGGAAGGTTTTGGCCCTGTCTTTGTTGGGCTGCTCTTCTCAAGTGGCTCATTATTCTATTAAATGTAGTTATGATGCAGCTGATGCTTCTTTTGGAACTGCTGCTTTTGGTTCTGTGTTGAGACATTATTGTTTGCTTCACGTCCAGCCTCTGCCTGGTTAAGGATCACTCAGAATTCTTGGGTTCTGTCCATCATCCATCAGAGATTCTTCATGTTGTAGAAATCCCCTCGTCCTTTTCTGGACATTCTCCAACCTCCTGAAGAACAGCTGCCCATTTTTCTGGATGTACTTCAGGGCCTTTTGTCTCAAGGCACCATCCAAGCAGTTTCTGCCCCTCAGAAGGGGAAAGGATTTTATTCCAGAATGTTTTTGGTTCCCAGGAAAGAAGGCACCCGCAGGCCCATTCTGGACCTTGCCCAGCACAACACCTTTCTGAAGATTCCTTCTTTTTTGATGTTGTCCATTCAGCCTCTGTTTCCTGTTCTTCCCCAGGTTTTCCTGGTCTCTCTGTATCCCAAAGCTTATATTCATATTCATCCCCATTTCAAGAAATATTTGCATTTCTCTGTTTCTTCCTTGAATTTTCAGTTCTCTGCTTCTTTGACCTTTTTATTGCCCCATGGGTTTTTACCAAATGCCTTGCTCATGTGATTGCCTTTTGCAGGCTTATTGGGATACAAATCTTTCCTTACTTGGACAATCTGCTCATTCATGCTTCCTTCCCAGAGATCTAGCTTCATCATATTCACCATGCTGTTTGTGCCCCTTGCAAATCCTTCCTGACTCCTCATTGTCATGTTTTTCTCAGTTGCAGGCTCCAAACCAATCCTATACTGGTTTCCCTGCTGCCACCCAAGGCTCTTGCTCTAATTGCCTTTTTTCAATTCCTTCTTCCTCAAGTCTTATAGCCAAAGAGTTTCGAAGGGCTTTGTGATTCATGCCTTCCAGCATTCCTATACTTCCTCTAGCCAGACTGCATATGAGGAAGCTACAGTGGTTCCTAAAGTCAGTGTGGCCCCAAAACTGTCATCCATTAGACTTTCTAGTCCGTCTTCTTCCATGCCTCAGTCTAGAGCTTCACTGGGGGATTCATCAGCTGTCTCTCAACCCAGGGCTTCCTTTTCAGCCCACAGTCCCCTCTCAGTAATTTTTCTAGATACCTGAGATATGGGGTGGGGTGCTTCATTTGGCCCTCTCAAGGTGCAGGGTTTCTGACCCATACATCCGAGGTCAGATCACATCAACATCAAGGAGGTGAGAGCTCTCTATGTGGCTCTTCAAGCTTTTCATACCATTTCTTCCAGGACCTCTCAAAATCTTTGCAGACAATTTCTTTACAGACAATACAACAGTAATATGGTACAGCAACAAAATATAAGGGACACGACCCCTACCTGCTGTGCATAGTAGCTCTTTGAATTTGGGATCCAGCTGTCCAATATTATGTGACACTTGAAAGTAGAACGTTGTGGCAGACTAAGCAGGTCTATAACACAGGCTCACGAATGGATGGCTTCACAGAGATGTGTTTTTGGACATTGTCCACCAGTAGGGTACTCCTCAGGAAGACCTTTTTGTCTCTCTTCTGAACAGACAACTTCCTCATTTTTGCACGAGATTCCCAAGCCATGGCTTGGAAGGTGGATGCCCTATCTTTTTGATGGAAGGGGATGTTTCTGTACACCTTCCTTCCCCTTCCTCTAATACCAAGGGTCCTGCTCAAGGTAGAGCAAGAACTCCCCTCAAAGTCTTGTTGGTGACTACCTTTTGGCCCAGACAGCACTGGTTTCCTCTTCATCTCATAGGGTGGATCTACTCACACAAGACAAGAAGTTTCTCATCCATCCTCATTTGTCCACTCTTCACCTGACACGGTGGGTGATAGGATTTTGATCCCTTTTAGGCACCTTTTTGTAGGAAATGCTTCAGGTTTGGCAGGAGGCCAGGAAACCCACTACCAGGAAATCCTATATGTCAAAATGGGAAAGATTTTGTGTTTGGTGCCTTGCTCATAAGCAGGATCCTCTTTCCATGGAGATTCCTCTGGTTTTCTCTAACTTGAATGAATTGCTCCATTCTGGGTTGGCATATTCTTCAGTTAACGCTCACCTTTCAGTATTTCTTCTTGTCTGCCTTTGACTCTCTGTTTGTCCTCTAGGTTTGAAGCAAACAATTTCTTAAAGGCATCCTTCAAATCAGGCTTCCCAGGAAACTTATTCCTCCTTCCTGGGACCTTAATTTTGTTCTTGAAAAATTAACTCAGGCTCCTTTTGAGCCTGCTGCTTTAGCTTTCTTGCAGCATTGTACATGGAAGACCATCCTTCTTTTGGCCCTTACTTTAGCTAAGATGGTGTCTGAGCTTTAGGCCGTTATGGCTATTCCTTCTTTTCAATTGGACAGGGTGTCCCTTCATACTAAGCTTTCTATTATGCCTAAGGTGGTTAATGAATTGTCTCTTAATCAGTCTTTTAATTTGCCATATTTTTCTTTCACAACAGTCTGCTAGCGAGAAGGTTCTTCACACCCTGGATTTGTATAGACAGCTCAGGTATTATTTGGGTAAGATTAAGGGTATTAGCAAGTCTGAGCAACTTTTTATTTCCTTTCATCCCAGATCTCTAGGTTTGGCTGTTTCTAAGCAGACCATTTCTTTATGGGTCTCTAAGGCCATTTCCTTTTGTCACTCCTTTCATGGGAAGAGCCTTTCTGCTTTTTTCAAAGGCTTGGATACCAGTTCTTCCTGGAGGCTGCTACTTGTTCCTCTCTCCATACCTTTCGTAAACATTACAAATTGGATGTTGTTCCCAGAGTAAGAGCTGACTTTGCAAGGGCTATCCTGCATGTTTTTCTGGATAGTTCTTCTAGGCCATCCCTCTCCCAGATTTCCTCTTGAGCTTTTGTAGTCTTCTTTTACTGATGAATACTGTAACAGTGATATGGAAGGACACAGTACAGTTGTGTAAAATCTCACCATAACAGTAGATGTCCTTCTCTTCACTCCCTCCCTCCGCCCCCTTTTCTCCTTTCCTTCTTTTAATATCCTTCTGGATGCACATGCTGCTCCTCCTCTCCTTGGACTGTTATTCCTCATAGGGCTGTTCAGTTCTGAGGTATGTACATCCATACATCACCTTTATGCTGTGTGCCATGAGTGAGGAGCACATGTGTCACATAACAATGTCTAAGGGTTTGGAATATTGGCCAGACATTGGGCTACCCTTGGCAGGGGATCCCCTTTAGTGAATAATACTGTAGCAGGGAAGGGAAAGGCATGTACTGTTAGGGAAAGATTTTATATCACTTACTTTCCTCTGAATAATTTGCCTGGTCAAGTCCTTCCCAATTTCTCTATTCTTCTGTTAGTTGCACTTATTTAGGCTGTTAGGGCTCCACTTTTTAAAGATCTCTCCTTACATTTGATCTTTTTTCAATGGATACAGAGGATCCCTCTCCTGCTTCTGTCATCCTGTGTCCACTTTCTCACCAGTTTTCAACATTTTCTCTAGCTGCAAGATGATCCCCCCAATTATTCATCTGGAAAAACACCTTTTGCTTGGCTTCTTTTTTCTACTTATTCAGTCCCCTGGTAGAGACGTGCATAAATCTATAGAGTAGTTGGACTTCACTTTTACAATTACTTGCTTTTGCAAATTAACAGTTGTCAATCATGGTACTCCAGAAATGTCTTTTCATCTCACTGCCACCATATCAAAGTTTATGCTTAACCAGTATTGTTCAACGTTGTATTTTCATTTTTTTTTTGCTAGGTATGCTTAATTATCTAAGGCAGTAACTGCAGTGTACAGAAAACATTTCTTGTAGTTTATAGATATAGAGCAACGAGAGGAAGAGATGATGATAAATAGATTGAATCATACTGGTGATAAGGCATGTTACTTGTCAACCAGGAGTGGAGCATGAATTCTGCCCAGCATTTTTTCTTCATTCTTATTTAAGAGATCAGTTGGCATAATCATTAATTCTGACAAGGTGCAAGGGTCAATCCTGACCTCTGGATAATGGAGTTTGCATGTTCTCCCTGTGTTCTTTGGGGTTCCTCCCCTCTCTCAAAAACATTCTTTGCGTTTCCACCTTAAACTCACCCAAGAATGGAGCTGTGGATAGCAACACAAACTTGGCACCCTATAGGGGGAAGAGTTGTACAGACTGCTTTGGGTATCAACTGTGGTGTGCAGTATCTTTTAGTTAGGAAAACAAGGATCTCAGACTGTGTGCTGTGTCGGGGTGGGGGGGTGGGGCAGAGCTAGTCACTCAAATGTGTAACCATTAGCTCTAGATGATTTGGTTGTGTTGACTAATGTTGCCCCAAAAAATGGCATGGATATTTGCTGGTGATATGTGGTTTGAGGAATCAGCCTACTCCGACCTTTGCCAGGGACACATGCTAATGGTGGGAGAGATGTATGTGTCCGTATTGGCCAGCGTATGCCCACCATAAACCCCAGCAACTCTGGGTCCAGTTCCCAGCTTGGGTTATCTGGGATAGCTCTGTTGACAAAAGCTGGGCATAAAATCAGTCAACTTGCCAAACATGATCTAAGGATAGATGCACTCAGTGTAGGTTCACTGACGGGATGCAGCTTGGAAGAAGGCAGACTAGAAAAGGTGTAGGAATTGCAGTGAGAGAGAATCCTCAGAAGACGGTGAGGGATAGCATCAGAACTAGTGACATTGTATGGCAATTAGACTCCAGTGCAAGGATGAGGCACAGCTGAGAAGCTCAGACTATGCCCCACAGCAGGGTTTCTAATAGTGAGGAAAATAGTGCATTCGGACAACAGTTATCGGACTTGCTGGATAAAGTGGGACAACATGATTTGGTGTTGATAACAAGTGACCTGAATGCAGGACATCAGAACAGGATATGAGGACTGCCGTGGTCCACATGGGTGGGGCAACAGGAATAAAGGAAGAGAGGTTATTTTAGGCTTCTCTCTGGCGAATGGTTTGATGGTGTTCAACACATGGTTCAGCAAGTGAGACAGTCAGAAGATCACATACAAAAGTGGCCATCATGCAACTCAGACTTCCTCCTTGTAAGGAAAGGGAATTTGGGTAGAATCAGTGATCACAAAGGTATCCCCAGTGAAACAGTTGGCGAGTCAGCTACAAGCAGTGGTCCAAGAAGGCTCTAAGGTCATCAAAGACTAGGATGAAGACCTGGAATTTAACTGGAGAGAAAATGCAAGGAGTTACTCAGGGTTCTAACACCTGAGGAAGAAGAGCAAATAAGTGTAGTTGAAGAAGAATGGTAATGCTTCAAAACAGCATGTGTAAGGACTATAAAACAGATATGTGGCCATGTCAGGCATGGAAGCAAGGTACATAAGGAAAGCTGGTGGTGGAATGCAGAAGTCCAGGAAGTCATCAAAAGAAAAGAGGAGTGCAGGAAAAAGTGAGAGAGTGGAAATTTGACCTGGCTAAGAAGGAATGCTGGTTTGTTAACAAAGAAGCTAAGAGAAGAGTCAGAGGTAGTACAGGTGCTGTACCCGATTCTGGAATGTGACTCGGTAGAAGGTAGAAAGAAAATGTTATCAAGTTGCAAGGCAAAGACATAAAGATAAAAAAGAAACTTGGGCACTCTTCGTAAGGGATACCAGCAGTAACCTGTTCACCAGTCCACATGACATCAAAGGCAGAAAAGAGTACTTCCAGCAAATTCTAAATGAAGAAAAGACCACAGAAGCTGTACTGCCCCAGACACAGCCTATGATGATAGAAGTAAAGAAGCCCATCTTAGAAGAAGTAACAGCAGCACTAAAGAAAATGAAGCCAGGGAATCCAGCAGGTTTAGATTAGGTCACAACAGATATGATAAAGATTTTGGGTGAGATAATGGAGAAATGGCTCCTGAGGATACTTGTAGCCATATGGAGAGAAAGGTCTATTCCAGATGACTGGGGAATAAGCATTCTAGTGCCACTGTACTACTTTGGGCAGTACAGAAGCATACCTCTCAACTGTACAGATTTTTGCAAAATGTCCAGATTTTGGACTCATATTTTTGGTCCACTTTTCATAAAATTGTGGTTTTCTGGCAAATTAGTGGAAAATCATTAAAGATTAAAGTTCAAATATAATGGCAGACATTTGAGTTCCAGACTTCATATCCTTCAAAAAATTCATGCTAATGCAAAATCTGTTGTTCTATCAACTTTCCATATTGAAATACAAATATTTAAAAATTGTCCCTATTTTTGGGTCTTTGTCACACATTTACTTATGGCTTTATCCAGATATCTGCTATAAGAGGTTGAGGGGTATGTACAGAAGTATCAAACTCTCGCCGCACATAATGAATGAAAGTTCTGGAGAGGGTGATTGATAAACAAATATGCAGAGCAGTAGAATGTAAAATGGGAGATGAACAGTTTGGATTCAGATAATGATGCAGCACAACTGATCCAGTGTTTTTAGTGAGACATTGTTGCGAAGAAGCTAGAGATGAAGAAAGACTTCAACTGGGCAGTCCTAGTCTTGGAGAAGGCATATGACAAGGTTTCAAGAAAGCTGATTTGGGCAGTCCTACAGTGGCTCAAAGTCTCCAAAACATTGATATAATTAGTCCATACTATGTACAAGGACCCAGTGACTTAAGAATGAACAGTGTTCAGACTCAGAGTGCTTTGCGTCATGGTACCGATTATGGACTGTATTAATAAACAGGTCAGAGAGGACAGATCAATAAAGTTGCTGTATGCAGATGATGTGGCATTACAGACTCTGAGAAAAAACTTTGGCAAAGGATAGGTGAATGGAATGCACAACTGAAGGCATACAGGATGAAACTGAGTACAGATAAAACAGCTGTATTGGCAACAAATGCTGAAATCAGAAGAAGCTGAGAATTGAGATAAAAGGGAAAATAGTAGAACAGGTTAACAGCTTCAAGTATCTCGAAGGGCTGTTTGAGGAGAAGTCTGAATGAGTGGGCCAAACCCAGAATTATTGGGGCTTCAGGCAACTCACACAGAGTCTCAAGGGTAGTGTATGACAGAAGAATACCAAAGAAGCTGAAAAGTAAGGCGTGCAAAACGATGGTGAGACTAATACTACTGCATGATACAGACACCGGGTAGTAAAGGCAGAACAGTTAAGGAAGCTAGAGGTGCTGGGATGAAGTGCTTGAACTGGCTGGTGGAATTCAGACTGTGGGACACAGAAAGAAATGTGGACATCAGAGCAGAAGCTAAAGTATCTCCAAGTGCAGAGAAAGTCAGAGTTCACATTCCTGTAGTTCAGGCACATGTGCAGAAAGGCAAAAGGCAATCTGCTGAAGATGATTTGGAACAGACCAGAAGGAGGGAAGAAGAAATGAGGGGGTTCAGCAAAGAGATGGATGAATTGTGAGAGAGAAGACGTGTGGCGGTCAGGCTTGACTGTTAAAGGTAGGAGAGTGGCACTGAATTGAGAGAGATGGTGACAGTTGACATGACACCCCAAACTCATATAGAAATTGTGAAAAGGGGGGGTTGACAATGATTTTATTTCCTCAATGAAGATCATATGCGACAGGAAAGCTAACATCAATATTCTTGTTCCCTTAAACAATACCAGTAAGAGACAAATTTATAATCCAGGCTATCATAAGTTTATGAAATATTGCCACCCCACACCCATCCACCAAATTGATAAATGGCAGTCAAAAAACTTGAATACATTTAAGATACTAAGAAAAATGGGTGGGAACAAATAAATATGTTGCTAAGTTGAGAGAGTTATGTAATGGCTTTCTAGCCTAAAAATAGGTAAACTTACAATTTATCCATGTCTAAACACACCCTTCTGAATACTCATTCAGTTTGTAGAGCAGTGAATATATACACCATTCTTTGAATGAATAATCAACACAGTCAAACAGTTATCGATTACTGTAAACACGGGTGGCCTCTCCCACATCTTATTGTGTTTGTCCTTTTTAAAGAGCTGAGAGGGTTTGTAATATGTGGGACACATTTCTCAAAGCTGCAGCAGAGGGGTGATCGAGATTAAAAGAAAGGTATTATGTAGACCATCCAGTATAGCCTGCTTATCAGGAATCAATACTTGCTATAAGATTCACTCTGCTTTGAGTCAGACAATTCCAGATTATGTTTTTGATTTGATAACAAATTGTATTTTGTCAAATTTTTATTGTTAACTTATTAGTGTTCATGCTTCATCTGTGCTGATCTCTTCTGACTGTTTTAAAGTCCTGTCATAAAGTCTTTGTTTTATTCAGGAGCACTAAACTTTTCTGGTTTGTCTGGTTGGTGCTAGATTAAAATCTGTGGTAGGGCAAGAAACCATTGATTTACTTCACAGCGTTTCACTGTAGCATAACATACGTAATTATGACCAGGTCACTGATCATAACCAGTTTGGTAATGCATTAAAGACAATGCTACAACAATTTCAGAGCATAATCAGCATATTCCATGTATTACATTAGATGACTGTCCCACCTTCCTTGTCTTAATCCTAATCAGATTTTATATAGCATTTTTGTTAGCCTTATATAAGTTTACACTAGACCCCTGCCTGCATCTGATGCAACCTTCTAGGTACATGAGACATTATAATGCTAGCACTTTGGGATTTTCTTTAGTAGTTTGCTGTGCTTCAGAGCTTTACCCTTATATTAACATAATGTTTTGCGATGTGCATTGTGTCATGATCGTTCACAGTTTTTTTTTCCACAAGTCTTCAGTCAAATTTCAAATATAAAATTTTGTCTGTGGTAGGCTATAGCCATTAATTTTTCCACAACTTTCTGTGTTTGATGGAAAGTTTTGGCTGCCTTGTCTGCTTTTAGCATTAGGAACAAGTGCTTTTCAGAAGTAAGAGGAAAATGAGAAGCTAAACAAAGCTGGTAGAGGGAAAGCATCCAAGGAGGCTGTCACAACCAAAGAAACCTGCCATCTTAGATGACTCCCATACACAAGAGCATGCACTTTAACTACCACATTTTTCCTCATCAAACTTATCGCCACCAAAAGGTATTATTTTAGCGTCGCTTTCTTAGGTTTCAGGGGCCACCAGCATAGATACTAGTCAGGGTCTACAGGTTGCCATCACTGAAGGAGGCTACTACTATTTGGTAAGAACAGCACTAAGGAAAATGAAATCAGGGAAAGCAGCTGGCTCAGATTAGGTCACAGCAGATATGATAAGGATGTTGGTTGAAATAGGGGAGAATGTTTACAATGTTTGTTAATACTGCTTCAAAGATTAGCAAGTCTAGAGTTGTCTTGTGAAGACTGGTATGCCTTAGAACTTAGAATATAGCCTAGTGCTGAGGGTTATTTATTTGGTAATCTATCAGAAGTCATTATTGCTAATCTTAAACACAAAGGTAAAACAAGATCTGATTAAAAATATTATGTAGTCCCTTCTCTTCAGTACTAGATGACTTAATATTCCATATAAGAAACCATTTTAGAGGAATGAGCTTTATTTCCAGAACTTTCAGTAAAAACAGTATAAGGGGAAACTGCCCATCATAATTTCATGTTCCTTCAGTCAGGGAAGAAAGAAGATCCTCAAAATGAATCTAAGAGGCTGCGTATACCCAGATGTAATGGTTTGTTATGCTGGCTTCTGCTTGAAGATCTAATCTGCTGTTATTGCAATTATTTTACAGAGCTGTAGCCTTTCTATAAGAGTCTGGTAGTCAGAAATATTAATCTAGTAAATCATTTACAGTTGTTTCCTTCCTTCGGGATCATTTCTTCTCCCCTTTTCCAGGAAGCGCAGTCTGCCATGAACTAGTGGTCCAAAGGGCTGATTTATTAGATCATTATATATCCCATTGTTATAATCACGAGTATGGAACAGTTAATGTGGAAATATCACAATATGGCCTCTATCACTTATTTAATTTCTCTAAAGCTTTTTGGTTTCTAATACCATGACGAGAATGGACCCCATTCCTAAGTAAAAGTATGATTAAAGTTCATGAAATTAGTATTGTTTCAATCTTTGATGTCAGTCAAAAGTGCTCTTCGCAGCACCCGCAGTGTGCACAGTAGTGACTCCTTGTTTAATTCGTATGGAGTTGCATGTATTGGTAACATATCTAAATACGATTGTAGATTCTTTTTATAAGACCTGTTGCTCCTACTACTATTGGAACTGTCTGGCTATCTTTCTTACACATTGCTCTTTTTTTCTGCCTGCAAATCTTGATATTTTATGCCTTTGTGTGTCTCTGTACGCAAGACACTGTAGTCACTGGGTGTAGTGATTTCAATGAACAGTGCTACTCTTGACTTCTTTTCGTGAACTACTGTATCTTGTTTTCCCACATCTGTCTTTTGAACTCTTGGTAATGGGTGATCCCATGTGATGTAGACATCATTCTCTAGGGTCTATATTAGAACATCAAAGTTTCACAACTTTGAATGTTCTAATATCGACCCCTATTCAGCGAATGCTGAAAATAGCGAAGCCGCGGAACACCAAATTTCTTCCTAGGGAAAGAATTTGATTGGCCGTTCCTGTGGCTTCACTATGTTCAGCACTATGGTGGAAAGTTATGGGTCGGGATCAGGTAAGTGTGCGATTGTGTGGACGTGAGGGTTAGGGCGCGGGGTAGATGAGTTAGGGTTAGGGCACGGGTCAGGTAAGTGTGCGATTGTGTGGACGTGAGGGTTAGGGTGGGGTAGGTGAGTTAGGGTGCAGGGGAGGTGAGTGTGTGATAGTGGCGGACCTCAGGGTTTGGGTTAAGGTAAGTGGATAGCTAATGGTGTGTGTACAGTTTAGTGTAGAGTTAGATGTAGGATTTTAGGTGTATGTGTGTGGGTTGATGTTTGTTTGGTGTGTTTGTGTTGTGTGTATGTGTGTCGAAACAGCAAATTTTTTCCCTGGGAACAAATTTGCTGTTCTGCATGTTCGATGTTGTCAGCGTTCGCGGAGTAGGGTTCGATATTAGAACATTTGATGTTTTAAAAAGTCGATGTTTTAATATAGACCTAATTTTCTATGATGCTTTGTGGCTCATGTTTCCAGTATTTTTCAGCGACTTCAGTACCATAATGTTTGCACAATCCTCAATGCAACAGTCTTGCCACGTTATTATGCCTTTCAGTATACAATCCTTCTGCCATTTGTATGTCACAACCAGCAACAAGGTGTGCGACTGTTTCCAATTCTGTTTTACAAAACCTACATTTGTCTGTTTCTTCCACATGCTCAATGTACTTTGTAAACCAGCATGTATGTAGCCCACTATCTTGGGCGCCAATATTAACCTTTCATCTTTTGGTTTGAATTCACCTCTCCTTAACCATTCTCGCGTTCGATCCTGATCAACATGAGGTTTGTCCAGAAGTTTTTTATACTTGCAACTATATTTATGCGTTTTCCACATTTCTTCCATTCTCATCTGCTCCTTCACCTTGCATTCTTTCTTTTGTTTTTTGACACATTCAGTTGCTGCGTGATTTTTATCTACTTCTGGTTTGATTTCCATTCTGGCTTGATGCGAATATGCTTCTGCTAGACCAAGTAGGGAAGTAATCTTAGATTTATTCTCCTCATGTTTTAAAACTTTCACTGTGTTTGGATCTTGTGAGGTTAGCAGATGTGTGCAGTCCCACGATTGCAGATCTATACATGTAGTCAATTTAAAGGCGGTCCATGCCTCCTTCAGAATGGGGATTATATTGTCTTTGTATACACTGATTTTATAAATCATTTGGTGAGCATAAAGCATCCTTGTTTTCCTGTTTAATCTATCCAATGTGTTTTGGGGCCAGTCAATCACTCCAAAACTGTAAGTTAGGACAGGAAGAACAAATTGGTTTATAGCTTGAATTTTGTTCCTATATGTCAACGCTGTTTTCAGGATTAATTTATGTCTTCTAAAATATTCCTTACTAAGTTTTCTTCACATTTGTTTGTTTTATTGTTGATCCTTCTTCAATTCCCAAGTATTTATACACTCCCTCCTGCTCAAGTTTTTACATCACATTCTTATCCCAAACTGATGTTTTCTTGATGCTGCAGTTTTCCTGCTTTAAAGGTTGCTTTTGCACATTTATCAAGACCAAATGACATTCTTATATAATCTGAAAACGTTTTGACTACTTGCAATTGTGCTTTCAGTTCCTTATCTAATAAGCTATACTATTTTAAATCATGTACAAAGAGAAGATATGAGGTCTTTACACTTTGTTGTTTTCTAGGACATAGATTATAACCATGGCCTAATTTGTTAAGTAGACCACTTAAAGGGTTAAGGGAAAGACAGAATAGCACCTGTGAAGGGAGTCACCCTGGAATTTGTCCTTTATCATGGCTTAATTTCAAAGTGGTTTGCCACTATTTCATGATCGCTGTGATGTAGTTGATCAATGTAGGGTGTATCTTATATGTTTTTAAGCACTCTTTTGTCCATGAATGTGGGATACTATCAAATACTTTTTTGTAGTTAATCCATGCCATACATAGATTCTTCCCCTTTTTACAGATCTCCATTATGACCTTATTTAGCAACAGATGATCCTTTGTTCCATGTGACTTTTAATACCCTTTTGTTCTATTGCCATGATTGAATTCTTCTAAATGACTATAAACTCTGTCTGCATCAATTCCGGTGTGTAGTTTATATGTTGTCGGAAGGCAAGTTATTGGTCTATAATTTTTAGTTTAACTTGCAGGTTCACTCTTGAGTAGGAGCATTGTTTTTCCTGTTAACCAGGTTGGTGTCTGTTCAGGGTGCACATATAAATAGTTCTTACTCATTGCTAAGTCTTTGTGCAAAAGTGTTGATACTTTTCACCAGAAGTTAGGTAGTCGCATCTGGGCCTGAGTTTTTCCAGTTGGAGGATTTTTCTGAACTTTATCTCAGTCTCTCTGGGCCATTACCTCATCCCATTTCATATCCTGTACCTTTAAACTTCTTATTGTTCCTTTTACTTCTATCCATTTAGCATCGTATGTTCCACAGGATCTAGATATATATTTCTCTAAAATGTATCTATTTTTTTTATTGGTGGTCTTTCAATTCCTTTTGTCTTGTTTCCCAATTTTCTATAGAACTTTTTGGGTCATCAATAAATTGCTTATTTTGTAATTTTCCTTTATATTTGTCTGTGTATCTTCTAAGTTTTTCTGCCTGTGCTGAGATTTTTAGTTTATTATTTGCAATAGTGCTAGATAGATCCTGATCCGTTATAATATTGTGCATTACTTTTATCATGTCTTTCTTTCTATTTTGGTTGATCTTTTCCCTCTTCTATACTCTTCTAACAGTGACACTTCGTCTTAATTACTTTATAGTTTTCTCTATTCAGTACTTCCATGATGGTATTTGATTTCTCCTCTTCCTTTCCCTTACTACCCTGTGTTCTTGAGGCAGAATTTTATCTGTTATTAATTTAGCTGCATGGTAATATATCCTGTTTACTTCTATTATATCGCATGGATCTCTATGGACAGTCCTAATTACTATGTTCATTTGTTTTATCAAACTTCTGACTTTTTGGGTTTTATTGACCTTCTGCAATCTATTTCTTTCATTGATCTTAATATGTCATCTATCTCTATTAAATCAAGCATCTCTTCTCTTAGCTCATTTTCTTCTAAACAAAGGACACAGTCTTTGTTCTTCATTTCCTGCAGGCATTCTATAGAAAGTTCTATAACATCTTTCTCTGGCACATTCTCTTCAATTTCATCCTGCATCATTCATTGCTCTGTCATATGGGAACTCACTGGTCTATCACTCCACAACATTGACCACGTCAGAGTTTCCACAGTTTCCTTTTCCTTTCCTTGCTGTCCAGCTTCAAGTGAATGTCTCGATGTTCATCGTGCATACAGCTGCAGTCATAACAGATGGGTTCTCCTGCCGTCAGGCGGGTCCTCGTTCGGCCGAATTCCAAAGTCTAGGCCCGGCGTCGGTTGCCGTCGCTTCTTCCCTGATGTCAGTGCGACAGGAGTATAAAGGAACCAGCCAACGCCATTTTCTTCAGTCTTTCTTGCCGTGCGGTGCCCGAAGCAGAAGCAGTTCGCAAGTGCCGGTCGGCCAGCTCCTGAAATTACGAAAATTTTGCAACCGAAGTCTTCTTGAAAGCCAAGTACCCCATTGGGGAAACTTTTCTTGCCTCAGACCGATGTCAGACAAAGTTAATAATTGTATTTCATGTGGGAAGCAAATACCGCATAAGAATTTTCGTTCCCTCTGCATTCCTTGCTTAGGCCCAGACCACGACGTCTCGGTCTGTCGTTTTTGTGCTACATTCAACAAACGCACCATTAAGCGTCGGGCGGAGTTCACCCAGCACTATTTTGGCAGAAAATTTAACTGTATTATGTCGTCGGATACTCCAACTCCAGTTTTGTCTAAAAAACGCAAAGATAAGGACCGACACACGAGGTCCGCGGCCTCTACCGACACCACGCCAAGGCCGACTACAGGTGGTCCGGTTCTCAGCGAGGCACCTACGCAGCCCCTGCCTACCGACGACACTTCATTGGTGTTGTGTTCTGTGCCCGAGGCCGCAGGCTCCTCGATCCACACCCCGACTACAGATACCGAAGCCACTCTTGGTGGTGCAACTCAAAATGTAGACAGGTCTGCCTCCTCTCAGGGTGTCTTCAGACCTTCCTCTTCTTTTTCCATCAAGGCTTTCACTAAGTCTAAAGCAGCCATGCATTCTAAGAGACCAGCTACACAGGGACCTTCTCCAGGCCCCATGTCTAAAAAACAGATGCTTAAAATGGCTGAGGATTTAATTACTCTTATCAGGGGTTCTCACCCCCCCCCGGACAAAAGGCCCAGAGTGGAGGAAGAATCCCCCTCCTCTGACCAGGCCTCCATTATTTCAGAGCACTCGGATGAACAGGAACATTCTTACTCCCCTTTTGAAGATTCTGATGCAGAGGAGTCCATTCCTCTGTCTCCCTCCAGAGGATTACTCATTTGGGGAAACCTTGCATACCTTAAGGGAGCACTTCCACTGGGAAGGTCAAGAGTATTCAGATTCCAAGAAAAGGCTTAGGGATTTTCTCTTGCTACCTCAGCACAGGCCTCTGGCTATACCTCCTGTCTTAGACATACTAGATAATGTGTATTCGGAGGCCTGCCTTAACCCGGATTCTTTACCTCCAGCCCCAGTCAAACCTGACAGGTACTACCGGGTTCCCGACTCACACCAATTTTTATACAAAAGCCATGCGGCTGACCCAGAAACTATCTCACAGGGCCCCAAGGGAATTAAGGCCTCCACTGCTAAAAATCCTTTACCTTCCGAGAGAGATTCCAGATCTTTAGAAAGGTGGGGAAAAAAGGTATACACCTCGGCCACCTTAACCATGAGGGCATTAAACTGCCAGTTCCATATGTTAAAGTACCAACAGTTTCTGTTATCACAGTTGAGAAGCAAAATGTCACAACCTGAACAACCAGACTTGAAGGAGTTGCAGGATTTGATGCATAGTGCAGAACAAGTGGGTAAACATACCTTGCAATGTGGTTTTGATGCTCTAGAGGCCTCATGTAGAGCTGCTGTTACAGGATCAGTCATACGTAGACATGCCTGGCTCAAGGAGCAAACCTTACCAGATCATGTCAAAGCTAAATTACTAGATGCCCCTCTACAAAAGGATGTATTATTTGGTGTTAAAGCTGAGGAGGTATTAAGGAAAATGGAGGAAAAGGCTAAATCAATGCAAACAGTGAAAGATTTTCTACAGGTACAACCTCCACGTTTCAGTAGAAATTGGCCCTCCAAAAATTGGTCCTTTCCAGCCACGGACAGACCCCAAAGAGGTAGATACAGGTGCCTGAGGGGCAGAGGGCAATCTCAAGGATTGTTTAGAGGCAGACAATGGCAAGCTCCTACACAAAGAGGTGGTGAGGATAGTTCGCAGCCATTCAGAAAACAAGCCCAATGACTTTCCCCTTTGCATGCCAAGCAAGGCTCAAATGGCAGCACCCTTAGGCGGAAAACTGGCATTATTTTCGAAAAATTGGCATATTGTCACACAAGACAAATGGATCCTGAACATTATAAACAGAGGCTACAGATTCCATTTTCACACCCCTCCAAAAAAGAGAGCCTGCCAAACCTGCCTCACAATCAAAGGGCAGAGGTACAAAGACACATTTCAGATCTCATGGACATGAAAGCTATTCAAGAGGTACCTACTCAAGAACAAGGTCAAGGTTTTTATTCCAGACTATTCCTGGTACCAAGGAAGGGAAAAGATTGGAGACCTATTTTGGACCTATCCATCCTAAACACATTTTTACTCGTACCAAAATTCAAGATGCTCACATTATAGCAGCTTCTTCCCATGCTGGGCAAGGAGTCTTGGCTGGTAACATTGGACCTCAAGGAGACATACCTGCATGTCCCAATCAGACAAAATTGCAGGAGATACCTTTGATTTCTTGCAGGTTCAACCCATTATCAATTCTCTGCCTTGCCCTTTGGCTTATCTACTGCGCCCAGGGTATTCACGAAATGCGTGGCATCAGTAATTGCCTACTGCAGACTTCAAGGGATACAAATATACCCATATTTGGACGACTGCCTAATCCAAGTGGACAGCAAGCACATACTTCTGAAACATCTGGCTTTTGTAATAATGTTGTTGAATTCTCTGGGATACACAGTCAACAAAAAGAAATCAAGGCTAATACCCTCTCAGAAAATAATTTTCCTGGGTGCCAACCTGGACACAAACACCCAGATGGCCTACCTCACGCCAGAGAAACAGGGGCAACTAACTCAATACTTCAGAAAACTAGCAAATTTCACCAGGCTGACTGCAAGGAAAATCCTGCAGGCTCTGGGATTCATGGCATCTTGCATCCTACTAATCCCATGTGCAAAGCTGCATATGAGGAAACTTCAATGGTACCTGAAAAACCTATGGTCTCAACACAGCCACAGTTTGGAAACAATATTACCACTAATTCCATGTCTTCAAAAGGAATTTCTGTGGTGGGCTCAAGCATGCCAAACAAACACAGGTCTCCTATTCTGCATGCCTCAAGCAAATCAAGTCATCACAACAGACGCCTCGGACTACGCCTGGGGGGCGCACATGACAGATCGGTGCATTCAGGGCAAATGGTCCCAAAAAGAAAAGCACCGTCAAATCAATCAAAAGGAAATGCTAGCAGTAATAAATGCTATTATAGCTTTCAAAGACCTTCTGCATCCAGGTCAACTATTGATAAGGACAGACAACACCACAGTAATGTGGTACATAAACAAACGGGGAGGAACCCATTAATACCCCCTTTGCAGGCTGGCCATGTCACTTTGGAACATGGCTCTGGAATTACAAATCGAACTTCAAGCACAGTACTTGCCAGGCAAGGAAACACGCTGGCAGACAACCTAAGCAGAAATATGACAGATCCACACGAATGGAAGTTGCATCCTCAAGTTTTTACAGAGATAATACAAGCATGGGGAAGGCCAGACATAGATCTCTTTGCCTCCCACAAAAATCACCAATTGACAAAATTCTGCTCAAGGACTTTTCATCCACAGGCCTGGAGAGTGGACGCTCTCTCTTTCAGTTGGACAACAATGACAGTTTATGCCTTTCCTCCTCTTCCTCTGCTGCCCAAAGTTCTATTAAAAACCAGAGCAGACAGACCAAAGATGATTCTCTTTGCTCCAGACTGGCCAAGACAGCACTGGTATCCACTCCTGAGGAGCCTGACGCATTCTCCACCATGGACCCTGCCTCTAATGCCTCTTCTTCTGACTCAGCACAGCTTCAAAACTCTTCACAGTCAACTGAAAACACTCAGTCTGGTCGCATGGAAGATTCCTTAACATCACAACAGACCCTACTCTCCAAGGAGGTGCTGGATGTCATTTTGGAGGCCAGAAGGCCGTCTACTAGAAAAGCTTACTCCGCAAAATGGAAACGGTTTTGTGCCTGGAATGAGAAAAAGGGCCAGAATCCTGGAAAACTGAATTTACCTCAAATATTACAGTATCTAGCTGAGCTGCTAAGCAGTGGACTTTCATTTTCTTCCATCAAAATCCATGCCTCAGCCATTTCTGCAGAATACAACACTGATCCACCTTTATTCTCTCACCCCCTCTTAAGACAGTTCCTCAGAGGGGCAAAGAACATAAAACTCCCAAGGAAACAACCAATACCTGCTTGGGACCTCAATTTCTTTCTAGAAAAGCTGACCTTGCCTCCCTTTGAGCCAGCTGCCTCAACAGATTTGCAATATTTGTCCTGGAAAACAGCTTTCCTTCTAGCTATCACCTCAGCTCACAGGGTATCGGAACTACAAGCCCTCATGGCTGTGCAGCCTTTTATCATCTTCCATCAGGACAGAGTTTCCTTACGAACCAACCCGTCCTTTATGCCAAAGGTGGTAACCAGGGTAGCTTTGAATCAGGCTATCCACTTACTGACCTTTTACCCTAATCCTCAAAACAAAGGGGAGAGACTACTGCATTCCGTGGACATCCACAGACAGCTGCGTTATTATTTGGACAGAACAAAGCCTTTCAGAAAAACAGAACAGCTCTTTGTGTCCTATGCTATAGGAGCTCAAGGGAAGCCAATTTCCAAACAGACAATCTCAAAATGGATAGCCCACTGCATACGCTTTTGTTACTCTTTTCATGGTAAAACTGTACCTGCAGGCATCAGATCTCACTCCACAAAGGCCACAGCTACCTCTGCAGCTTTCCTCAGAGGAGTTCCTACCAAAGATATTTTGGAAGCAGCCACTTGGAGTTCTGTGCATACCTTCTCCAAGCACTACCACCTACCATTATACTCCAAAACTAGAGCAGGCTTTGCCACTGCAGTCTTGCAGGGCATCCTGGCTCCTCCTAGTTCCACCTAGTGCCTACCACCCTTTTCTTAGCTTTGGGATTCTACCCATCTGTTATGACTGCAGCTGTATGCACGATGAACATAGTACAGTTTTGTACCTACCATAAATGTAGATGTTCGAGTGCTAATACAGCTGCAGTCCAGGTTTCCCTCCCTCCTTCCCCTCTTGGGACAGGCCTATTGGCTAACACCTCCTCATACAACCTGATTGGGGTATTCATTTATGGTGTATTTGCTTGCAACTACTGTATTTTGATTATATTGCATTGCTTTATTATATAAATTTATGTATTGCCTTCCTTCTGGGGGCACCTGACATCTGGGGCAAGGAAAAACTGAAGAAAATGGCGTCGGCTGGTTCCTTTATACCCCTGTCGCAGTGACGTCAGGGAAGAAGCGACGGCAGCCGACGCTGGACCTAGACTTTGGAATTTGGCCGACCGAGGACCCGCCTGATGGCAGGAGAACCCATCTGTTATGACTGCAGCTGTATTAGCACTCGAACATTTACATTTATGGTAGGTACAAAACTGTACTTTCCACTGGTTTGTCCTTAATTTAGATGTCTATTGCTCTATCTTGCTATGTTCTTTCTGAGTTAGATTTTCTACACTGAATCCTTCACTTCACAGGTATTCCATAACCTCAGTTTCTATTTCTTTAACTTCTCCATTACTAATCTCCTTTTCTACTTTTCCTCTGTCTTATTTTTTATATTGTAAACCTTTCCATGTCCAGATTCCTTTGCCTGTATTTCTCTTCAAATATCTTTGGTGCTGCTGTTTTTGTATTGATTAATTTTACTTTCTCCTTTGCATAAATATTACACCATATTAAAGCTCTTTTTCTCTCCCATGTCCATATTTCTTCTTCAGATGTTTCCAGGTCTTCCCATTTCTTCTTACTTTGGAGACTCGTTCCATCATGCTGTGATGTAACCTGTGTTAGACCTTGTGCACCAAATCCTTCACTTCGCAGGCATTCCATAACTTCAGCTTCTATTTTTTAACTTCTACTTTACTAATCTTCTTTTCTACATTTCCTCTTTGTGATATTTCTTTATTGTGAAATTTTCCATATCTGGATGCCTTTGCCTGCATTTCTCTTTGAATATCTTTGGGGCTGCCTTTTTTGCATTGCTTAATTTGTTTTTTGACTTTGCATAAATATTGTACCATATCAAATCTCTCTTTCTTTCTCATGTCCATAATTCTTTTTTATACTTTTCAAAAATCTCTAGGTTTTGTTGTTTATATTTTCGCACCTCCTCAGATGCTTCTTTGTCCAAACAGATCAAAGTTTCTTGGTCTATATAACATTTTTCACAAATCTGTTGTATTAATGAACACAAATTTGTATTTGAGGCTTCTGACAGTTTTTCTTGTGGAAGTATTTTTTTCCACTAATTTCTCTCTCAATCTTTTTGTATATCTTGTGTGTGGAAAGTCTGGGCCTTTTGCATAATAGTAACAATACATGATTTCTTTCTTATCCTCAGTAGTCCACTATCTTGTCTTTATCTCTTCTTTGGCCTATTAGCTTTTGTGATTTTTGTGACTGCTGCTTCCTTCTACAGAAGGGGCCACCCTTCCCCTTGGCATAGCCTAGCCCATTATAGGAATGTTTCCGTATTTTGAGTATTCTGCACTGTCATTTTTTCCACTCCTGGCACCAGTGCACCTACCAGGATTGGGCACATTTTTTATCCTGGGTCTTGTGCACCCAGCTATGTTTTTTTTTTTATACCTACTTCTGTCCAGGATATATGCTATATAAAATACAGTCCATGTATCAGCGTCATCTTGGTGAGATTTTGTGAAAAACAGGGTCCACCTCATGAAGGTACTCACCAACACTTGAGGATGAATTCAATTTCAGCAATACTACTCTCTTTTGCTTGCTGACTTATCTGTACATTTGGACCCCTGTATGAAACCTCTAGTTATCTTTGACACATCGACTCTTCAGGTTAGTCTGTTTCATATTAAATGGGTTTATAATAAAAGTTAAGCTACAAAGGGATGTGGCTTGTATTAATTTTGCCCCCCAACACCTTACTAATATCTGCTAACAGTAACCCTACACCCAGTCCTAACACTGTACCCTGTCTCAGAAAAAACTTTCTGTAACGGAAACATACCACATGCACAAGTTCAGAAGCACAACACTAAATCTACCCCCTTACCTAAGCCTAACCCACATATGATCATGCACTCACTCCTAACCCCTAATGATGAATCTTTTCGAATATCCAAGAGTTTCAGACATAAAAGAACCATCATAGATTAAAACAGTGGCAAACTGCCTGAGCAGATGCAAGGCAGACCATCATGAATGGATGCTGAACAAAAAGAGGGTTTTCTTCAGATTGTTTTATTAGTGGGGAACTCCACAAATATTTTGCCTTCTCACTTAACAGGCATCTCAGATTGTTTTGCACCAGAGCTTTATGCCCAGAAAGTTGGAAAATGCATGCCATGCCATTCACATGGAAAGGGAAATTCCTTTATTCATGTTTGTGTGAGATGCTCAACTCAGGATTGGCGTATTCTTCCATTAATGTACATTTGTCAGACATCACTCCCTGTTTACCTTTAGATCCACCTTTTTCAACATTTTGTAAGGTCAAACAGTTTTTTGAAAGGTGTATCAGACTACCAGTAAAATCTATAGCTTCCTTTCCCTGGGACTTAAAGTATTAAAGAAGGAACTCTTCCTTCTTTTGAGCCTGATTCCTCTTAGGTTTATAATTGATCTGTGAGGACCTTAAGAAGCCTAGCCTTACATTCCCATGGTAGTTTTTAGCTCTGATATTTTGCTTACAAATAATTTGGAGACAGGCAGAACAAGGAAAAGTTGAGCCATTGACTTGTTGCCCCTACCCATGAGGGACCTGAGTTCTAAACCAGGGATGAATTTGCAGTTTCCTATCCATTTTTCCACGTTACATTTGAATAGAATAAGAAAAGTACTTCATTTTACGCGGAGTGGAAGGTGATTCCATATAAGTCTTCTTTCTGATACAAAGCTATCCCTACGATATGTTCTGTTAATGTTGCAAAAGAGGTTAAGCCCCTTTGATATTCATCATGTTGATCACTGCTGCACTAGCCTTAGCCTTATGAGTTGTATCCTGACAGGGATATAACAGCCGGCTAGCTTCCAAAGTTTCAGGGCACCTTCCAATTGCTTTAAACAGAGCATTCCTGCCACCAAAGAATAAGCTCCTCTAAGGCTTTTGAGGATCGATGGTTAACTTGTACTGTTCCTTTGCTAGGCAGATAAGTTCCCTTTGGGGGGGAAGCTTCCTTTTTAAAAATTGTGTGTTTAATACTACTATCTTGTTCAATGAATCTTTTTGTACTGTCTGATTAAAAGTTGAGCTGTTTGAAGTATTTGAAAAACATTTTTGTGGAGGAATTGTGTTCATTTTACTTTTGGGGGCTGGAGTGCTTTCTACTGTGTTGTATGTGAAAAAAAAGACTTTTAAATGCTTTAAATGTTTGGCAGTTTTTGCGGTTTGCTTTCAGCTTGACCATGGAGAAAACTGTTGGTCCAACAGTTGGTTATCTTCCAACCACAAAAAAAGTAAATCAGGCAGCCTTTACCACCTTAACAAGCTAGCAGTTTGCCTCAGCTGCAGGTGGGGGACTCTGCTGTGGCTATTACTTGATCCTCATACCACTTATTTTTTTACACCAGATCCTTCTGGTATAACACATACAGCCACTGTGGACAAGTGTTTAGCCACATCCTATGTGGGGGTCCCCTGAATGGGCAAGGGAGAGCCAATCTTGTTGGTCCAGGGAAGGCTTCCCGGTTTTGTCAGAATGTTGTGCACATCCCTGGGGAAGCTGCTGCACCCATTAATAACACTGTTGGCCCCATTTCTTTCTTTCTTTTTTTTTGTTAAAAAGAAACAAAATAATGAATAAGTATATGCTACTCCACAAATTTCTTTGGGTAGGAGTAGTTTACTGGGTCTGGCTCAGGGTTTAATTCAGGTTGTTGATCCTTCTTGTGAAGTAGTTTCTGGTAAAAGAAAGAGAGATAGCTCTTTTAATGAATAGATTCAAGTTTGAGTCTGGACAGTAAGATGAAGGGACAGATAAAGAATTTGCTCCTCAAATTTCTGATTCATACTCAGAGGAGAGGTCAGTTTCTGATCCTCCCTGTGATGGTTTCTCTTTTTCTCTGAGACTATTGCTCGAATGTGCCAGTGTTTTCAGTGGGAGAATATCGTCTACTCAGAGGCGGTCTCTGCTTAACATACAAGGCCATGTCAAACCCAGAGCTGTTGGACATGCTACACTTAAAGAAATCCCAATCCCTCAGAGACGCACGCTCCAGGGATCTAAACTTTGTCATCACAATGAACAAAACATGCTGGAGGGGATCTGTTCCTGACCCAGAGTCTCCCCAGACTCTGGAATAGACTGCCCATACATGTCAAGCAGAGCGCCTCTTTGGCCCTCTTCAGAAGGAACCTTGATGATTGGATGGGAGATAGGAAATTCACCCTGGGGATCATGTCAGTCACCTTGCTTGACAGGGGTCCAGGGAAGTAAATACTGTGGGAAGAAATAGCCAGGGAATTATGGCTAGGCTTGTATAGGCCCTAGGGCCAATAGCCTAGTACCAACCTATGAACCTATAAGGTTTCCCAGTCCCTCAGAAAATACTCTGAGCTGTTACAAAAGAAATTTCCAGAAACTTCACCTATTTCTCTAGTTCTGTTAGCTTTGAAGGATGTTTGTGTTAATGATTGCAATTTTCCTGATAGTCAAGCCAGCTGCTTCTAAAAAGGTAGATAGGATTTATAAAGTTCCTCTGTCTTTTAAGTTTTTATACACTATTCCCAAACCTGACCCAGCAGCTATAGTTAATCCTGCTGCTTTTGAACATTTAATTAATTCCAATCCTACTCTAGCTGATAAGGATGGGAAGATTACTGATAAGTATGGGGAAAAATGTATGCTTCTGCAACTTTGATTTTCAGAATTTTGAATTGTCAGGAATGTAGGTTAAAATTTATTCTGATAAATTCTGAAAGTAAGCAGAATGTTTTGTTTGTAGTTTCTTCTTGTAAGGAAAAATCTGCTTTAAATGTGTTTCTTCCATTATACAAGTCACTACTCCTTGTTTGCAGTGTGTGCATGACTCCATTGATAATTCTTCTAGGGCTATGGTCACTGGACCTGTTTTTGATGAGGTTTGCCTGGCTGCATTCTTAGAAACTTGGAGATGATTTGAAAAGTGAGATTGTAAATTTGTATTTGATAGGGATTTAGGCTCTGCTGCAGTGGTTATCAAAAATGTGATTAAAGGGGTAAGTTAATACAGGGAGTCTCTCAATATTTTTCAGCCCTCCTTTTTTAAATGTTCTAAAGGATTCTCTAACCCCACATCCAATTTTGGAAGAAAAATATTAACAATCTGAACAAAATGTTGCTAAACAGATGTTTAGGAAGAAATGCCCTTGGGGGAGGGGTGTCAAGAAGAATTTAGGAACGTCCTACAACCAAGGACAGTCCAACAAGTCATGACTATTTAAGGGACTTTGTCCCCCCCTCCACCACCAGCCCTAACAGTCTCTCTTCCTTTTCAGAAAGTTGGGAGTCTTGGCTTTTCTCTTTGGCAAGAGATCGTTTCAGACAAATGGGTTCTAAAGGTCATCCATCAAGGTTGCAAATGGCAGTAGGAGGAAATTCCTCCTTTGCAGGGGGTAATCCCTCATCCACTAGACCAGACTCTCTTATTTCCATCTGTCCTTCATCACATGTTGTCCCAGGGAGTGATATTACCAGTTTCTCCTTCAAGGTGGGAAAATATTTTTATTCAAGGATGGTTTTAGTGCCAAAGAAAGAAAATGCTTGAGGACCAGTTCTGGATCTTTCTTTCCTAAACCTGTTTCTGATAGTCCTTAAGTTCAGTATACTTTCCCTTCACAAGATGTTACCTCTCCTTCCTCATTTAAGTTTCCTGGTAACACTAGATTTAAAAGATGCTTATCTTGTCCATATTCATCCAGCCCTCAGGCATTTCTTGAGATTTTGCGTGTCTATATCGCTTTGGACTATCTGCTGCACCAAGACAATTAGGAAATGTCCATCCAGTCCAGTTATAGCTGATTGCAAGCTATAGGGTATCCACATTTTTCCATACTTATGTGACTTGCTTTTCTTTTTTTCCTAAGTGCCAGGAATATTTCACTTGGGTGAGAGACCCCTACACAAGATGGAATTCCAAGAGAACATTCAAAAGTCTTTTTTTGTCTCCTTCACACAGGGTTGTGTTTTTGGGGTGTCGGCTAGACGCATCAGTTCAAAGACCTTTTTTTTCCATAGGAAAATATCTGTATCTAGGTCTGTATCTAAGGTTTTCCACTCAGACTTGGGTGACTGCAAAGAACACCTCAGGATTTTGGGTCATATGACATTTATGATTCTTATGATACCCTGGCAAGACTCCAAATGAGAAAGATACAGTGGTATCCAAAGTCTCCTTGGTCCCACCACCAACATCCTTCTCTTTTCAAATCCCAGTGCTGGAGTGTGTCAGAAGGAAAATTAATTGGTGGAGATTGTTGGAGACAGTAAATATCCTTAAGTCCAGGTCTCCCCCTTCTCCTTCCTTGCTCCAAAGCAGTCAGTCACCACAGGTGCCTCAGACTTTGCTTGGGGAGCAGTTTCAGGAGGGATAAAAGTGCAAAGTGTGTGGGATATTGAGGACAGAAGTAAACACATAAATATAAAAGAGATACTTGCCCTGGTCAAGGCACTCAACATTCTGAATCATCTTAGGTTCAAGAGACCTCTTCAAGTTGTTACAGACAATGCCACAGTCAGGGGAACCAGGTCGTACCTTCTTTGCAGGCAAGCCACGTTAGCTGGAAATACAGCCTCACAGTACAATCTCAGTCTGCAGGCATCCTACATTCTGTCAGAGCAAAATGGTGTGGCAGACAAGCTGAGCAGGACAAGGGCAGACCTTCACAAATGGAGACTATATCAGGGGTCCTTCCAAGATTTGATCCATCTGTGGAGAATTCAAGTACACTTGTGTGCCTCCTCTCTGAGCAATCAGCTGACAAGACTCTGCTCCAGGACTCCATGCAAGAAGGTCTGGAAGAGAGATGCCTTTTCTTTTCTGTGGACAGGGATGTTCCTGTATGCTTTTCCATACTTTCCACTGATATCAAGAGTACTTCTGAAGATTCAAAAGGAATCTGCCAAGATCGATTTGGTGACTTCCTTCTGGGCCAGGCAACAGTGGTTTTCCCTTCTTTTAGAAATGGCCAGGGGCAAACACCACAAACTTCCTTACAGACTGGATCTGCTCACACAAAACAGGGGTGTTAGATGCACCCTAACCTCAATCAACTTCAGCTGACTGCATGGATAATAAGGTCTTAATTCACTTTAGGCACCTGTTTGCAGAGGATGCAGCAGGTACCAGTGGAGGTAAGAAAGGCTGCTACTATAAAACCACATATTAGCAAATGGAAAAGGTTTTCTAGTTAGTGCCATCAACATAACTAGCACCCATTCAGGGCTAGTTGTTCTCTGATTTTGCAATATTTGTGAGAGTTATTATCCTGTGGCCTTTCTTACTCCTCCATCAGGGTTCATTTATCGACCATTTCAGCATGTCTGTTTGTGGATCTTTGTCTTTCATTGCATTTTCATTTCAAAATGTGTTTGAAAGGGGTTTTGCATAAGAGTCCTTCAAGAAAATTAGTGGCTCCTCCTTTGGGATTTTAATTTTGTGTTAGAAGCATACACTTGCTCAATTTGAACCAGTTACCTGGCTGACTAGAGATTCATAACATGTAAACCAGTTTTACTGATTGCTTTGACCTCTGCCAGAAAGGTATCTGAGTTGCAAGCTCTTATGGTGAGTAAACCATGTCTCACTTTCCACAGAGACAGGGTTTCTTTGAGAACTAATCCTTTTTTTTATGCCTAAGGTGGTATTTACTTTGACACACATCCACCTTCCGTCTTTCTTTCCTGAACCTAAAAGTTAATTTGAGAGGTCACTCCATACCTTGGGTGTCTAAAGACAACTCTGGTACTGTCTTGGAAGAATTACATTTTTCTGATCTTTGTATCATTTGTTAATTTCTTGTGAAGGTTAGAAGAATGGACAGCCTGTGTCAAAGCAGACTATTTCCAAATGGTTGCCTATGGCTATTACTTTTTGTAATACTCACCACAACAAAACTATACCAGGTAGGGTCAAGGTCCACTCTACCAGCACATTGGATTCATCTGTGGCTTTTTAGAAATGGTTGGATTGTAGAAATATTCCAGAATTAGTTACTTGGTCCTCTGTATGTGCTTTTACAAAGCACTGTAAGTTGAGCCTTAGATCAGGTTTTGCTAGGGCCATTCTCCAGGGGCTCAGAGGCACTTCTCCTTCCGGGTCCCAGATGTAGTAAGCTAGGGTAAGCTACCCATGTAGCTAAGTTTTCTGCAGCAGTGATCAGTATGATGAACATTGCAAGGCTGTCTAAGTAAACTTGCCATAACAGTAGATGTTCAAATTATTACTGCTGCAGTAGCCTTTTCCTCCCACCACTTCCCTTGTTTGGTCTGTTGTTTATGCCAGGGTGTGAATACTTATTTTTCTGTTCCTAGCATAGTCCTTTCAGGGCTCAGCCTCCCTCTCTTGGTCAGTATGAAAGTTGTGAAGGGCTTGGTGTCCAAACTTATCTTTTAAGTTAGCTCAGCTTTTGCTGACTGACTGACTTGACTGACTGGGTGCATGGAAGTTGTCCTGAAGCTTTGGAAGCTGACCAAATTTTATATGCTTGAAAGGATATAACCCATATAGCAAGAGTTACTGTACCAATGATGAACATCTACCGTTATGGTACATTTACTTCCACAACTATACCTTCACTCGGCCATTGGACTTGCAAATGTGTAACAGGTCTGAGAGGATAGTGTATATTGAGACTGTATACATTAGGCAAAGGATGCCTCCTAGTTGTCTGTATTACTGGAGGGAGGCAAGTCTTTGAGATGATCTGCTTAGTTTTCGTGATTTAGGCCTTTGATTTATTTTTCGTGAGAAAGAGTTCTAATCATGCTAGCTGTGGCAAGTGTTTGTACAGGTACATACGGAATGGTTAATTATATTCAGTAATTGGCCTTAGGAAATAAAACCCAAAGGAAACTAAAGGTGTTACTGTTCAATGCTAGGAGCATTAACAAGAAACTACACACCCTACAAGCTGTCCTCATTCTGGAGAATATAGACACCTGTGCTGTTACTGAGACATGGTTTAAAGCTGCTTAAAGTACCCCAGCAGTGCAAGGGTTCATTGCCTTCCACACATTTAGATCATCAGTTGCAGAGACCAGGAATAAAGGTGGAGGTGTCTCAGTTTACATTAGCAACAAATATTCCTCTGGTTTGGTTAAATGAGATGATGCTATAGAGTTCATCCACATGTATATCACCATACATACAGTCCCTTACCTTATCCTACCAAGCTATACGTCATCATCTATGTCCCAAGAATCCCATAACTCATACCCAGACCTGCTGGTGGCAGTTACTATTCAGGTAAACACCCTCTTCATGGGAGACTTCAAATACCCTCTATAGACTGGGAAACATACACTGCGTCCAGCTTACAGATGCACTATTTCTTGGACTTTATTAACACAAATACCCTTGACCACATAGTGCACATTTCAATCAGAGTTTGTCATACTGGGCCTAGTACTCGCCAGTATGGGGGAATGTTGCACCCTTCCCCACATGTCACATCCTCACTGGTAAAGTAGGATGGCAAAAAATTCAGTGCCCCTCAGAACCCTGTGTTCATAGCAACCTATGCCGAATTGTTCATAGAAACAATGTACAACCGCATAAATAGCTGCATAGAGGCTATTGTACCTACCAGAAGCAAGCACAAAACAAATCATAATGGTGGAATCCTAACCTTAGGGTATATGACAAAAGGAACAAAGTCATGGCCGAAGTCAGGAGCAGCAACTCATAATGGCAAGAGCTCACTAACTGAACCAAATAGGAAACTAAGAGGCCTAATTAAATGCCACAAGGTCAATTATGAGGTCAAGATAGCCTTTAAGGATAAAGACAACCACAAGGTCTTCAACAGCTACGTCCTTAACTTTAAAGATAATGTACAGCAGTGTGCTTAACTGGGGGTAAATGGTATCACCTTCACTGAGCAGAGTGACATAGCGAATCTGATGGCTGACAAATTCAGCTCTAACTTCACCCCTCACTCTCCCCCGCCTCCCCTCATGACATCTCTACTAGTTTAACCCCCCCAACTATAAGCAAGGGAGTAGGTCATGGTGGCACTCTTTGAGGTCAAAAACAAAGCCTCATTGGGTCCTGACAGTATCCCGGGTTGCCTCCTAAATAGTTTGAAACCTGAGCTATCAGGACAACTTGTCATTTTTCAACTACAGCCTCAAAACAGGCTATGTACCACATGAATGGGGGACTGCAACATTTATCCTGCTTTACAAGGATGGACTAGCATCCAACACCATAATCTACAGACTCATTAGTGTGACTAGTGTAATATGCAAAGCCATGGAATGAATTATCATAGAAATGATCAACAAAGACATTGGCAATCTAGAGACACTGGGACCCATCAAGTTTTCTTTTTGTTAAAGAAAGGCCATGCCTACTTAACTTGGTATAATTCTTTTGAGTGGGTCACCAAGGCTATGAATGAGGAGAAAGTCTGCATACCGCTTACCTAGACCTGGCTAAAGCTTTCAATACAGTACCCCACTAGGGTATTGTTGTTATACTCACTGAACTAAGCATAAATCTTCATATAGCTTGTTGGATTGCCAGCTGGTTCACAGATTGGATCTAAGAAGTCAGGATTGGCGAGACCACCTCCACCAAGAGATCAGTCACATGCAGAGTACCTCATAGCTCACGGCTGGGCCTACTTCTGTTTGTCATCTACTTCTCTGAGGTCAAGGCTAATATTAAGAGCCTCTGGTTCACCAAGTTTGCAGATGACTGCAAACCGGGAGCTGTCATAGGTTCCTTCCATGACACTAACATCTTGTAGGAGGGTCTAACAGAGACAGATGACTGGTGCCAAAGCCACAGATTAAATTTCTATGCCAAGAAGTGCGTTGTAGTGCCTTTTTGGAAAAAGTCCACCCAAGTTAATTACTCCATCAATAAGACATCCACCCCCCCCTTAGAGATGACCCAGTTGTTAAGGATCTGGAAACGTATGTTGACAGTAATCTGGCCTTTGACCAACACTTAGCCAAGGCAGTAAGAAAATCATTCTATGTCACCTAATTTATAAGTAAGGGTGTGACATCCAGGTCCAAGGTAGTTGTAGTACCACTCTACTCTACCATTATCAGACCCATCATTAAGTATGATTCCCTCTTCAACATATTTATACCTTACCAGGCATATGCCACAGCTAGAATGCCCACACATGTTCCTTATCAAGAATAATCCAGGGTATTAACACATTGTCCTATACAGATCGCCTTAAAGCCCTATTTCTATTCTCAGTCTCCTACAGGTTACTGATCCGTGATCTGTGCCTGAAAAAAAAAACATCCTCAGATCCAGCCATGATGGACCTTTTGCACATCCACAAATCTGATTGCGACATAAATAGAAAACATTGGTGAGACAGATACTTGTCTCCAAGCATCTGGAATAGGCTTCCATCTGATGCAGAGTCCATCTCTAACTCTATTCAGACTTAACCGTGACCATTGGATGGGAAATAGAAAATTCACCCCAGTCTGGCACTCATGTCTCTGATAGACAGAGACCAACAGTAAATATTCCCTAACATAACCTCCATTAAATCTTAACAACCTCCTTACTAACATGCCTCTCCAAACAGATCCTCATGTAACATGGGGACTCAATTGGGCTGGGATGCATGTTTTTGGTTCTGTAGAAGTCTTCCAGTTTCTTGTGATAATTTTTCTAACCACATCAGGTATAGTCTAAGTAAGGTAAGAATAGTCTTTTTGAATTTGCTGTCATTTTTTTTTTAAATGAAGGTGTCATTCCATAAAGCTTTAAAAAAACCTTGGACCTTTGTCCAAAAATTTCGTACCATAGAGTGATCATAAAACATTAGCCTTAGTAGCAAAGGCAGTTGTATGTTATGCATTTTAAATATTTAAACAGATATTTTATCTTATTGCCACTGTTGAAGCCATTTGCATTTAAAGAACCACATTGTATCATTCAAAGGCATCTTACGGTTATTAATTGCTATCTCAGATCTTTAGAATAATGGCTAAATAAAAAAACAAAGGAAAGCTATTGCATGAAAGATCATTTTATTTGACATAGACTCAAAAAGCAAAGAGTTAAAAATATTAAGCATTACTGTACTACAAACAAACAACTTCCCTTCAGTGGAATTTGAGGCTCCTAGTTTGAATAGAAAAAAACATTCAAACTACCCTTCTAGTTCTCTTTTACCCTCTTACACCAAATTGTGCTATCTGCCCTTACTTTGTATGTAGACCACTAATATATTTAAATTATTTATATACATTTTTTATAAGTATATTATAAAAAATCTAAATTACAATAGTCTAAAAAATGTATTTCAATAATTGTATTGTGTATTAGTTTGTATTCATTTAAACATATGTTTACTCTTTACATTCATAGGTAGTTCCCAGATATGCAATAAAGGAGACCACGGGGGAGACTATCCCACTTCCAAAAAATCCCTACAGAACTGGCTAGCCAAGAAACCCACACAGAGTTAACACAAGCAGACAGATGAATGCAGTGAGTATCCAATCCTGGACCACAACAACCAGCTCATTAACAGCTCACATGTTCAATCCATCACACCAACCACCAGACTTAAGCACTCACCAAAAACTTGAAATAACTTTCTTAAGACTGTTAAAGTTCCACAAGCAGTTATATGCCCTCACCAAACACGTTTTATGTGAAACTAAAGGTACTTGTGTAACAGACCTTTAATAACACTGTCTGAATGCACAAAGTACATGCTTTCCTGTTTCAAATATTGTGTACCAACAATATTGTCAGAAAAAAAGTTTGTTTAACTTCCCCACCATCATGTAGTACTTTGCATCCATTTAAATGTGTTTCATTTCTAGATTCATAGGTAGCCACCAGACATGCAATCAGGGAGACCATCCCATCCTCCTTAAAATCCCAGAACACAGGTTATTCAACTAACTTGCCCAGATTCATATAGTAGACAGATGAAAGCTGTGGGAATCAAACCCCAGACCATACAAAATAGCTTGCCAATGTTTCAGTTTCAATCCACTCCATCAAATTCTTCCCAAATGTCATATTACTAACTTCCTCAAGACATTCAAGTTCCATAAATGAAGTCACGGTTTGCTCCAATATCCATTCACGTGAAGCTAAAGTTATTTTCAAGCAACTTTTAATAACCCTAGCTGAATGATCAAAGCACACACATTTTTGCTGTACAGCAAAATGAAAAAAAAAATCAGTTTCATCTCCGTTATTATCACATAGTAGTTTGTATCCATTTAAAAATGTTCAATGTTTAGGTCATCACCAGACATAGTCAAGAAATCACTGAGTTTTGTATGAATGTATATGTCTCAATATGTACTGGAAATCCATTAATTATTTTTTTCAGACTGTTTATAATGATAATTTTCAATTAACAAAGTCTTTAATTTTATTCAACTCTCCTATTCCAAACTGTGTACCAAAAAAAGACACTAAAATCCTATGGTCACTATTGGCAATTTCACGTAAAATCATAACTATACACTGGAAAAATGAGGCTTCGCCTACGTTCAAGGAATTTGAGACTTTAACAACAACAGTTGCTCACATGGAAATATTAACAGTGAAGAACAGAACTAAAAGATCTACTTCTTACTATTACTCTTGGATGAAAGTACTGGAAATACTTGAAAATATCGAAGAAGATATATCATCTTATGTTTCTAACTCTATATAATATAGAATTTCAATGTTATTTGCATAGACACCAATGTAAATAGTTATATAATGGTTTGAAGTTAGTAATGTTTTAGAATTGTAAATATGTTATTTATCTTTATTTCATGTAATGTTTAAGACATCTTATTTGAAATAATAAAAAAAAATATTTAGAAAAAAAAAGAAATCACTGAGGAAGAAGACCCTTCCAGCCTCCTTAAAAAACCCAGAGCCCTGTCTGGCTGAGTGACCTGCACAAAGCCTCACAGCAGGCAGATGAGGCCTGGATCCCTAGAAACAGCTTGTCAATTGCACATGGTTTAAAACCACTGCATTTATTGTCAGATTTCACATTCCCCAACACTTGTATGAATAATTTTCTTAAGACTATTAAAGTTCCATTAGTAAAGTCATGTGCTATGTGCTCTGATATCCCAAGTTATTACCCACCATTATTTATATGAACGTAAAGGTAATTTTATAATACTATTTTAATAAACCCATCTGAATGCTTAAAGCTATTACATTCTTTCTTTAACTAATATGTACCAACAGTATTGGTTAGTAAAAAAGAGAGAGAATCTGTTTTAATTTCATATCCCTTATTGCATTATAGTTTGCATCCCTGGAGACATTCTTACCCTCATTCTGGTATAAGGTTCCAAAGGTGCAACCCCTGAAAAGTAAAGAAACTGGCACCTGACAACTGAACCCACATTTTCTGAACCTCTAGCAACTCCAAGGACAATAAGCAGTGGACATTAGATTGGTTGATAATGAATCAGTAACTCCTTAAGATAAGGTGGAACCCAGTTTGTGCTGGACCAAGTTAAATCAAGACCAGCATTTTATATGCAGTGTGAGGCCAACATAACAGCCAGTGGAGACAAAACAGAATCAATATAATATGGTGATATTAAGATATCACATTTAGCCAAGCTGTGAAATTCTGTACTTGCTGTAACTGCTCAAACAAAAGGTAGTTGATAAATGGCACTGTTACTCAGATGCAAGCAGGAATAGGTGGCAGAAGACTTCCTGGTGCTTAACAGTTGTGGTCATCAACAATTGCCCCTACATTCTGTACCTTTGATGTTAACATCAACTTGTCACCACTTTAGGTAATTGTGGGGACAAAAATGGTGGAAACAAGTTCTGGATAGGTACATATACGGCCATGGCAACTTTCTTTGAAGTGCTGAGCTTTAACCAATTAACTATCCAGTGCTGGATGGATTCCAGATCTGCAGCTAACTTCTTTATGACAAAGATTTCTGTGAAAGGAGAGGTACAACTGCTTGTTGTTCAGTGTAACCGTGATCTCAAATATTTTCCTTGAATTAATGGAATCCTGCAATTCTTTAGAGTTCATAGACTAGGGAGAAGAGGAATTAACCCGTAAATTAACATTTTTATAAAGATATGAGGGGTGAACCAATTCAGAATGATGACAGTGATATCACAGTAATATTAAAAATGGTCTAAATGGATGATATGGTCATCTGTGTCAAATGTTGGAGACATTTAAAAGAAAGAAGATTGAATAACATTGTTGATCTCTGTCCGTGTGATTATTAAAAACCATAGTAAGAGCAAACTCAGTAAATGCCAAAAACAAATCTAAAAGAAGATTCATTAACGTTGTTGATTTCTCTCTCTCTTTCCCTCTCCTTAAGATAATTTAAGATCCCAGCAAGGACCATTTCCATACTGTGCTTAGACAGAGGAATTAATTCTAATTGTGGATTATGTTATCGACATTCAAGAATAAATCCATCTGCTTATACATGACCTGTTCTGGAACTTTGCCAATTAAAGAGGAGGATTGAGATATGCCTGTAGTTTTCCAGATTATTTGATTGTAAGCCAGCATTCTGAAAGATGGGAGTAAGCAGGGCCGTCTTTAAAATGAATGAAACAAACTTCATGGCTAAGAAGGTGACAAAATGATCTAGTAATGAGCTGGGCTCAACATCCCCAGGCATGAAGTAACAAACCCATTGGAATTAGAATCCAACCCACAAGCTGTAGAAATCATTCCGTTATTGAAAGTAACAGAATCATTTATAATCTGCAGTAACAGACAGCAGGATCTGCAGTCACCTACCAAACATCTCTGGCAGTGCTCCTTGTTTGACATTTGAACTAAGTGCGACAAACTTGGTGGGAAAATAATGAGGTTAAATGAGCAGATGGCTCACTTTCTTCATCAGACAAAACCTTTTGGTGGACATACAGACAGGGTTGCTAAGTTTGCCTACTATATCAGAAGAAGAAAGCCAGAAGATGGGCTGCCAGAAAGTTCTACTAGGTTAGATCATCTTTCCCTGATAAAATGGATAGTGGCATATATGGCCATCCAGCAGAAGGTTTTCCCATGATCATTCCTTCACAGTCCACATAGCTCAGGATCATAGCATGATTCATGTAGTGCAAAGTGGTCAGGGTATATTAATAATGGGATAAGAAATCATATAAGGAGGTCCAAGGCTCTGTTATAAGTATGAACTGCCTAACAAAGACCCTCATCTTAGAACTTCATTAGTTGCTGCTGTAAAAAAGGAACCAGCAGTACTGTGTCGCTAAAGTTCCCGCATGCCACCAGACCACTGTTCTTGGGATTCTGCCTGTGATAATTCAACCATAAAGTGTACCAGACAGTGATCTGAGCATGGTACTGGTCCACAATTCACCCCGAGGGATCACTTCTGTGGTTCTGCTTAACAGGGGCACAGGAAAATAATTTTCTTGGGTGGCAAAAGCCAGGGTACATTTTTGGCTAGGCTTGTATAGGCCCTAGGGGCCAATAGCCTAGTACCTACCTATGAACCTATGAATATTGTGGACTGCAACACCCCCTGGAGTATCAAATCTAATGTATGTATATGTGGGTGAGACTGGTAGCAAATATGAATCACTTCAGGGCTTCAAGGAATTCTTTGATAAGAGCCATAGCTTTCACATATGCTGAAGTCATGTAGGATTAATCACATAGGTGATGTGTAATATTAATGAGACAAGAAAGTCCATGAACATCCTTATATTACTGGATGGATGGTAAATGAGGGCAAACAATTTGATTCTGCACTGATGGCATATTTAAAGGAGTTGGTAGTCCACCCTTACCTTTTCAGATTTACAGCTGAATAATGGCAAATAGCTCCACTAATGGTCTGATCTGGACTTGTACATCTCAACTGTCCAGAATTTTGCAGAATGTCCAAATTTTTGTCTGATATTTTTTGCTCTGTTCCTCATCAGATTTGTCAAATCATAGAGGACAAAAGTCAGTAAATAATAGATGTTTGAGTTTCAAACTTCCTATCCTTCAGAAACTGTATGCTACTGTAAAACTTAACTTATAAGAGCAGTATTTAAATTCTGAACCTGGTTTTGGCCCTTTGTTCCTCCATTATTTTTGGCTTCATCCAGAATTCTTCTACTAAGAGGTTGAGAGCTATGTATGGCCTGGGTTAGTGTACAGTGGAAAATTGAGGTGGCAGTGTTGCTAGAAGGGTTTGGTAGTAATGGCATTAAGACAGGTATCCATAATATAAATGTCAGGTCATTGGTTCAGTAAAGTCTGCTGTAACTCCATACTTATTCTTGATAAACTTGTGTTATAGTACAGTACCGTGGCTGTAGTTACAGGAGCACAGGTCCCAGGTACTTGTGTAAGATGAACACGTGGTTCTGTGGGTACATAGTGCTGAACAACATCACATTTTTCTGCAACATGCTTCACCCTGTGGTGGTGGGCACTTCACACTGATATAGGATGATACTCAAACCTAGAGTATCCCCATCACCGTCAGTGATGAGTGCCACATGCTCAGCTACTTGCAGGCATGGTTGGCACTGACTTTAAACCCGAGAAGGTCAAAGAACCTCTGGGCAAGCAGCTGGACCCAAATGTGCCTAAAAATGAAATGCATGCGAAGCGAAATAAAATGTAATCGTACCAATTTAACTCAAACAAATGGAAAGTCTGTCCCAAATAAATTTAGCAACTAATGAAATTACTAAAATAGAAAAAAAAACGGCTTCAAAAAGCAACCAGTAGTTTTAAAGTGCATAAAGCGCTTTTCGTTTAATAAAATCAAACTTCTTCAGATGCAAACATTCACGGTACAAGTTTCAGTTAAATAAAATACCAGGAAGTGTTTGAGCCTGTCAGCTCACATGCTGTGATGACATCAGCAACAATAGTTAACCCTTCCTGTTCTACACACTATGAAAAAATACTGTTTAAAACTAAAACAATGCTGACAACCATGAACAAGGAACATTGAAGCTATGGTTTAAAAGTAAAGTATGCCGATAGGTATACTTTAAACAACAAGAACAAATAAACATATGAAATAATAAGGTTACCTATAAGGAATTACTATTACACTGCTGAAATTTTGCACTACAAACTTACTTTTAAACCATAGCTTCAATCTTCCTTGTTCATGGTTGTCAGCATTGTTTTAGTTTTAAACAGTATTTTTTTCATAGTGTGTAGAACAGGAAGGGATAACTGTTGTTGCTGATGTCATCACAGCATGTGAGCTGACAGGCTCAAGCACTACCTGATATTTTATTTAACTGAAACTTGTACCTTGACTGTTTGCATCTGAAGAAGTTTGATTTTATTAAACGAAAAGCGCTTTATGCACTTTAAAACTACTGGTTGCTTTCTGAAGCCATTATTTTTCTATTTTAGTAGTTTATTTTGTGTTTTTTCATCTAATGAAATTAGCAAGTATAATAGATGATGGTTGTTACACCAGTATACACAATAAAATACTACAGCCAAAAACAGTAATAACTAATGCCGACATGCAAGCTTCTAAAGCAAAGCTAAGAAGTAATAGCAGCATGACTGCCAGAATATAGTTTGAACTAACAACACTCTTTCTAGATATCTCAAAATATGAACTGAGTGCATATGCACAAAAGTTAATAAGATTTTAAAAAAAAGAAACTACAGATTATAGTCAGAAAATTAAACAGATTTAGCATGCAGATAAACTGTGCAAATTCATCTGATGTGTAAATGATGCAAAAAAAGATGCCCTTGGAAAAAGCCACCATGAAAGATGCACTTGTAAGATGTGAGAGATGCACTTGTATAGCCAAACTGGAAGCAAAGCTGTCTTCACCCAAGACTGGACTAGACCGTCAAGAGGAGAAAGTAAACACTTGCACCACATCACACTCATCACATAGTCCCTCAAAACCTACACCACCAAAGCAGACACACAGAACCACAAAACTACATTTGCGGAGGCTCTCAATAAAAATCTGCTCAAGCAACAGAGACCTCCAAAGCAGAAATGCAAGCAACCTCCACCCCCCAACACAACCCAAATGACAAATAGCCCACAAACTCAGTGTGTCACTCAACCACAGCCTATAAGGCATAACAACGTACCCAACACTCTAGTCATAGGTGACTCTATAGTCAGGCACACTGATGTTCCACTCACCAGGCTAAACAAGGAGAAAGTTACTGTCAGCTGCCTGTCGGGTGCCAGGATCTGTCACATAACGCATGCACTTGGGTCACTCCACAAGTACAAATATGACTCTGCCATTGTCCATGTTGGTGTGAATGACCTGAGATGTACCTCCCTGGACTACATGAAAAGAGACATGGAGAAGCTCTACAGTCTTGTAGCCCAGGCAGGTATGACCCCAGCCCTGAGTAGCATCCTGCCATCACCCAGAATGATACCACAGTACAAGGACAAAATGACTGAATTCAACAATTGGCTAAGCTTCTGGTGTCATTCTAAGGGGATCCAGTGTCTGTCTGCCTGGGGTGACATGATCAACAGACCACGATGCTTTGCCAGAGATGGCCTGCACCTGTCGCCCTTGGGATTCTGAATACTGGCTAAGGCTCTTGCCATCCCTATAGTGCCTTTTTTAGGCAAGGTTCAAATGACAAATTCACCACTGTAACAGGTACAAGCAAGCAAAATCTGAGGGTAATGTTACTCAGTGCTAGAAGTCTAAACCTTAAAATGCATTCACTCGAGGCACTCCTTAAAATGGAGAACATCAACATCTGTGCAGTGACAGAGACCTGGTTCAAGGCTCCAGAGAGCACCCATGCATTACCAGGATATAATTCATACCACACCTTTCGGCCACCTAACATGGACCTAAATACTAAAATCGGAGAAGTGTCCATATTCATTAAGGATATCTACAGCTCCAGGCTAGTTGCTCAGCATAATGCATCCAAGATTATTCAAGTGCAACTAACTCTGGGCAAGACCACAATCCAAATTGTAACTTGCTACAGATCCCTCACCATGCCCCAGGATTCCCACTCCTCATTTCTTGATGCACTGGAAAATATTAGGGTACAATCCAACACCTTCATAATGGGTGATTTCAACTACCCCACTATTAACTGGGAAAACTACTCGTGTACCAAGTCGTTTTCTCAACTTTTTATGGAATTCATAAATTCCAATGCCTTGGATCAACTTATCCACACCCCCACCAGGGGCAGCAATATCCTTGACCTGGTCATTACCAACATGGGTGACCGGTGTTTCACACCAGAGGTCAGTTCCTTGTTAGTCAGATCTGACCACAAGCTAATCCCCCTAGACATCCACATCCCCCCCCCCCATTAGGAAAACCACCGTAAAAAATTTCTCCAAAGCCAACTTCACACTTCTTAAGACAGAAGTGGCAAACTTCACGACACCCATGCAGATGGACAATAGAGGTATGACTGCTGAATCCTACACAAATGCACTTTATAAACACTTACACAAGTGCATGGATCGTGCAATCCCTAACAGAACCAAGATGCTATCCTCTAAAAAAAGGAAGCCAATCTGGTGGTCCCCTGCCATAAACAAACTCTACAACAGAAGAAAGAAACTGTTGCAAAAAAGAGTAAAATCCCATGATTGGAGAAACTCCCTGGTCAGCCTCAGAAAGAAGCTGAGATCCCTCATAAAATCCTCCAAAGCTAGTTACGAAAACAAAATCACCATTGATTCTAAAGACACCCACAAAGCATTCTATAGCTATGTCAGGAATCTCAATGACAACATTCGTATCTGCTCTGAGTTACAGCACAATGGCACTAAATATACAGAACCAACGGATATTGCCAACATTCTGGCAGATAGGTTCAGTGCTAACTTTACCCCTCTCTCACCCCCTAAAGGGCCCATCTCTATACCGGAAAAATGCAAAGTTTGTGTAGTCACGGCTGCACAGGTAAAAACCACACACTCCAAAGCCAAGAACACAGCATCCATGGGACCTGACAACATCCAGGCTGCGTTTTACATGAACTACAGAATGAACTGGCACCCCACCTAAGCACCATGTTCAATCATAGCCTCACCTCAGGCTTTGTGCCCACTGAATGGCGCACAGCGATGGTTATCCCACTTCACAAAGGGGGAGCCGCCATGGACCCCAGGAACTACCGCCCCATTAGCCTAGCGAGGCTGGCCTGGAAGGCCATGGAATGTGTCATGGAACTTATAAACAAAGACATTGGTAATCTCCAAACTCTGGACCCTACCCAGTTCGGGTTTGTAAAAGGCAGATCATGTCTCCTAAACCTGATAGACTTCTTTGAAGCAGTCACCAAAGCCGTAGACGAGGGTAAGGTGGTTCACACAGCCTGTCTAGATCTTGCCAAGGCTTTTGACACCATCCCCTACTCTGGAATTATAGATAAACTCACTAAACTAGGTATAAATCCCTGTGTCACAAGGTGGGTTGCCAACTGGCTCAACTCACTAAACTAGGTATAAATCCCTGTGTCACAAGGTGGGTTGCCAACTGGCTCACTGACAGAACCCACACTGTGAAAGTAGCAGACTCCAAATCCGACTTCAGACCAGTGACAAGTGGAGTACCACAGGGTTCAGTCCTGGGTCCTCTCCTGTTTGGTATCTACCTTTCTGAAGTACAGGCTAACACAGAAGGTCTTTGGCTAACGAAGTTCGCAGATGACTGCAAACTAGGAGCCATAATCGAAACTCCTAACGATGTGGACATCCTACAAAAGGGCCTCACTGAGACAGATGCCTGGTGTCAAAGCTATTGCCTCAAGCTCAATACCAAAAAGGGCATTGTCATCCCCTTTGGTAAAAACTCTGTACCCATGAGCTACCACATAGGTGGTAGTCTACTTAACACCGAAAGTGTGATAAGAAACCTTGGGACACAGGTGAACAGTAGTCTCTCCTTTGATAATCACATTGCCACAGTAGTCAGGAAATCCTTCTACATGGCACACCTCATCACAAAAGGTTTCTCATTCAGGAAAAAAGAGGTCATTGTTCCCCTCTACTCGTCGCTCATTAGACCCATTATAGAGTACATTGCCCCTTTTGGTATGTACCTTACAAGACCTCTACAACAACTGGAAAGGCCGCAGAAATACCTCACAAAGAAGATTACCAGCCTCAAACAGATGCCCTACGCAGACCGTCTCAAAAATCTCCAGCTTTACTCCATCGCATATCGCCTACTCAGAGGCAGTCTCTGCCTATCATACAAAGCTATGTCAAACCCAGAGCTGCTGGACATGCTTCACTTAAAAAAAATCCCAATCTCTCTGAGCTACATGCTCTAGGGATCTAAACCTTGTCACCACAATAAACAGAACATGCTGGAGGGATAGATTCCTGTCCCAGAGACTTCCCAAACTCTGTAACAGACTACCTATCTATATCAAACAAAGCACCTCATTAGCACTCTTCAAGAGGAATCTTGATGATTGGATGGGAAATAGGACGTTCACCCCGGGGATCACCTCTGGGGCTCTGCTTGACAGGGCACAGGAAAATAATTTTCTTGGGTGGCAAAAGCCAGGGTACCTTTTTGGCTAGGCTTGTATAGGCCCTAAGGCCAATAGCCTAGTACCTACCTATGAAATCAAAGCTGTTAAATTGTAACATTGCTAATCTACTCTGCAGTTTAGGTTAAGCAACACAAAAGCATCCAGTTAAAGAAAATACCATAATATATACAGAATAATTGCAATTTCTCATGTATTTGATGTAAATGCTTCTGATATCGATACATTTCAAGGGAGATTAACAAACCATTGTCAGCATTAAAGTCCAGCTAAAACTCCAGTCAGGCAGTAGGATGGGAACTTTGCGCATGTCTGAACAGAACAAACTGAAACAAGAAAACTGAATCCAGCATACAGAACTGAAGACAGGTCATTAGTTGCCCTTTTAAGAGACTGCAACAAAAACTGGAGCTAGTGTTCTAATTTACAGAAGTAGCAGGAGTCTAAAAGTCTGAAATTATGCCAAACAGATACAATAAAGGAGAAATTGTGTCTCTGAGTCTAACAACTAGGGCGACCAATAAGCAAACAAATGAACAGCTTGCTGTGCAGTCATCACACAACCATAATTCACATCGGTCAAACAAGTCATCTTAAATTGTTGCTAATTTTGAGGCCTTTATCCTTCATTATATCTGTTTTTCTCTTAATTCTGAATGACAGAAGTTGATGAATTATGTGTGCAGGGCTGTATTTTGATTGCAGTTTATCCTGCTCTTTGCCTTCCTTTATTTTTGTGGCTTGATTTCATTTGGCTTGAAGAATTTTTAAAATCTTTTTGGCACTGCTAGCATATTTTACACCTTGTATTAAATTTTTATTAATACGTGCTTTACTTCATGATTGTTTTAATTTTTATCTTTATTCACATTACATAATCTGTTTATTCAAAATTTTGTTATTCTAATCTGTTTTATTTCATGTGTAATAAATGCTTCCCATGATTGGCTTTTGATTGGCTATTTTCCAGTGAATCCACAGTATATTTTTTGTATTTTAACAACTTCTGCAAATAGCTTTAACTAAAAAAGTCTGTCCATTTCTTCTTTTTCATTTCTACAGCCTTTTGTTACGGTGGCCATTTTGGATTTATGGTATCTGACATTTCCCAGTACTGCAGCTTGTGATTATTTATCCCGTTTTAGGATTTGAAACAGTATTTTGTCTTTTACTTGGATTTCCAAAAATCCAAATCCCATTAAGAGCTACGTGCTCGAGAGACTTGAACCTCAGCACTGAAATAAATAGGACATGCTGGAGGGACAGATTCATAACCCAGAGGCTCCCTTCACTCTGGATTTAACTGCCGCCAACGTGACAGCTGCTGTGAGCTAAACTTGCATGTTGTCAGTGATGCTATGTCTTTTATGTAGAATTATACAGTGATGGGTCATTGTTAAAAAAAAAAAAAAAATCGCAGCCCAACCAGCTTATCCGTTGTAAATTGAGCATATATTAATAGAAAGAAGCCTGGCTGCTAAAGTACCATTGAGCAGCCAAACTTAATTGTTGGAATATGCTATGGAGGAACAGTGTAAAACAGAAGACAAATCAAGTACGTTCTCAAAAACAAAAAAGTACCTCATTTTCCTTTTATTTTTGTGCTGTCCCTCCTTAAATATTGGCAGACTGTTGTACCTTCCAACTCTCTGGATCTTCACAGAATGTCTAGATTTTAGCCTCATACTTTTATTTTTTTTCTCTCGTAAAAAGTAGCAACAGAGATCCATGGAGTCCAGCTGAAAAAATATATATGACAACAAGAGGACACAATATGAAGAATTAAAGTGCATGCTCAAGGAAGATACAATGGACACCTTAAAGGAAATATATGCATAAATGAATGGAACATCTTTCTGAAGTCTGGAACACCTTTCTCATGAAGTGGTAGCATTGAAGATATTGCAAGATTGTAAAGCTGGATAGGAGAGGCCTAAGGCAACCATTTTTTTGGTCAAAGTAGCCAGCTGCTGGTTAAGCAGGATTCAGATAATACGAAAAATTATTTGCAGACCTTTTGCCAGCAGGTCCTGATTACACATCTCCCCAAGTTATATAACTACCAATGTTATTCAGTCAACGTCATCTGTTTAGCTATATAAACACTAGTTTACAAAATATTTCACATAGTAAAAGGTATCATTTTACACAATGTCTGTGCTTAAGAAAAAAAAAACAGATATGGAGATTCTCTTTTCTCCATCGCCTTTCTTCAGCAGTACTGATGCACTGTACAAGCGTGAGAATGTAACACACCATACACACATGCAGTACGTGAGAAAACATGGAAGAATATAGCAATAACCGACGCCTGGGTGTGGGTAATGCGGGATTTACCCACGGTTGGCATGGTTTGGTCCCGAGGGTGAAGCCCAAGGGACCAAACAAAGACAACCGTGGGTAAATCCCACATTACCCACACCCAGAAGTGGGTTATTGCTATTATACTATGACATTATTTAATAAAAGAAATAATTACTTTTCTTAAATAATGGCATTGTATAATGCCTCTTTGCTGCCCTTCCGCTGCTGTCTGGTATGCGCGGCAGTTCTGATGTACTGCGCATGCCTACGCAGTACATCAGAGCTGTGGCCAAAAGCAACGGAGAAAGCAAGATCTCCGTTGCTTTTTACTGTTTCGCTATGTTAAATGGGTTTAACATAGCGAGACCGCTTTAAAATAAGCAACGAAGATCTCCGTTGCTTATTTTAAAGCTGTCTCGTTATTTTAAACCCATTTAACATAGCGAGACAGGTTTAAAAAAAAAGCAACAGAGAAAGCAAGATCTCCGTTGCTTTTTACACACTGTGTCGCTATGTTAAAAGAGTTTAACATAGCGAGACAGCTTTAAAAAAAGCAACAGAGAATCTCCGTTGCTTTTTTTAAACCTGTGTCGCTATGTTAAACTCTTTTAACATAGCGAGACATTGTTTTAAAAGAGACTTATACTAATGGAAAAAGTCCGGGTGACCGGACCTTTTTCCATTAGTATAAGTCGATTTACAACTTGCACGCTGGCCAATCAGCGTGCACGTTTTGGAATATTAATGGGGGGTCATGGTATAATGGGAAACAACACAGTGGAACACTGCAACGCCATTATGCAAAGACATTTAAGAAAGATAAGCAATTTCTTTCTTAAATATTGACATTGTATAATAGCAATAATCCTTTTGTGATCAAACTAAGCCAACTGTAGGTAAATCCAGATTTTCCATACCCACTTGTGGGTTATTGCTTAATTATTTATTTGGTAGTGTGCTGAACTGACCTGTCCAATGGACCCATTATACAGTGTTCCTGAGTGGCATTTACATTTATTGGTGCACATCTGACACTGTGTCTTTGTTAGCTAGATTTTGTTTTCTTTTTGTGGAACTTTTTTTGGTATGTGAGTGTGTATTCTTATGGCATTTATATAAACTGATGCAGCATACGGTTGTGATATTTAAAGTCTTTATAGATAATAAACTGTTTATTGTTTTCAGACTTGCATACAAGTAAAAATATACTCCCTTTTCGAAACTGGAGTACAAAGCATACCTGAATCCCATGACTGCTACTGTGCAATACACAGAAAACTGTACTGTTTTGTATGCATACCCTTTTTTGGAGTTGGAAACAAGGATACAAGGCTGTTGCAGTGTGGTGCAGATATGTCTGTTTCTTGTCAAACTAGCAATACTGTAACAACATTCAAACAAGCCTTCAAAGAGACCAAGATTGAGACAAGTCCATGTATGAGGCTTTCAGAGGTAGAGTGGCTCTGTTCTCTAGAAATGCTGCTGGTGAATTTGTATGAGGCCGATTACTTGTAAATACTTGGTATAATTGTTTGAAAGAGGCAACGAATGAGTGTTTAGTGTGTCACTGATTGGCAATATTATGGGATGCAGCCCTGCTGGTGAGAAACATAACTTTCCCACTTGTTAGTGTCTGTTATTGTTTGGACTTATTCTTTTGTTGTTATGATCTGAGCAGCAGTAATGAAACTTAATTGAGATTTGCTTGAGGGTTCAACTAGGGCTTCTGATGCACAATGGTATCTATCCAGCAATGTATTGGTTAAGTGGCTCATGCCTGGATGAAATGAAGAATGTGCCTCTAGTTGTGTAGAAACATAAAAGCCATGCTAGGAAACTGGCACACCTGAAAGCAAGATGTGATGTGTTACAAAGCATAACTTTCCTTACGAATGATTGCCTGTTTTGTCCTTCCTTAGAAAACTGTACCCATCGTTCATCAAATTGTGCCAAATTCTCAGGGTTTCATTCAGCAATGTGTTCCGCAACCAGCCTCATCACAAACCTCAGGAACTATTCTGGTCCCAGGGTCTGGATTAACAAAACCACAGCTCATCATTAAACAGCCAACCAAGACTGCCATTCCAAATGGGCTTCACACACCAAGTATAGATCTTGCACAGCAGTCAAAAGCAAGACCAACTCTTAAACTAAGTCAGGTGGTGAGTAATACATCTGCTCAGTCACTGCTTCCATTTTGTATTCATATACTAAACAGTCTGAATAACTGAAGTTGTGTGACTAGTCATGTTTGGTTTGATCCTTAGACTGGCCTCATTTTAGGTTTTTGTTTGCAATATTAATGCTCTAGATACAAAGCAGAGGTTGTGAAGATGCTGTTTATTTGAACCACTTACCACTATGATAAACATTTGGCTGAGAAATTAGTATTTAATAATAGCTTATTTCAAATATAAAAAATAGATAGTAGAAACAGAATTCTGTGATTGAAGGTTATTTACAGCAGAGAGGCTCAGGCTTGTTAAACTCCTGAAGCAGCAGAGAACTAAAGCTATGAGCAGCTGTGCGCTTTGTTCTGTAGTGCTGAGTTTGATGTCAGTTTCCATTTGCATGCTCTATGACAGAATGTCTCTCAGCAAACCAAAGATCTCTGGGCATCCCTGAAATAATGCAGGTGTGTGTAGTATTTTATCTGGTTTAAATGTAAATAAAACCTGTATTGGTTGCCCTAGACTTGTATCAAGAAATCAACCCTGGTGAAGTCCTTACACTTCGGCTTTCATGTCCAAGATAATGCACTTTTTGTACATCTGTTGTGAAATCACAATTGAGCATATTTGGCAATTAAGTGTAGCCTCCTTTTTTAGGTTTTTCCTTTTTGAAATCTTTCTAGCTTTAAGGTCAGTTTAGCAAGGTTACAATCAAAGAACCTGTGGAGACAAACATAACCTTTGTGGCTGCCTGTAATTATTTCTCTGATTAGCAATATTTTCCGAAACCTTCAGCATTGGAACAGGTAAACTGTAATGCTAGGACCATTCTGGCATCTGTCCAATGCATTAGTTTTTATACTAGCTTCCCCTCCCAGAATGTGCTTTGGAGAGACTTGGAAGGAGCTGTAAACGTAATCATCAATATGAGTGTAGGGTGAGACCCAAAAAGAAGATTGTCAGCAAAATGTAATTGCACGTTTATGTCCTAATGAGGTTAAAAACTCTTCTTTGGGTGTTTCTGTATTTGTGCCTGTGCTGTGGGGGAACTTTAAACCTCCCCACACATGTCCTCTGAAAATGAGACATGGGGGCTGAGTGGGACAACTTGAGTAACAAATTTCAAATAAATAAAGCAGTTATGTTCCTTATTATGCTATATATGTTGAGCAATACATTTCAGATGATAAAATGTACAGACTAACAGGATGTTACACATTAAGATAAAATCATTTAATCACATGCAGAAGTATTCTAAATGTTGACCAAAGGAAATGTTAATTTGTGGTAAACTGATAACTCGTGCTGCTTTCAGGAAAGATCTTCAACATAAATGTAATAAGTTCAGTTTTGTGTTCTTTCAGTCTCTTGCGGCTGACCATCAGGGGACCCCGATGCTTCTCCTTAATTGCCGAGTCTGCCTACACCACCTGGCTTCCCTCAGACTAATTACAGTAAAGGTCAGGACTGGTGAGGTGATCAAGGTGTCCCTGCTTCCCTGTCATTCTGCTGCTTGGGAGTGTTTTTCCTTACTTTTTGCCCCCATCAAGTGTCCCAGTAATAGCTCATGGTGGGATGTTCCATTGGTTGACTACAATAATCCGATCCGCACTTCTGCAAGGAGCTGCCCTCCCTAGTCCCCTATCAGTTGATTGAGTTTTCAGAATCTTGAACGCCATATGGTCGAGACCATATGATTCAGTTTTTAAAAACTAGAAGTTTTTGAATAGAGAGCGAGGTACAGAGAGGATCGGGAAATTTACCCTTTTCCTCACTGTAGTGCGATCTTGGAGTTGGGATATATAATTTGCAGGGGCTGGTGCTTGCCCTCCAGCAAAAAACATAAAAAAGTTAGATTTTTGTGACTTTTTTGATGGTTGAGTTTTTGGAAACTCAATCATATGGTCTCTTCGATATTTTTTTTGAGTTTCTTAAAAGTCGATCATCTGACATAGACCCATCACCCCACCTTCAGGAAACACTTTGTTTCCCCAGCCTCTATAAGGAAAACTGAATTGTGTTGCATGCCCCATGCATATGGCCCTCATCCCTCCCCTTTCAGGACAGGCAGTCTCTTCTTTCTTGCCTCAGTCTCTCAAGCTGCTAATCGAATACAAGTTGTCTGTCATAGTCAGGTTCTGTGTATGGCACAGTGCTGGCTTAATATACGCAGCATTTTTGAAAGCTGTGAAACCTTTGGCTGAATACCAAAAGGGTGGTTCTGGGGATTTTTTATATAGCTGTCATCAGGAAGAATAAAAAGATTATTACTGCTTTTTTTCCTGCTAAGATGAATGGTCAGTTTACTGACTTAATGTTTATCGCTTTTTGGGCTAAATTCTATAAAGGCAGTGGTAAGATACCAGATGTTTTCTCTTCAGTGTGGTAAAAATGTGATTGTTCTTCCACAGTTGCATTTGAAAGCTTCACTTTTCTTGGGTACAAGTGTGTAATTATTATCCACATCAGTTATTGCTCAATAAAACTGTTTAGTTTTCTGCAGTGCTGTTTTTGAAAAAAAGGAGAGGTGGAAGTCCTCTAGTTTTGAATTGTATTGTCATAATTGTTTTTGTTTTTTCTATATTTTCATATCTTACATGATGTCCTGTAAAAACTAATGACTTCTAGTTTGCATTTCCATATTTGATACTGCCCTGACCAATGGAATTGTGACAGCGTGCAACTTGCCATGTGACACGCATGCATTTTATACTGTGTGACCAGCCACCTTGTGAAAGCTTTGTTCTTCAGTTGCTAACCTTAAGATCCAGTTATGTGTTTATCATTTGAAATGGTAGTTGAGGACAATCTATTCATTATATTAAGTGCTGTTTCTTTTGACACTGGATGTACCTTTTTTAGGGTGCTCAACATCCCAGACCTTTATGTCCTCGGGTGATGACACTACCTCAGTCTGTCCTAACTATCCAAAAGCCTTCTGCCATACAGACCACAGCAGGTACGTGACATTGATTTGCCTGAACTGTTTTTAGTACCAGAGTGCTACTTGTATAAAGTGCTGTTGAAAAGTAAAATGTACTGGAGAAACTGTACATATCTGTAATATGGTTGTAACTAGATTTGTTGTTAAATAAATATAATGAGTAACTACTTAGGGCACTGCAGAAAACCTCAGTCTTGATGATTCTTACCAAGAGTGAAATACTCCGCATTTAGTGTTTCTCGCATATTTTTTTGTAAAGACCAAGGGATGCTGTAAGAAAACAAAAAGAATCCAGAGACAGCGCACACAATCCGCACTTTATTCAAAGTATAAAACGTCCAAAACTAGATCACAGAGTTCGTAAACGCTATTACACATCCAGTACATGCGTTTTCGTCAGCCTGTAGCTTAGACTTCATCAGACAAAATGAATTAACTAATTAAGCATTATATAAGCCAATACATTTAAAAAGACCAATAACATTCAAGCATCTAAGTTAAAACCAATGAAAATAGTGACAGTCTGAGGAGCTCATTATAATAAAATTGTGAGTGATTTAAAATCATCTAATAAATATGTAAAAAACTTTTCCTTTAAAATAAATACAGTGTTTAAAAGCAGAGGTATTGATTAAAAAATATTGTAGTCAATTAGGTTTCTAGAACCCACAATATAATGAAGCTGTTAGGTTAAAAACTGATAAATGTATTTATGTGCTCAGTAATTGTAGTAGGTACATAAAAAACAGAAGCATAGACAACAGTGCCCTCTACTGTTCATAGATCTACTTAATGAGTTTCAAACTTGAATTGATCTCAGTTTGAGAGCTGGAATAATTGAGATACATTCATTTAAGCCTGGTGATTTGTTGGCCTCTAATAAAATTTGCCAATACAGTTCCCTGTATTCAAGCCATTCTTCCCAGGGACCTCCTCTTATTTCTTTTTTAACTTGTTCTAAAACAAAAAAGGAGAATGTGGCTTCTTTACAGTTCTTTGTGTGTTTGTACAATGCATTGGTGTCCTTTGCTTTTTGTATCTCATATAAATGTTCATAAATCCGCCTCTTCAATACTCTTTCTGTTTTCCCAACATAATACGAACTGCATTTTGTACACATTGCAAGGTAAACCACTCCCTGGGACTCACAGTTGAATGAACCAGTGCTATATATATTAATGTCCCTTATTTCAATGTAAATTTCTTTTTGTTGGAAATATAGGGACATTGTTTACAGTGCCCACAATGAAATGTTCCATATGAGGTGTTATTAAGGCATGCCCTCTCCAAGTAGTGATGAGGATCTTTTGTGAGATTGTTCTCTAAAACATTTTTTATGCTACGTGCATTTTTATATACCATTTTGGTGTTTTTCCTTTTATGTTCGGTATATCTGAGAAAGAGATGAATTTTTCCCACTCATTGAGGATCATGCTTTTTATCTTGGAGTTGAAGCCATTAAATTCCAAGATAAGTGCTGATTGATAGTCAGATTCAACTGGGGTATGATTTGTGTTGATGTTTGTCTGACTCTTAGTGGTGTGCTCACTTAAGGCTTTGTCATTTAGACATCCTTTTATGGGTTTAAATTTGGTCTTTCTGTGTTGTTCAACTTCCGTTCTAATGTTTTTTATGAACTCGAGTGGGTATCCTCTAGCGAGGAACATGGCTTCTAGCGTGTTACATTCCACATAAAAATCTTCGTCCTTGCTTGTCATTCGACAACCTCTGACAAATTGTCCTTTAACAATGTTTCTTTTGCAGTGGGGGGGGTGTGCACTAAGAAAGTGTAGGTAGGAATTGCAGAACGTATTTTTCCGGAATATTTTGGTCTCAAAATCTTTAGAAATTTTGTTCTTTTGGACCTCCACATCCAAGTATTGAAGTCTGTCTACCGAGCTTGTGTGTGTAAAGCTCAAAAAAGAGGTGGTGTGGTTGATATACTCCAAAAAGAGAGATAGTTGGTCACTACCCCCAGTCCAAAAGGTAACAATATCGTCAAGAAAACGTCGATATAAGGACCAATATTGTCGGAATTCAGAATTCAAAATGTAGTTCAATTCCCAACCTGCAAGGACTATGTTAGCATAAGTGGGTGCACATGCCGCCCCCATTGCTACCCCTTTTGTTTGCTGGAAAAATTCTCCATTAAATGTTAGAAAGTTATATTTCAAAATGTTGTCCATAAGTCCCACTACAGCAACCTTTTCTATGTGTGTCAAGGTATTGTCCATAAAAATAATGTCCTCAAAGATCCTCATTCCTTCATTGTGTGGGATACAAGTAAAAAGGTCCACCACATCAATGGTGACAAAAATTAAATTCTCCGAATAGAGGGTAGATGTAATGTTCCTAAGTAGGTCCCATGAGTCTTTCAGAATGTGACTAAAGTTGTTGCAAATATGTTTGATCTTGTTGTCCACAAATTTGGCCATAGGCAGCGTCTTTGAGCAGTCAGCCGACACGATCGGTCTGAGTGGTGGGTCGCTTACATTCTTGTGGACCTTCGAATACCAAATATAATTGGAACCTTTGGTTTAGGCACTGATAGAAACTTATGCATGTTGTTGTTTATTGTTCCTTCAATAATCATGTGATCAAGTGCCATGTCTATCTTTTGATAAGCCACTTCAACCTCATCCATGGAAACATTTCTATACTTGGTTTCTTCACGAAGAATATTGTTCATTTTTCCTTCAGATATAATGTTCTCCATTATAACTACTCCTCCTCCCTTATCTGGTTTCATGATTCTAATTGATGTGTTCTTCTTTAATTCTTCTAGTGTTGCATATTCCTCCTTTGTTAAGTTGTACTTTAAATGTTGTTGTTTAAATTCTTTTCGAATCCCATTTTCCAATACCATCTCAAGGTTTTTCAGTTGTGGGAGAAGCGGAGGGTTGTAAATGCTACGTCTTGTAAGGCCACCTTGTGGTTGTTCAGTGTTAGATGGTGCTGGAGGTAAAGTAGCTTTCAAGTTGATTTTCCTAAGAAACAGCTTCATATCAATAATGGTTTTAACTAGGTCTCCTCGAGTACTTGGAATGAATTTAAATCCCTTACTGAGGAGATCAAAGTGTCCCTTATTTAAAATGATATTGCTAAAATTGTAAACAGAAAAATTATTGAGGGAATGTGTAGTACCTGTATGCAAGATCTCAGTATCACCATTGGTATCACTCTCAGTAAAAGATGCAGAAAGGGTTAAAGGACTAGTGAGTGGGGGAACAGTGGTGGTGGGGGTATAGAGGGTATTCCTTAATACCTCCTCTCCCCCTTCTTCCTCCCCCTCTCTGAAAATTCTGAGGGCCTTGCCCTTTTCTGTGAACATTATATGGTAACTCTAGGTCCTCTAATGGGGGAAATTCATTGTCATAGTCCTCAAAAACCCATTCTGTGTTTTTATTTTTATATTGACCTTTATAATTATTACCTCTCATGTAGTCAGTCTGGTTTTTGACATTATGTGCGTTTCCCCTGAATGGTGGTGATGGGTAATTCGCATTGTTTTTATATTCATCCAAGTCCCTCTTAAGTTTATTAATTTTCCTCTGCTCTAGCGTTTTACATTTTGCATCTATTTCTAACCTTAAATTAAAATATTTGTCTTTTTCCTGTTTTATTTCGAAGAACAAATCATGTTTGATAAAATTATCTAAAGCAACAATTTCATCCTCAAGGTCAGCTAGCTGTTTAGTGTTTTCTTTAATAATGCGTCGCAAAATTTCTAAACCACATCTATTAAAAATGTCTATAAGGTCTTTATGGTATGCAGTCCCTATCTCAACATTATTAGGGTATTTCCAAACCCTGAGCCCCTTAGGTACAATATTGTGCTTAATGCAGGTTGTAAGATACGAATTTTCAATGCATAACATTTTGTATTTGTACATACATTTATGCAATTTATCTAATTTAACACTATAGGAATCACCATCCTGTGGTGAATCATCATTATTCGTGGAAATATTAATGCTGTAAGAAAAACTTGACATGGTAATTAGATCTGGGTGGCATGGGGAAATACTGTGCAACAGTTATGCAGAAAAATAATGGATAACTGTAAAACTACTAGCATAAGTAACATTCTGGTCTTCTGCAATAGACAAGTAAGGAAAAATCAAGGATGCATTGTGGTTGCTGATAATCTCCAGAAAAGTAATTGAATAAAATAAGGAAGGATAAAAACTTTTGTATTTCGAGCATATAAAGGAACTTTCTCCAATATGTAGCATATTGCAAGTGGCAGATCAGATGAGAACAGCCAATGTGGCTTCATGAGGAAATAGCATAGGTGGTCTTAAGTCAGCAGTAAGTTTTTAAATCTGTATAGAAAGAAACCGTAGTGCAAAAATTGGATAGAGGGATGAAGGTGAAAATGGAACCAAATATAAAGATATTATACATATTTTCCTCCATCCCAGAGGATTTATTTTCCTCCATCCCAGATAGGGTTGCCACCTTTTCAAATGCCCAAAGTGGGACAATTGTGGTACAAACATCAGATTTTGCAGGCCAAAACCTACTCATGGCCAGTACAAGGGACAGAACTTCACTTTTTTGCCTAAATAAATGTTTATTCTTGTTGCATTTTAGTTCCTTATTCTGTTTCTTATAACATTCAGGTGTTTCAGATACAGAATAACTGTTTTATGCAACTATTACATAAAATGTAGGAAATAATGTTGCCCTAACATCTCAGGACATTTGCCATTTTTACAACTGCCCAAAGAGGGACTGTCCCTCACAAAGTGGGACAGATATTAACCCTAATCCCAGAGGATGGGAAGATAATTTGAACTACAAAGAAATGTCAGGTTGTTGAATGACCGAAACAATGAAGAACAGAATTTAATGACAGACAGGTATAGCATGGGCCATAGAATGCACACATTTCCCTTCCTTATAGATGTTTGTCTTTTCGGCTTTTCCCGGTTAGGGGTTGTCACAGAGGAACTTCGGTCCGCTAATGATTGGCAGACAATTTTTATGGTGCTGAGTTGCCAGCCCGATGCCCAGCCTTCAACGAAGGCACGCCCATTCACACTTATAGATATCGTGCAGATAATGTTTAATGAACAGAAAACTTTTCCAATGCCTTAAAGAATTGCCTTGTCTGTGTCATGTATTATAGAATTTCCTCACTATTTTGACACGACTACCTCCTTTGGAAAGTATGATACAATTATCAGCTTGTCTGTGAAAAACAGTGTCACATATTCTCATGAGCTGTCTACCTTTTATGTTTTCAAATTATATCACAATGTTCGAGTCTCTGTCTCTCTCTGTCTCTCTCTGTTTTTGAAAGATGACATACTAATAGTCTACTGGTCCTGTAGGGTCATTAAAGGCAGACGAAACTTTGATTTAAACTAAATAAAAGGACAGGATAGTTCCCCACCTACCCACCTTCTTTTTTTCTTATGCTTCTTCATGTGGGTGAGTGTTTTGCAGCTGCCCTTCTTCCCTTTATCCCTACCTGTCCCTCTTCTACAGTTCTCTCAATCATGACATATAGTGCAACATCCCCTCCATTCCTGCCTGTGCAACCCTTCCCCAGAAACCATCTGTGTCTACTTTAAATGGGACAGCATGGTAATGTATTCTCTTCAAATGGGTACATCTGTGTTATCCCAAACATGTTTCCCATTATCAACAGCGAGTACTTCCATTGTAGGCTTTTTCCATTGCTGAATACCATGCAAAGACTGTTTTCACTTCCCTGTCATTCAAATAAATGCCCACACCTTGTTTCTCTTAATATTACTTTCCATGTTCTTTTCCTTCTTCGCACAGTATTGCTATCCTGCTCCCCCACCTTTTGTGGAGTTTATGTAATTTCCCTTTTCCTACCTTGTACTGTTTTATTGGTACATCTCAAGCGGCTGCTTATGTCTTGATGCACCTCACCACTGAAGTACCTCTCCAGCCTTGATTTTGGGTCAAAGGCATAATCATTCTGATTTACCTTGTACAGTCCCCTTCCTGTCCCAGCTCCAACAACACAGCCCACAAGGGCTGATATGGGATATGACTCTGTAAGCAGTTCTTTGCCCTGCTGTGCTGCTTCTTAAGACACCAGCTGTGCTGATTCTGTGCTTCATATCCTACTTCCAGAGGCAGAGTTTAATGGCTGGATCATCTTGTTTCCGAAATTACTGACTCTTAGGACAGATATCACTTCTAAGAGTTGCACTGTAACCACCTGTAGCAGTTGACTTTAGTGAGTTTACCTTTTAAACAAAACAAAACTGCTTAATTGAGCAGCAGAATACCCGCGGTAGTGGTGCTGCGGTAGCGTTGTCGCCTCACAGCAAGACGTTGTCCCGTTCGATTCTCAGCTAGAGCGTCTTCTGTGTGGAGGCATACATGAATGGGCGTGCCTTCATTGAAGGTTGTGCATCAGAGCTGGTAACTCGGCACGTAAAAATCCACTACCAAATATTAGTGGACCGGAGTTCCACTGTTGCGACCCCTAACCGGGATAAGCCGAAAGACACAACAACAACTGGCTCATTGACACTTGGAAAAGCCTATAACATCTTTGTCTGTCCCATTTACCTCTTCCATGACCTCCAATGATGGGTAATTTGCCCCACATGGAACACTGTTTGTGGATAACTACCTTATATGCCTGTTGCTATCACCATTTTGCCCATCTTGGACAGGACTGGTGCAGTTTTCTTCTCCACAAAGCTCATTTTCTCTTTCCCCATTCTGTCCCCACTTCACTGTGAGTTCTTTGCAATTTTAGCAGGATTATTATGACCTTTCGTGCATTAAACTATGCATAATCAAGAGCTCCCCTAATTGCATGGAGTCTAGGCCACACTAGTTGGTGCACTTAATGCAGCATTCCACACACACCTATATAGCATTTTGTGTGCGTCTGGTGGGTGATTTTGTAAACCACTACTGAAATTCATTCAGAATGTAAACTTATTTAAAACGCAACTAAAATGTCACCTTTCAAATCAATAGATTTGCGCCTGTATATCTCCAGGATAAAGGTCAAACCCCTACCGCATCGCGATATTTTGTCGCCAGCCTTCTTTCCTACAGCATTGACAAAGATGATATAAAAGAAATACACAAAGAAGATATTCATCTGTATTTCATGTTAAGGGAGTACATGCATTAAGGACAACTGGAAACATAAATAACTGTAATTAATGTATGTAACACATTTAATGAATGAAACAGGGATCAGAGCATTAGTTCATAAACATAACATCCATTGCAGTCATAACATTCACAGCTATGATTACATGACACAGGTGTTAACATCCATCGCAGTCATAAAACTCACAGCTATGATTACATGAGACACCTGGTTGATGGTTTTAAACACAATTATGAACAGGAACAAAAAAAAAAAAAAGTAGCAACTGGTATCTGTGAAATATGCCAAAACAAAACCAGCGGCAAGTGGTAGGGGTTTAACTGGAAAGTACCGGCAACTACTGTCTTCAACAGGCCATATCATCAAACCATTTTTCTTTATTCAGAATCCCACGCCCCAAAAGTCCATACCTTTCAATTTGTTAGAACAAGAAATCTAGACAAAGTCACAAATATAGGGGGGGGGGGGGGGTTGCAAGGCCCAAAAAATAGGGACACGTTTTAAATATTACTCTTACAAACTTAGAAAGTTGATAGAATAACAGGTTTTTCATTAGCACAAAATTTCTGAAGGCTCTTAAGTCTGAAAATCAAATGTATGCCATTATTTCCTGACTTTATTACTCAATGATTTGTCAGTGATTTGACAGAAAGCTACAGTTTTATGAGAAACAGACTAAAAAATGAGTTAAAAATCTGGATGGTTGAGAGCTATGCCCACAACCGGTCTTCACCAACACCTGAATAGTTTTTACTAGCATCTACCAGCCATATACATAGTTTTGTGAGACTGCCCAACCCCCACCTCTATCCTTTTGCTATAAATGATATGATAGGTACACACGTGTATGTGAATTATATGTATATAATCTGTGAACGTGATTTATACCCCACCTTTTAATTACAATGTTAACACTTTCTGCCTTAACTAGTTCATTCCCTCGTCCATTTCTTTGAATTTCTAAGCATTAATTATACACTCTGTTAATCACACACTGTATTGTCTGTTTGGCAAACCCACTAAAACTCTTTGAAAGCTAAATGTTCAACATCTACTAATGCATAAGTGTCTTTATACTGTAACTGTCTTTATTTCATACGAATGCAATCTAATTAACAAATGTATGTGTAATTATTTAATGTTTATTCACATTTATTATTGAATGCTGTTTACAATTATATGTAATATGAATTGCTAATTAACTTGTAGATACCTTGCTCAGTGCCTTATAGTCATCCTCTCTCACGCTCTCTCTCTGTTCTTGTTTTGTTGTGGTAACACTTTTTAAGATGTACGTAGAAGGGTCCTATACACTTCCAACAGCTGGAAAGACCACAAAAGTATCTCGATTACTGGCCTTAAACAGATGTCCTATGCAGCCCGACTGAAAAAACTCCGGCTGTACTCAGTGGCATATCGCTTACTCAGAGGTGCTCTCTGCCTGACTTACAAAGCCATGTCCAACTCAGAATTGATGGACATGCTACACCTAAAGAAGTCCAAGTCACTGTGAGCCACGCGCTCTAGTGAGCTAAACCTCGCCTCAACAATAAATAGAACATGCTGGAGGGATAGATTCCTGTCACAGAGACTCCCCATGCTGTGGAACAAAATTCCAAACTACATTAGGCAGAGCCCCTCACTAACATTCTTCAAGAGAAACTTTGACGAGTGGATGGGTAACAGAAAATGCACCCCTGGGATCACTTAATTGGCTCTGCTTGACAGAGGATCAGCTAATTAACAAATTGGGTGGTGAAAGCCGACACACTCTGGGTAGGCTTATAAATGCCCTCGGGCAGATAGCCTAGTACCTACCTATGACTGAGTTTTTTTTTTAAGCACTTAAGCAAGCTGTGTGCCTTGACTATCTAACTAAGCAACACTTGATTTCAGTGCTTATTCTTTATTGCTGAGGGCTTAAAATTAGTGTTAGGCCTTCCAAGCTGCTTGTTTGCTTCTTTGTCTTCACTCTGCCTTTCAACCATCAGTATAAACTTTAAACTGCTTGGTTAATTCTTAGCTTTTCAAAATCAAACCTGACTAAATAGGTGCTAGTTACTTTTTTGTCTACCTGCCTGTTTGCCCTTACCCTTCTCCTGTATTGCTGTCTAGTTCCCTGAATATTATCATCAGGCCTCCTGCCTGTAACTCTGCAGCCTATCTTGCTTGACTTTTTGTTTGCCTACATTGCTGTTCACCTGGATCTACCCCAACTATAGCTATCCTTTTGTGTGTGAATGCATCAAGGAACTGGACCACCATGCCTCTTAATTTGCATCTCTTTTTATTACTTCTGCAATGTGTATTCATTTGTTTGTTGACCAGTTTACTTCCACTATAAATGGCCTATTTTTTAGGTGATACCTGAAGTGGTCTTCATGTCCAGGAGCCCAGAGAAATTAACCTAGTCATTGGAACAATTGCTGTAGGGTTTTTAATATCCTCATGATCTACCACCAGCCAAGGGAGAGGTAACCTCAGGTATGGTTCCACTTACCTCATACTGCACTGCAGTGTAACTACTGGAAAATAAGTACTTAGTGTGGTGACAGAACCCACACTCTTCCGATCTTCCCCAGATCATATTAATGTATTTACCGGCTGAGCCGCAGATACTGTGACAGTTTTCAGAAGGTTTGATCGTTCAGCATAGAAGATTTAGACTTTGATCTGATAATAGGATTTATCCTGTAATGTTTGGTTTAATTTTATTTGGCTTCATTTGCTTACTGGATGACTCTGAGCAAATTACTTAACCAGTCCTTGTTCCCAGGTCACCTGTGAAAAAGTAGCAGTTGCCTTTAGTGAGTTTACCTTTTAAACAAAACAAAACTGCTTAATTGAGCAGCAGACTGGCTCATTGTTTAAGAATTGTGTCTCAGGGTTAAAGGGTGTTCAATCTTGGCCTTCCTAAACTGTTTGGAACTTAGATGTTCTTCCGGTGTCTGCATGGGTTTTCACCACGTGCTCTAATTTCTTGCCACAGACGTGCTGTTGGATTGGCTACTGTGAAATAGATAATACACACATGTACACATGCTTGCATGCACACTCACATACACATGTGTGTGAGTTTATACATATATGCGTATGTATTTGGAATGCAAAACTGAAGGCACATAGGATGACACTGAGTACAGGCAAGACCATTGTGACAGCAAATGGAGGAAACTTGAGCAAGCTGAAAATTGAGGTTAACAGCTTCATGTATCCGGGTGGTGTGCTGGAGGAGAAGGAAAGTCTGAATGAGGAGGTCAAAACCTATAAGGGAGGCACCCAACTAACACAGGCTGTCAGGGGTAGTGTGTTCTACAGAAGAATGCCAAAGAAGTTGAGAAGTAAGGTTTAAAAACAGTGGCATGACCAGTATTACAGTGCGGCACAGAAAACTGGGTAGTGAAAACAGAACAGTCTTTGCAGCTACAGGTGGTTAAGGCAAAATGGTTGAGATACCTACATGTAATGGAGATGAAGTGGCTGAGACAGATGGTAGGATAAACATTGCTGGACAGACAAAGAAATGAGGACTTCAGAACAAAAGCCATTGTAACTTCAATTGCAGAGAAGGTCAAAGAGAACAGATTACAATAGTTGAGCAGATTTGGAGGAAAGCAGATGACAGTCTGGTGAAGATGATTTGGGAGAGACAGGAAAAAGAAAAAGTGGAAAAGAAGATGTCCAGCAAAGAGGTGGGTAGAGTGCACAAGAGAAAGCCTACAACAGCCTGGCATGACCATCGAAGAAGGTAGGAGAGTAGAAGATGGGGGAAAAGGGGTTGATGATGGGTAGAAGTGTGTGTGTGTGTGTGTATATGTATGTATATATATATGTATATATATATATATATATATATATATATATATATATATATATATAGGTCTGTATCATATGATCGACAGTTCAGAAGATCGACAAACTTTTCAGAGAGACCAAAATACCTAAAGCTCAAAACACAGACATTTAGATAAATATTGTCATCTTTGTTATAACTATCCACATGTATCTGTGAAATTTACTATGTATGTGAGGGGCTACGCCCCCCACACCCCCTATCTATTCTAACTCCAGGGTAGCGCTACAGTGGGGAAAGGGCATAATGCTTTGAATGGCATGTGTCGATGTTATGAGTGTCGACCAAATGAGTTGTCGGTGTTTTGAGCTTTCGGTGTTTTGGTCTCACTGAAAATGTTGTCGATCTTATGAACTGTCGATCATATGAAGTAGACCCATATATATATATATATATATATATATATATATATATATATATATATGTGTGTGCGTGTGTGTGTGTGTATATATATATATATATATATATATATATATGTACACACACACACACACACACGTGTGTGTGTGTGTGTTTGTGTGTACATATATAAGTATCTGATTACTGGGAAAGTCTGAATGAGCAAGTGGAAGACCCTTTTCAGTGGAGGCCTAGGAAGAAAAGCTCTACATCACTAATAGTACATAGTAGAAAAACACAAGAAAAATATGCATAATTTCAGTTCAGGCAGAGGTAGAAAACAATTATTTACAACAAAGACAGATGTAACATTCAGTCATTTACAGTTAAGGGAGAAGTCAAATAATATAATGAAGTAGTTACCTATACTGGCTGTATTCCAAAAGTTGAGAATTATCGTACATTGGCAGTTGTATGTACAGCTGTAATGTGAGATGAAATGAAATACTTATCAATTATTTGCAGTTCAGACTAGTAGAAATTGTATAGACCATGGTGTTGTGGGGAAACATGAGCTGACCATTGAACTTTATTTGAAAGAAAAAAGGTGTTAACTAGTTCTTCATCATCATCATCATCATCAACAACAACCCTACATGTGATCAGGGTGTCATGTCAACTGTTGCCATCTCAATCTCTCTATTCACTGATACTCTCCTGCCTTCGATACTCATGCCTGACTGTCACAGCACAGGTCTTCTTTCACATAATCCATCCACCTGTTTGCAGGATCCTCTTGTTTCCGCTTGTCTTCTTCCTGTCTGTCCCAAATCTTCTTCACCAGATGTCTTCTACTTTTGTGGACATGTGCCTGAACCACCGTAATCTGTTCTCTTTGACCTTTTCTGCAATTGGAGCTATGTTGGCTTCTGCTCTTATGTCCTCATTTCTTAGTCTGTCTCGCAGTGTCAGTCCTAGCAGCTGTCTCAGGCACTTCATTTCCATCACCTAGAACCATATTTTACACCATCTAGTCTGCCACAGTGCACAGTCTGTGATAAGTGTTCGCTTAGCATAAGGATAATGCACACCACAGTAGGTGCCCAAAGCAGTTGTCTGTACAACCATTCCCTCTGTAGGGCACTTAAGAGTCTGTGCTGCTCCCCACAGTTCCAATCTTTGGTGAGATGGAAACACTCAGCATGTTTTTCAGAGGTGGGAGGAACCATACAAATGCACAGGGATAATATGCAAACTCCAAACAGGCATTGGCCTGAGGTCAGGTTCGAACTTTGTACCTTTTGCTTGGGAGGCAAACTATTATGCCACCCCCTCTGTGTATTAACTAGTCGGCACCTCAGTACTAAGCTTCATTTATTAAATATCCATTTGAGCGTAATAAGACTTTAAAGAACAAATTTAATTCAGGGGATTAATATATAAATAAGAATGTTTATGTGGCGAGCAATTAATGTGTCTTCTTGGCGGAGTCTCAGTTCATAATAGAGATTTAAACATGCAAGGTGGTTAGTACTTTCCAGCAGTAATCTGTTGAATGTATGTTTAGACATGGGGTGGGAAGGTGGGGGGTGATAATGGAGAACACTGGACTATGCTTAAGTCACAGTTAAAAGTACAGATCTTGGTATCTCTGACATCTTTAGAATGCCAGTAATACAGTGTGTGCACTGCATTTTTTTACATATAGATTATGTTAGAATATAAAAGATAATTGTACATGAGAGAGACAGTGTCACAGTAAAATGTAAATATTACTTTGATAAGGACTATCTTACAGGCTAATTACAGTTACTATTTTTACAGTTTTAAATGTTTATGTAGGCAGTTTCTTTCAGTGCTGACATTAACACTGTGCTATATTTCTGTCAGCACTGGCGCAGATGATGTGTTTTCTTATGTTTCCCTTCAATACATGTCTAAGGAAAAAAAAATAGTATATTGATGTTATTGGCCATTAAATTAAGGAGCTTTGTCTAAATAAATTTCCATCTTAAAACGTCCCTCCCATTGAAAACTTACATTGAGCTATAGATGTGTGTGAATTAATGGTCTTCAGTTAGCCATTTTATTACCTCATGTAATTTATTCTTTAATAATGACATTAAAATTGATTTTTAACTTTTACTTTGGTTATATAATCATCATACATTTTTAGTACACATGAAGTAAAAAAAGACAAAAATTAAGCTAAGGAATGTATTGAGGCTTCATAGCAGTAGCATTTTACTTTTAGTTGTATTTTCTTATTATTTTAACTTCATTGTTTGCTTTAATTAGCAATATTTTTCATTGTTAAAATGAGGTGTTTAGACTGTTAAGGCAGCATTATGCAGCTGTCAAACTGCGCTAAGTAACATTCTAAGCAGTCCAGTGTCTTCCATTATCGCCAGAAGGGGCACATTTTGTAGTTGAGAAAATTATTCCTCAAATTAACTTTGAAGAGCTTTAGATTAGTACTTATGTTTATTAGAAGAATGTTCAAACGTTTAGTGACAGCTGCAGAATACAGGGCAGCACCATATTTGTTAATTTTCTGAGCTTGTGCAAGTAACTTCTCCAGAGAATGAATAGGTCTAAGTAGAGAGTACTAATTGAAGACGGTTTGCAGTGTAGCATATTTGTCTGGATGGTGGAGGATACCGGGAGCTAGTCTGAGTTGGTTGTATTTGAGCAAGTTTAGAAATTCCATGCAGTTTAATTGAGCGAGAGAGAGAGAGAAAAACAATGATGGATTTTACTGGGTAGGTTCATTACAACTGTTCTAATTTCAGCAAAAAAGCAAAGTTGACATTGATGAGACAGACGAGGCATAATGGAGAAAAGGTAGAAGGAAAGAACAAACTGTTATATTTCTAGAGTGACGGGTCAGATGGAGATATATTGCAAAGTAGGCCTAGTTTCAGGTTGGCCTTTATTTTTAAAGACCTTTACTAAATTGTCACTTTAGACACAGGCAGACACACATTAACTAAAAAGAAAAAAAGGTTAATGTTTTTTTTCCATTCACATACATGATGCATCACATATCTTTGCTTTCCTTGTAAACTTCACTCCTCCTGTAAATTATTTTGCATGGATACTTCCCACAATTTCCATTTATTTCTATGAGATTTGCTCTTTTCTGCTTCTATAGATCCCTCTTCTAGTTTTTTTATCTTGTTTATAATCTTCAGTACTTCTAATATAGTTGGTTTGCACTCTGATTTCCATTTTTAGTAATTACTTTTTTGGCAGCCAACCGAATTAAACTTAAGGATTTACTATGTCTAGGCAATTCAGATCCTGTGTGGCTGATCAAAAGAATAATTTCCATAGTTACAGTCATTTGCTTATCTGATATTTCAGACAGAGTGCTCTCTAGGGAATTTTTAAAACTTTAGATTTATGGTTATTGATAGGGTCATGGGCAACAGAACCAATAAAGCCGGACGGCATTCAGTATTAAATACCAAGGAAAAGAAATGGATTATCAAGTTGGGTGGTTTATTTTCACCTGGTCTCAATGAGTATTTTGAATGACCAATGAGCTTCAATTTTGATGACCGGTTACGTATAAAATGGAGCAATGGTATTATTGTTTTATATTACACTGATGAAGGCTACGTGTTTTTTTATAGCCAAAACCGGTTATTATTCTTTGCTTCTATTTCATGTTTTTACATGATTAAATACTGAATTGAAGGCTATATTTTTTTTTATAGCCGAAGCCAGTCTTGTTATTATTCTTTGCTTCTGTTTTATGTTTTTACATGATTAAATACTGAATTGCCATAGTCTACTGACTCCCCTTTTTTATCATTTGGATTCCAGTATTTTGGGACCCTGCAGTTGCCGTACGTGCATGGGCTGCTTTGTTTTACTTTGATCTGCTTTCCCTTGCTGTTGGTCTATGGTGTGCTGTGTATCTCGGGCGGTGTCGTTCTGAGAGACTTTTCATGGATAAAATGGTTTCCAGCCAGGAGATGACCAGCTTCTTTTTCCTTCTTATGATTAATTGTGAGTTATCTGGGACATTTCTATAACATCTTTGTGTCTTTGAGTGGTTTTCGACTGATTTTACCAATGACAACAGTGTTTCTTTTGTACTGGGATGCTCAGACTTCACGACACTAAGAGACTTACTAGGATTTTGTGCAGTTGGATTTATTGGACTTTGGGTCAACACAATTTGATTGCCAGATCGAGAGATGCTTTGGGCCTTCTAATTTTTGCTTCTGTGGATTATCATCCTTTCGGGGTACATATTGGAACATTCCAACCATTTTTTGGTGTGAAGCAACTAATGAAGGTGGATTAGGCCCACGAGACTGACACCCTTCTTTCAACAGCATTTGAACTTGCAAGAAACCTACTCGGTTTGGGCTATTGGGCTTTGGATATGTCTAAGTTCAGTTGCAGCACAAACAAGTTTTTGGGCCTCAGGTTTGAAAATATCAGTTTGGACCTTTATATTCTTTGGGACAACTCTATTACTAATTATTTGTATTTCTTGGACTGATTATTTATCATAGCGGATTGGGGTTTGGATCTCTTTCCACAAACTTGGTTTCCATTTGGGTAAACTGATTTTGTTTATTTAATATTTGGTTTCTGTTTACTATTTTTATTATATTTGACTATATATGTGTGGAAGCATGACGAGGCATTGATGTATTGTTTGGGTGTGGGCTAGACAGCATGCTTTATGTGGGTATATGAACAAAGACTGTCTTTTGGTTTATGAGCAAACGCCAGTTGAAGGAATAAGATGAACGAATTTGCCTGGCACTTCTACACCTGTAGTGACAACCCCAGTATTAACAATCCACACTATTTGACTGAACATCCATTAATACAGATTCGGGTTTGGGCTCTTTTCAGAATTTTTTTTTTTATTTAGGGGAGTAATTTGTTGGCTCAATATTTGTTCTTTGTTAACTGTTCGTGCAAAACCGAATGTGTATGTATAAGAATGTGAGTAATAACTGATATATTGTTTGGGTGTAGGCTTGTGAGAGCACCATTTTGTAATGAACGATTGTTAGCTGAATGATTATGGGTTTGAGCTTTCGTTTGGATCAGGCATTTTCTTTACAGGGCCTAGGAGGTGGTGTGAACACACTTTTTTGGCACAGTGCCTTATGATTTTTATCACTAATATCATGTACTGAACGGATCTATGTTGAGAGGCTGCTGTTTCTTGATATATTGATATCCTACATTACACAAACACTTCCGTATGTTAATTAGATATAACAAGATGCCTTTTTTGCAATCTAGGTCCGAATCTCCAATAAGATAGTGAGCTGCCCTTCACCCCTCCCCACGGCTGGGGTATTATAAGATTTGGTTTTCATTTGGATATCCATTTTGTGTGCATACTGTCAGAGTTTGGTTATTATATTCAGGGTTTTGGTGAACCCTATAGTTGCTTTTTAATATAGGTGACTGCGGACTCCATGAGATTGATTTGAGAATCAATACATTGAGTGGTCTTTTCAGCACTTTTTACTAAAGGAATTATTGTTTGGACCCAGATATGTGAATTTATGGACACTGTTTTTCATCAGTTGGTTTGACAAAGGTTTTATTTATGAATGTTAGTATTACATGTGGCAACATTGCACAGCAAGGGCTATTATTGTTTGCTTTTGTGTTTGGTGGCCTAGACCAAGCCAAATATTACTTATAGAAACAAATGGACATAGCACTGCTATTGCTGACATTTATCCCTGATTAGTGATTTGATTTCAAAAGTACACATAGGGATACAGTCCCATCTAACATATCTTTTTAAGGGACTGAGCAGCAGGGGCCATTATTGTCCATTTTTAGTCATTGGCGTCTCATTCTAGAGCAGGTTTTGGGTTGATTGAAATGAACATAGCATTGCTGTGGATGTGTATAATCCCACTCATATTCTTTTGAGTAGGGGCTTCATCAATTTTTTTTTTTCTGACTAATTTGTAGGATGATAGTGTTTGGAACTTTATGATTATCAGTGGTTGATACCGAACATTGGGCAACTGAGATTCATCTTTTCAGGTGTACACACAATTTTCCTATATTCTGGGTTTCATAACTTACAAAACCCCACATTCTAAGGGGTGGGTATTGGTCTGTAGTTACATGTATGTATATATATATATATATATATATATATATATATATATATATATATATATATATATATTGTTTTTGCAACATTTATTGATTAGTCCACCACCCATGGATTTGATCAGGATTCTACAGGGAATATCAGCGGATCGGGATAATCTGGGGATTTTTGGTTTGGGGCATTCCAATAATCAGAGTAATGGTTTGGATTCCTTAGAACCTGAGAATACGTGTGATGCTCATTTTCAAAGACTAAATGCATGAGATCCTTATGTACTAATGTGTGGCATTCTAAACTCTTTAAGGCCTACCAAACTAAGGGAATTTCACCCAGAGACTTTAGGGTACACATACAACCCTTGGTGAGCTACATTGACTCTGAACTGGCAAAACAATGGGCCACAGCCCAACAAAAAGCCTCTATGGAGTTTGTAGGGGTTTCAGCTGCCCATTATGATCGAACCATTGACAAGGGTATAGCTGAGGTAGCCAAGATGTGTGAAGAAACTAAGAATTTTGAAGGACAGCCATCATATACTACATGTTTAAATAAACTTAGCTGGGAATTACTCAGTCTGGAACAGCAACTTAGAGAGGAAAATGTGCAAGTTCCAGAGGGACTTGGGTGACTATGAAAGGGGCAATCCCTTTAGTAACAACAAACATGTTAGGTTTGAGAATGGGAACAAGAAGGTTTTGAAATGGAAACAACCTAGGTTGATCCTCAAGGGATCTACATCCTCCAGTTATGACACATCAGGGGATGACTCGTCAGTCATGGACTTAGATACATAGCACACCCCAGACTCTCCGGTCTCTAAACAGAGTAATACTCAAACCCCTTTATGGGTAGACAGAGGAGGGCAGGGAGAAAACACTCCAAGGGTAGACAGCATGGAGGGACTACTCAGACTAATGATTCAGAAATAACTGTCAATAACAATGTGTTAAACATTTCTTCATCACCTTTGTCACAAACTCATATACAAGTACTAAATAAAGGGTTACATTTTATTCCTGGCTTTTTTGTCTCTGAGGACACTCTTACACAGGATATTATATCCTTTTGTTGATTACTCAATTTAAAGCTATACTTTCAGTCATCTACTAATTCTGCCATGAGGTTTTTTCAAATATCATAAATCAAATGTTATACCTCCTATGCTTCACACTGTTCAAATGTTTCAAACATGCATTCTCAAAGATTTACATTTTTACTCTAGAGAATTTAGAATCAAACCTAACAACTTCTCAAAGGTCAAACATCAGGCTATACAGGAATTGGAAAATAATAAGGATTTGGTCATTCTACCTGCGAACAAGGGCAAGGGCGGTGGTTGTTATGGACTGGACACAATATAATGCTGAAGCGGGCAGGTAACTGAATGATGGGCGGTACTAAATATGTATGCCATTAGATCCTACCTTTAGGTTCAAGAAGCAGATTGATGCATTTCTGCTGTCTGCCAAGGAGGGGAGGGCATTAGAACCGACACTACTTTATATCATTTAACGGTGTCCGATCCTATGAGTCAGTACATCTACTTTCTTCCAAAAATACATAAGGATCTTCATCATCCACGAGGTAGGCCCATCGTCTCAGGCAGGGGCTCCATTACCGAACCCTTTCACAATTCCTCATGAAGTACCTGCAACCTTTACTTAAATGGGTTCGGTCGAGGATTCAGGACACCATGGAATTCTTGCAAATTATCTCAGAGATGCAATTGGAACCAGGTTGGTTGTTATGCACTTTAGATTTATCAGCATTGTACACCAACATTCCTCACTGGGATGGGTTACAAGTACTTGAGTAGTGGCTTTACAAGTCAAAACTTTATCCACTAGGTCTCAACACCTTCCTGATCTGCCTTACAGAACACGTTTTGACCAAAAACATGTTTTATTACCAAAATAAATGCTATTGGCAGGTCCAGGGCACAGCTATGGGGGCATCTTTTGCCCCCATTTATGCTGACCTTTTTATGGCCCATTTAGAGGAACATCTTATTTATGGCAGTACACACATTTATCTAGATGGAATTGACATCTGGAGACGTCTTGATGACTGTTGGCTAGTATGGAGATCTGATGAGGAATATCTTATGGAGTTTGTGGGGTACCTCAATGACAATAAATGGGGTATACAGTTTACAGCCAATTATAATATCCAAGAAATCACTTTTCTGGATATTTTAGTTACCAGGAATGTTGATCACACCTAGAAACAGCTGTTTATCACAGGTACCCACAATATAACTCCCTTCTTCATGCCTCCAGTTTTCATCCACCACACATTTCCAGGAGCATCCCCAAATTTCAATTTCTATGTATGAAGCGCATTTGTTCACACCCAGCCACCTATGAACACTTCAAGGAGGAGCTAGCGACCAGATTTAAAGATAGGGGTTATACAATGGGTAACATCCTCAATGCCAGAAATTGGGTATCCACATTGGATAGGAGTGATCTTTTGAGGTATAAAGAGAAAAAACAAAAGAATGAATCAATGATTCGTTTGGTAACCACATATGGGAGGAATACCGACGTGCTACTAAACGGTGTCCAAAGACATTTGAACATTCTCTTAGCAGAGAGCAAGATTTCTGGATTTCTACAGGACAGATGCCTTTTTTCCTTTTGAAGAGGCATAACTTTAGATTCACACTTCAGCCACTTCAAATATAGCCCCAAGAACAAACAGGATCCCACACAAAGAACTCTGACTGGCGATCTACTTGTGGGTTGTGTCCCTTGTGGACACTGCACTGACTGTGAGAAGGTTACTAAATCCAAGTAGTTTACTAGTAAGAACACTGGAAATGTATATGACATCAGGTTCTTTGCCAGCTGTGGTACCGACTGGGTTATCTATCTTGTGACATGCACCTGCTCAGCGTTTTATGCAGGTAAAACCTCTAGACCTTTAAGGTTACAAATATCAGAACACTACAGTGACATCAGAATCAAAAAGTCTAGTAATGCTCTTTACAAATATGCATTGACACATAGGAATGCAAACTTTAGCTTTATGGTAATTGATAGGGTCATGGGCAACAGGACCAATAAAGCCGGATGGCATTCAATATTAAATACCAAGGAAAAGAAATGGATTATCAAGTTGGGTGGTTTATTTCCAGCTGGTGTCAATGAGTATTTAGAATGACCAATGAACTTCAATTCTGATGACAGGTTAAGTATAAAATGGAGCAATGGCATTATTGTTTTATATTACACTGATGAAGGCTACGTGTTTTTTATAGCCAAAACCGGTTATTATTCTTTGCTTCTATTTCATGTTTTTACATGATTAAATACTGAATTGCCTTAGTCTGCTGGCTCCCCTTTTTTATCATTTGGATTCCAGTATTTTGTGGCCGTGCAGCTGCCGTACATGCAGGGGCTGCCTTGTTTTAATTTTTAAAATCTGCCAACTCATTGCACTCTCAAAACACATACTCTGAGTTACCTCCTTCTTCCACATCAAACCACCATCATTTGCTATTTACCCGATGCATGAAATACCTATGAAAACACTTCCAAGCAAAGATCATAACCCTTTTGGAATTTGCATACTTGGGAGTCATACATATGTCCTCCCATTGTTCCCTTGTAAATTGTTTTTCCAGTCTCTCTTCCCAATTGTTTCTAAACTCCTTTGAGATAGATTCTTATAGTTAATATGCAATAGTTTATATGCTGTACTAATTATCCATTTTCTAACAGCAGCTTCTGTTCTAGACTCAGTAAAAAAAACTGTACCAGAGGAGGTGTTTCACTTAAGATTCCCCTTCCCCTTTCTCTTTGCCTTTACTTTGATGTCAGTCCCGGGTAGGGAAGGCAGTTTCTAGCCTGCAGTCCAAATGTCATTTTGGCTTGCTCCCACTATATTATCTTTCCCTCTTTAGTTATTTGCTCCCAATACCTTAGTTCCTTTTGTCTTTTTTTATCCTATTGTGACTGTGTATGTTAAATTTTAGTGAATAGTCTATGATAACATGTGATAATTTAATATTGTCGACTACCTCCACTGCAGTGTTTTGAGCACACGGTTTTCTGAACAATTTCTTTTGGTTTTAATAAGACTTGTCTTCTTAGGGTTCAGGAGGAAATATGACTAAATGATGTATGCTGTAGTGGTAGAATAGAATTCCTGGGTAAAAGTGTGCAAGGTGGCCATATTAAAAGAGTGTCTTGACCGGTGGTTGTATGGAATTTATTCAAGAAGACAATGACACTAGGAGATTGAGCAATATAGTACCGACTTTTACGTACAGAAACAAATTTAATATCAATAATTTACTGCACAAGCCTCTTATTACCACTACAGATGCATTTACAAACATCACCAGGAAATGTGGTAGATGTAAACAATGCTAGTTCATTGAGACTGATTATAATGATCCGATTTTTCAGACAATCAGTAAGGAGGGTAAAGATGGTAGATTCAAGTGTTTATCCCAGAGAGTAGTGTATTTTGCATGCTGTGTCCGATGCTCATAGGTTCATAGGTTGGTACTAGGCTATCGGCCATAGGGCCTATATAAGCCTAGCCATAACAATTCCCTGGCTATTTCTTCCCACAATATTTACTTCCCTGGACCCCTGTCTAGCAGGGTGACTAACGTGATCCCCAGGGTGAATGTCCTATCTCCCATCCAGTCATCAAGGTTCCTTTTGAAGAGGGCTAAAGAGGTGCTCTGCTTGACATGTATGGGCAGTCTATTTCAGAGACTGGGGAGTTTCTGGGTCAGGAACCTATCCCTCCAGCATGTTTTGTTCATTGTGATGACAAGGTTTAGATCCCTGGAGCATGTGGCTCTGGGGGATTGGGATTTCTTTAAGTGTAGCATGTCCAACAGGTCTGGGTTTGACATGGCCTTGTATGTTAAGCAGAGATCACCTCTGAGTAGACAATATGTGACAGAGTATAGCTGGAGTTTTTTTAGATGGTCAGCATAGGGCATCTTCTTTAGGCTTGTGATTCTTTTAGTGAGGTATTTCTGTGGCCTTTCCAGTTGTTGCAGGCTTCTTGAGAGGTACATACCAAACTGGGCATTTTATTCAATAATGGGTCTAATGAGGGATGAGTTCAGTGGGACAATGACCTCCTTTTTTCTGGATGAAAAGCCCTTAGTGATGAGGTGTGCCACATAGAAGGATTTCCTGACTGTTGTGGTGATGTTATTGAAGGTGAGACCACTGTCCACCTGTGTCTCCAAGTCTCTTATCACAGTTTCTGTGTTTAGTGTACTGCTACCTATGTGGTAATTCATGGGTACATTTTTTTTCCCCAAAGGGGATAACTATACATTTCTTGGTATAGAGCTTGAGCCCATGGCTCTGGCACCAAGCATCTATTTCTGTAAGGCCCTTTTGTAGAATATCCACATAATTTGGATATGTTTTACACAGACAAAATGGAGAATGCTTTGAATAAAAGAATTTGCTAACATATATATAGTGTTCAACATGCTGATAGTAGGAGTGCTCTTGCTAAACATGCAAGACCTGTGCTGATTTTACTGGTTTTGCCATTTTAGTTATCGAGCAGGTGGATGCTTCAACCTATGTGGGTGATTGGCATAATAAACTGCTGAACAGGGAACTGCATTGCCAGCTCAAGCTGGATCCTACACATCCACCAGGCTTGAATGAAAATGTTTCATTACATAGTGAACTTAAAAAATGAGCAAGCAAATTGTAAATCTATTACTTGCTATTTGTATATATTTTACCCTTTCACCATTTTAGTGCTTGAGTGTGTTTCAAAGGTAGTACAGTGGTGATTATTCCTGCTTTCCATGTGGGAGACCAAGGTTCAATTCCTTAATGATAGGTAAAGTATTTTTTCAGTTTTAGCTCATTTTCTTTTTATAACTTTATGCTTACAATTAATGAGGGAGTATTGATAGGTGTCTTTTTTCATACAACAGCTACCATTGGTTGTTTTTAAAGGCTGTGTGAGTGAAACATATTTATAGATCTGCATGACTTTGACTGACTGTTCCGATGATGTCAATTCATTAAGACAAAAGCACTCAACCATTCAGTGTTATGTTGACTAGTTTGTTTTTTGAAAAGTTTTGCAATGGTTTTCAAAATAAACTTGGAATTTTGGAGCCCTTGTGTTGGAACCAACTGCTGGATTCTGTTTTTTCTTGGATCTCATTAAACAATATAAATAAAAGCCTACTGTCTATCCCTGGGTAAAGAATTTCCAGTGTTTGTCATCCTTCAGACAAAATATTAAACTAAGGTGGCATCTGTTTGAGTTGGTCATAGCTTAGATGGATGCAAAAGATCTCACAGCACCTATCAAAAAGTGTTGGGGTCCTTCAACATAAAACATTATTTACATATTTTACAAAATGTACATATTTACAAGCACATGTCTACACATTTCCATATGCCATCATAATTATTCTTCTTCCATAATTGACCCCCACTCATTCCTCCACAACCATAATCTATTTTTTCCAGTATATCAGCCAAAATGCATTTCATATTAAACAAAATTTAACTCAATAATTATTTCCAAGTAACCCAAATTACATAAAATAAATTCTTATCTACCCTTCTCACATATTCTTTCTTGTTTTTATAATACCCATACATAATCATATCATATTCACATCTGTATCATCATTAATATGCTGAAAGAATTTTTATTCACACAACTTTGTCCAAAGTTTAGTCTCTCTTTTACACTTCAAAAACACATGCTGTGTTGACTGTTCCTACCCAAAAATAAACATACTTTTCAATTTTCTTTTTCTGTGGCATAGTCCCCTTTACCAGTAATTTACTTATTACCTGCTTTCATGGGAAATCCTGACCATATACAATCTTAATACAACTTTTTCATACTTTAATGGCTTTTATCACTTCTGATAAATTTTTCTATGCATTAACATAATAATATTGTTTCATCCCATTATTATACCACATCTTTCTGTCAATCTCTGTATCATCAATTTTCATTTTCCATGTTACTATTTTTCTTGATATTTTTTAATTTCCTCATTTGTATAATTTTTATCATTTTCTTATTTTCTGTATCTCCTAAAATTGCTTCCACTTCCATTTAAAAATTTCCCTATTAATTTCTCATTTTCTTCCTTTACCCAGTTTAATACCATATACAAGTTTAAAAAGTAAACAACTGGATTTAATAACCTCAACCCCCTTCATCTTCACTCGTATACAACACACCCATTTTTACTGGGTTTAATCTTGAACCCTATATGAAAGAAAATACTACTTGCATGATTTATTTTAATTATTTTTGACATATATGCTCTTTTCCCATTAAAACAGAATTCACCAGATAAACATTTGTCTTGAATGCTAGCCCATAAGTCCTCCACATAAGACATATTTCTTTAATTTCTTTTATCATACCCACCCATTACCTGAAAACCCAAATGTTATACATAACAAGGATACTTCATTCACTAAAAAAAAAAAAAAAAAAAAAAAACTCCAATTTTCACATCACCCAAACCTTTACTTTTATCTTTATTCCACGTTATTATCATTTCCATTAAACATCTGTTGAGCTACTCCATGTCCAGTTAACTGTAGGCAAAGCCCCCTACCACATCATAGCTAGCTGTAGGTCTCCAACACCGATTTACATTTTAATAGCTGTCATCCACATTCTAGTAAAAGATGTGTTGTTAAAGGACAGTTGGAGTAGTGCGAATGTGTTCAACCCTTGATTATTTTCTAAAAGAGTATAAAAAATGACTGAGATCTTAGAATGTGATTATCCTATAGTATTTGTCCACGCCATAGTTTAACAAATTATATAAGGCTGGAGTTCTAAATATTTACCATTATTGGGAGCAAACCCTGATGATATAGGTACCTCTTTAAGAACTGATCAAAGAGAAAACTATCACACATCTTTAATTATTAAATTTAGATCATGCATGAATGAAATCAAATGTATAGTTAACAATAATTGGAATATTTTTTAAATTGAATCCAATTTATTGAATTCCTTAGGAGCTAAACCATCTTTTGTTTATAAAACATGCAAAGCAGAGAAAACCCCAAAGTTTATTTTGGAAAGACCCTTACCTCATACTTGTAGAGAAAAGCAAGGTACCCATAATTGTGGATCATGTAGCCAGTGCGCATATATTCATAATGAGAATGTTATAAATCTTATTAACTAGGAAATTTGCTTAGAGGTAACTGCCTTACCAAAAGAGTGATATACATTGCATTATATTCTGGGTGTAGCAGATTTTATGTAGGGAAAACTGAGCTTGCTTTATGAAAGCACATATTTGAATACAATTATGACATTTCAAAAAACAACTTGAACAGCTCCTTATTTAAACACACCTTACAGTGTAACTAATTTAGTAAATTCTGACTTGGAATTGTAGCATGGTTAATCCCTAGTGAGCATGGAGGGGATTGGCAAACACTGCTAGAATGTAGAGAATGGTGGTGGCAGTTAAAACTCAATGTGTCCAACCATCCAGGGCTCAACAAACACTTTTCACTTACCCCAGTTTTGAAAATGAGGGTTCTAAAATTATAAATGACATGGTCTCAACTCAACATTGTACTTCGATTTTAGCAAGCATACAATTTATTGATGAAATTTTACTTAAACTGATTTTTATTTATTCACTTATGCATTTTTATTCATGTATTTCTCACATCTTCTCATATTTAGTCTTTAAATATGTTGTGTATAAAATACTACTTGCCTCAGTTGTTCACCTATATTTAAAAATGCATATTTCTGTAAGATTTTGTAGCTTGAGTAATGTGATCAAAATGCTTCAGCTATTTAAATGGATAATTTAATTATTTTTTTGTGGTTCTGATGAAGTCTTAAACATGTTACATGACCAAAGCATTTTACCTTTTGTACTTTTATGATTTTTTATTAGTTTCTTTCAACTCTACCTTTAAGTTCACATAGAGTGGTCTGTTACTATTTTTGGATTTAAGGTCTGCACACAACTTGATCTCGTTTGTGTTGGTATCTGTGCGAAGGCCGGCGCAAACTTGAGGCTTAAATATGAGCAAAGAGAAGTTTTAAGCTGACTACCAATCAGGAAAGAACACAATAAGCCTTCCACCAACAATCACCAACTCAGACAGGTTAGATCAGTACACGTCTGCCACAAGGGTGCAGAAAAACACCTTCTTAATGCAGAATAGCTATTTGGAGCCCAGCTGTAACAAGACCACACAAACTACCTACAACTAACAGATACAATGTAATACAGTGCAATTAACTACTTAAAGCAGCATCAGACAGTAATAGTTTTTTTTGAAACTGTTAAAGTACAGTCACTTTATATAACAGAAGTACAAAGAATATATACTTAGAGCCATTTTTTGTACTTCCCAGTTCAGATAGACCAGGTAATCAGTTACTGCCACTAGACAAATAACCCCAATCCTCCTAATGTAAAAACACAGTAAAGGAATGTCCATAGTAAAATGCTACCACAAACAAACATTTACCTTCTAAATGTCATGCTATATTTCCTCTCCAAAATTTTTCTCTCTGCAGTCTTTCTTTGCTTGTCAGAAATCTTACACCCTCTAACAGAATAACATTCACATCACATTTATCACACCATTCCCTGTCTTTCTTGTATTAATAATACCTTTCATATTATCTGAAAGCACTCTAAAATTATTACTTTTCTTTCTTTTCAAGTTTAAGGGAAGTATTTTAAATTTTCATTTTCTTATTTTTTTTTCTTTCACCAATTGAATATTTTTCTGACTTTATGTACAACTGTTCCTTGATCATTGAAATCAGATTTTGTACTATTTTCATTAACTGAAACACATCTAAAACTATGCCTTGCTTTCTTTATAATCTTCGGTGATGTATTTTTAAATATTTGTTTCCTCGCCCTTACACTAACACACATTGAATTTAATTTCTTAACATCGTTTAGACTCCCTTCACAAACATCCGATTTATCATTTTCAATTTCTTCATTTTCAACACTTTCACTACAGTTACCTTCATTCTTCTGAGATATAATATTTTTATTTGTCATCTTTCATCACGTCACCCTCTTTTTCATTAACATCTTTCCCTACTTTCTTGTTATTTTCAGAAATTGCAATACTTTTCATCATCCTACTCAACTTTATATTGTTTATTCTTTTTACAATCAAACCAAAAATGTAATTCACTTTTACATATCCTGCATTCCTTTTTACACTTACTCATCATATGACATTTTCCCCATATTGATTACATCTCATTTTTGTACACTCATTTATCAAATAATTGAAATCCCCACAAAAAAACACACACATTTTTGGCTGTCCTGTATACATAATTGTTCCTTTGCTACCATTTACATATATAACACTTGGTAAATGCTTTGCACATCATTTTCATGTTGTAAAATAACTTTTAGTTCCCAACCCCCATTCCAAATACCCCTCTCATCTTTAACTTTCACAGAAATAGAAACTGAATAACACAAGTATTTCATTTAACATCTTTTAATGCAATTTCATCAGTTTGAAAATACACAAACACTTTTTTAATTGAATCCCTTGCCCCAAAAAATATAAATTAATTCCATGGGTAATGGTCCTTTTTTTCACAGTTGTTAAATCTTTCCATGAAGTCTTCAGCTTCAAATGTTAAGTCATGAAATCTTACTTTCCGCAAATTGATCAAGGATTTAATGTATTTTGCTTCAAAACCCAAAGGAAATGCCAAATTATGCCACACAAAATATCTGCCTATATTTCTTCTTTCTTATCTAAACAAACATTTTTCTTTTCATAAAGTTTACAGTAACTTTTGTTCTTCCAACTGCATCAGCATACATTTTTCCAGATTGCATTCCACCAGTAACCTTATGTCCATCCAATACTCTAATCATTTCCTTTCTGCCAAACTCACTGTCCCTTCTGAAAGCCTTTTCCAGCATATCCGACCACAAAATCTCACGCTCCTCTTCCAGGATCACCTTTATTCAATAAAACCAGCCAGCTTTTTATCAGGCAAATCTCTAAAAGCAACTTCAATTACAACAATTTCAAAATCCTGGAGTTTAAATTCAACTGAATGCTGATTATTTGTACTGTCTACTTGTTTCTCAAAAGTTTTCTGTCCATCTAACAGAATTACACTGCTGTCACCAAAAGAACAGCTCTCTTCTCCCTCCATTACTTCACAGTTTCTCATAGCCTCTGTGTCAGGAACAGAAGCATGAAGTGCAGCTGTAAAACTGTTCCCCCTCACAGCAAAGAGTAGGAGGTCCTTTATTATTAAATTAACAAAAAATATACATCTTCTGTACAAGTTTCATAACATGTTATAAATATTGTAAATAATGTGAATATTGTAAATATAAGATTTACATATATATATATATTACACTTTCATTTTTAGCCCCCCCCCCCACAACTCCTTTCTCCACAACCAAAATCTTATTTTTTCACAATCCCTGGTAACAGTCATTTTCCATTATATTTTGCCTTATTAATTCTTTTGTTCCATATAACCATATAATACAAAATAACTTTTCATCTGGTTTGTCATTTTGTCTTACATTTTTATGTTGCCCGTATTCAGTCATATCCATATTTATACATTCAATATTTCTCAAGTCATTTAAATATCCTTTGTCATACATCTCTTTCCACAGATATAATCAAACTATATTAACATAACAAATCGTATACTTCACATATATTGCTATATATCATATAACCTATTTGATAGTACATAAATTACTCAATTCCTGCCTTTTTTAAACAAGAAACATCTTTATTAAACCTTCACTTACTACACAGATGATCATACATTTATATAAAAGAAAACAAACACGCTGACACAATCCTAGTCACAAGCATTTTATATCACAAACCATACTGACACACACACTTCCAAACATTATATATCACTTACAATCTACCCAATCTTTCTGACTCAATCCTGCTACCTGATAGAGCTCATTCCTCCCTTGTATGTATTGTTCTCACAATTCCCATTTCTTTCCTATGTATTTTGCTCCTATCCTTTTCTAAAGATCTCAATTCCAGTTGTTTTATCTCTCTTACTATATTCACTATTTCCAGGATACTTGGTTTAGATTTTGATTTCCATTTTTTTGTCGTTGCTTTTTTGGCAGCCACCATTATTAGACACAGCAATGCCTTAACATGTCTAGGCACTTCCAATTCTTAACTATAGCTCAGAAAAATCATCTCCCTTGTCAGACCAATCTGTCCACCAAGCATCTCCAACAGTGGATCCAACAGAGAATCCTTAGTCTGTCAACTCAATTTGTCTTGATATAATTTTGTATTCATACAACAAAATGTTTGCTTCTCTTCAAACATTTATGCTTTTCCCAAATTGTTTTATGTTTCTCTTCTATAACCCTTGTTATTAACACTATACACAAGTTAAGTAAAAAAATAAATACGATCAGATGTATTAAACTCAACCCTCCTTCTTTGTTATTTACATAAAGAATGCCTCTTCTAACTGACTTAAGTCTAAACCCCTGTACGAATGTAAAAATTACATTCATTAGATCTTTTTCCAATGTTGATGGAATCATGCATGCATTAGATAAATGTGTGATCTTGCCTAATAATACTGAGTTAATCAAATATCCTTTTTCTTGCATGAGAAATTAAATGTTCTCCAAAATATACAAATGCCTCATATTTTAGCTATCATATCTCTCAGTTGTTTCTCCCTCAGTTGTTCAATTCCATATTTTATTCCTAAAAATTTCTATTTCTTCTTCGTTAAACTCAGTACCTAATATTTATTCCAAAAGACCCATTCTTTGCTTTTCTTTCTATTAATGGTTAAGCCTAACATATTTAATTCTTCAATTATTTATATAGCTGTTTTCATCCATTCTTTATTCTTAACTCCTAATACTAAGTCATCCACATATATAAACATTAATGGAACCTCAATACTTTCTGGTGTTTGATATTTTGCTTTCTCTAGCATCGCGTTTATTTTAGTAACCACTGCATTCATAGTCAAGCAAATAAAATGCTACTTGTTGGGCACCCTTGTTTTAACACCACTCTTTATTTCTATTATTTCGCTTAACCATCCATTGATTACCAACCTTACTTTGTTTCCCCTGTACACTGATTTCAATACATTTATTATTTTTTTACTTGTATTATATTCTTCTAAAATTTTCAATAATGCTTTATGTTGGATCTTATGAAAAGCTTTGTTTACATCCCCTACTAATAATTTTAATTCCATTTTCCTATTTATTATATCATCTACTAGTTCTTGGAATACCACAATCTCTTGATTTCCTTTATCTTTACTTCCAAAGATTGTTTAAGACAACAGTTTGTTTACTTTACTTACTATTCTTTTTTCTATTATTTTTATAAAAAATCTTATAATCTGCATTATTCAGTACTAATGGTCTCCAGTTTGTCTGTTATTTCTCCCTTCTTCCATATAAATTTCATTACACCTAATCATATTTTTTGTCATTTATTCCTTTTTCCAACCATTCATTCATTACTTTAAGAAAGTATTTTTTGACATTCTTGCATATTTTTATACATTAGATCTTCAAGTCCATCTATACCTGTAGCTGCTTCTACATTTAATGTTTTAGCATGTTTTCATATTCTACTATTAAAATCTTTTATTCCATTCTTTTGTTGTCTTCTTCAGTTACTTTACTTAATTCCCACTTATTTTATTATGTCACATGTTGAAAATGTTTCCCATATATATTCTTTGACTATTATCATAATTTTGTCTTGTTTGTTTTCTGTATCACCTTTTTATTTTTTTTAATTCTCTTATTATTCTTGTGTTTTCTTTTACTATTTTAAATATGGTGCTACTTATTTCTTTCCTTGTAAAATATCTTGGTTTAAATAACCTTTTTACCTTTTTAATGTTTGATTCATTTCATACAACTTTCTTTTTCTATAAACTCTTCTCTATTTGTTATATTTTTGAATATTTGATTACTACATTTCTTATATTCATTAATATCTTGTAATCTCTTCAGTTTTTGCCATTTTAGTACCTTTCTATATATTTTTTTAAACTAATCCACCAAATCATCCAGTCTTTATAGGATTCGCTGATGTTTAAGTGATGTTGCCATAGTTGTATTATAGATTTTGCATGTTCATTCAGTTCTGACTCATTAATCCTTCTTATTCCTTTACCCATTTTAATGTCATCTCTGTTTTCTTGTATCTCTATCCATTTAGTTAAGTGATCTAAAAATCTTGTGGTTTTACATCCTTGATGTAATATGCTCAAGCTATCTGAAACTATAAAATAGTCAATTTTGGTTCTTAAATTACTTTTTATATGTCAATTTCTTATTTTCCCATAGATACATTTTATTATTTTTAATCATATCTAAGATCACTTTAATATCTCCTGCTTCTTTTTATCTATGTTTTAAGTCACAGTTGAAGTCCTCCATTACAATTATTTGCATGTTCAAACTTGCATAGTCTAATGTATTTCCAGCCATGATTTCTCTGTGCTTCTACAAGGTATATGCATTGAGTGTAATCACTCTATAAACTGGAGCGTTTCTCCCCAGACCTCTGCTGAAAGTAGGCTCTGTCCTAGTCGGACTTTCCCAGTCAACAAATGTTAAATAAATAAACTTGATTTTTGTATCTTGCATCTAGTATTATTATCCTTTGAATAATAACTATTGTGTAATGTAAAATATCTGTACCTTCTTTTACATAAGATAACTATACCAGTACACTTTTCTTTGCCTAAATTCCAAATAACATTACCTTTCCATAATCCATTAATTTATTTTCTTTCTTCTGTTATTCTAATGTCTGTGAGTGCTATAATATCCATGTATAGTAATTTGCACCATTCTAATACTTTAATAGCTAAGATTCTCACTGTAATGAATATTTTTTATTTATCCTTTTCCCTTTCCTCTATAGCTACATTTTTGAACTTGTGCTTTCTGTCTTTCACTGTTTTACCTATAGAATAATTATTTCTTGCTTTTACCCAATTACTTTCTTCTTCATCACTTACATTACTAATTTCCTTCTCTTCATCTCCTTTTTCTTTTGTTGCATTCATGTTCTCTCTCATATCTATTCTTTTTCATCCATTTCTCTATTATCCTGTTCCTGTTCTAATATGTCTTCTGATTTTCTAACACTGTACAATCCATTCAAGATTTACTATCTTTTCATATTTTATACACTTATGTTCACATTTCTTTTCTTCATGACTCCCTTTTCCACATATGAAACATTTTCTTTTATCACAGTTATTAATTAAATGGCCATCTTTGCCACATTAAAAAAACATGTCTTAGGTTGCCCCAATATCTTATCATTCCTTTATCCCTTCTGTATTGATTGTTAGGCAAATATCCAGTTATTTCAATTTGCATTTTCAATATTACACCAAATTCCCATCCTCCTGTCATTAAGCCTCTGTGGTCATATATTTTAGTAACATGCATAACATATCTACATATAGTTTTTAAATAGTCCTCTAGATCATTTATTCAATTTCAGTCCTAAATTGTACACAGACTTTTTTTTTACTTCTCTATTAAAAGCCTGAATTACATACATGTTCCATGTCTTTTCTTCTGTTGTATTGTTCCAAGAATTTTCCCATGCATTGTGCTGCCTCAAAAATTATATATAGGGTGATAGTTCCTGGGTCCGTTGTGGCTCCACTTTGTGGAGCGGAATAACCATTGCTGTGCAACACTCTGTGGGCATGTAGCCTGTTTCGAGGCTGAGTTTAAACAGTGTGTTTAGGTGAGGGGCTAGAGTTCATCTTTGAGCTCATGTAGGACGCAGCCTGGGACACCATCCAGTCCCATTGATGCTGTGTTTTTGGCTTTGGAGAGGGCTGTTTTAACCTGAGTGTCTGTGATTTCAGGGGCACTACATTCTTCTGGTATAGTTATGGGCCCTTTTGGGGGTGAGAGGGGGGTGAAGTTTGCACTGAACCTGTCTGCCAGGATGTTGGCTATATCGGTCAGTTCAGTGTATTTTGTGCCATTCTGCACTAACTCCGTGCAGATCTGAGAATTGTCACTTAGGTTCTTGACATAGCTCAAGAATGCCTTGTGGTTATCTTTGCAGTTCATGGCAATTTTTCTTTTGAAGCTAGCCTTGGATGATTTTATGAGGGAACATAGTTTCTTGCTGATACTGATCAGGGATGTCTTCCCTTCTTGGGATTTTACTCTTTTCTGTACTAGTTTCCTCCTTCTATTGTATAGCTTGTTTATGGCAGGGGTCCACCAGACTGGTTTCCTTTTCTTGGAGGAGTGAATCTTGGTTTTGTTTGGGATAGCACGATGCATGCATTCTTGTAGGTGCCTGTAGAGTGCATTATTAAAGGATTTTGCAGCTTGGACAGTGTTATCCTTTAGCGTGGGGGCTTTGAAACTTCCCACTTCGGTCTTAAGTAATGTGAAGTTTGCTTTTGAAAGTTTTTCACGGTGGTTTCTTTGACCGGGGGTGGTGGTGGAATGTGGATATCCAGAGTGATTAGTTTATGGTCAGATCAAACCAATGAGGGGTTGACCTCCAGTGTGGAACACCGGTCACCCATGTTGGTGATGACCAGGTCCAATATGTTGTCACCTTTGGTGGGGGTCTTGACCAGTTGATCCAGGGCTTTTGAGTTTATAAATTCTAGGAAATGTTGGGCAAGGGAGTTTGTACTTGAGTAGTTCTCCCAATTAATGTTTGGGAAATTGAAATCACTCAATATCAGGGTGTTTGGTAGGACCTTTATGTTTCCAGGAATGCAGAGTGGGGGTCCTGGGACATGGTGGGTGATCTGTAGCAGGCTATAATTTGAACAGCAGTTTTGCCCGTTGTTAGTTGCACGTGGATAATCTGTGAAGCATTGTGCTGTGCCACTAATCTGGAGGTGTGGGTATCCTTGATGAATATGGATACTCCCCCCGCCTTTTGTATTTCGGTCCGGGTTTTGTGGCCGAAATGTATGGCATGAGTTGTAGCCTGGTAGTGCTGGGGTGCTCTCTGGAGCCTTAAACCAGGTTTCTGTTACTGCACATATATTGATTCACTCCATACTGAGAAGTGCCTCAAGTGCATGCATTTTGAGGTTTAGACTTCTGGCATTGAGTAGCATTACCCTCAGTTTTTTGTTACTTGTGCTATTTGCGGCGGTGGGTTTATCTTTTGAGCCTTGCCTAAAAAAAGGCACTATGGGGGTGGCAATAGCCTTAAGGGCTGTGATTACGTGGCACACTGGTTTTGTAAAGTATGCGTTTTATGGTTTGTGTTGGGGGGTGGAGGTTGCTTGGATGTCTGCTTTGGAGGTCTCTGTTGCTTTTGCAGATTTTTATTTAGAACCTCCGAGTATGTTTTCATGTATTTATGTGTGCTTTTGCCGGTGCTGGTTTCATAGGTCTATGTGAGACTGGTGGTGTGATGCAAGTAATTCCCTTCTCCTCTTGACTGCCTGGTCCAGTCTTGGATTGAGAGAGCTTAGCCTCCAGTTTGGCTGTATAATTGCATCTCTCGCATGTATTAGTGTTTAGTTTAAGGAGGAGAGGGTTGTCTGCGTACATTAGGCAATTGTAACATTGCCTCAAAATGCCCAGATTCACCAGTTGGACCAGAGAGTACACCTGAAACTGCCCTTTGGACATGTCTGGATAGGTACAGTGAACTGTTTTACTAACTGGCTGGTATTGTTCAATAGAGTGTTCTTGTGAACCAATCCATTATTCTAGCCTAAAGTAACTCAGTCAGTCTTTTAACCAGTCTTCTTCCCAAATTACTCTAACATGGGCGAATGTGTTGCATCATACAGATATCCACAAACCGCTCAAATTCTGCTGGACAGAACTAAATCTATTAGAAAAGAATTACAGTTGCTGCAAAATTTCTAAGATTACCTTGTCCAGATGGCTAACTGATTGTATAAAATTGTTCTCAAAAATGCAACAAACCTTTACTTACTGTGCCTAAAGCTCACTCATTCAGGACAGTGGATACCATTCAAGACTTTTTCTTGGGAATACATCTCTGGATGATATTTGAGCAGCAGTTATGTTGACATCACTGAGTACCTTCACAAGAGACTACAAACGGGTTTTGATGTTTACACCTGGATATAGGTCATCATTTGGAGAGACCTTCATTAAAAGTATGCTGCCATGAAGGTTGCCACCCAAGAGGATAAACTTGGGACTCCATGTTGTTTATTGATTGGGGCTGGACCTCTTAACCTCAGATACAGACATTATGTACTTAACATAATGGTAAAGCTGGTTGAGCAGGTTCATCCTCGATAACATACATACACTCCTACCTTCTTCCTCCATGTAGGCAAAGTGTAACACCTCCATTTGGGTGGTAACATGGACACCTGTGTCACTACAGGGACAACTTATGTCCTTTGAACAGTTGTCATCATGGTCTCTGCATACATCTGTCAAAGGCTGCCATCATTTACTGTGGGTAAACGAGTAAAAGTAGCCTTGGAAGGTTTCAGATGCTGAGATGATTAAAGTCCTGTTACTTTAGACCTGTTTGATAGTGATGAACTTGCTCGTCTGTATCTAATACAATGGTAGGTACCCAAGTTTTGTTTCTCATACTACAGCATGCTGTGCCGCCAAGATCAAATGCTGTACAGCTGCATTAGAACTTGTCTTGTCTGATACCCTGAGAGCAACTACTTGTCAGAATTAAAATTCAGTGTTATGAAGCTAGTGATTCTGAATAGCAGTAAAGTAAGCTAATTAACCACTCCTGCAATACTAGATTGTTAGTAACTAAGTGATATAAAATTCACAATTGTAGGCTCTTAAAAGAACATTTATTTCCATTTCTTAAAAGAAAAAGAAAAAAATTGCACCTCTGCCAGAATGCATTCAAGGGATTTGAGCAACCACACTTTACTGGATGTGACAGTTGATGAACTGTTTCTTGATTTAGATTTAGTATGATGAAAGAAGTTCATAATTAAGCTCTATAACTCAGTGAGCTAACTTCTTGGATTGAACGATTACTTTTAGGTAAAGACGTTGCCCATTCGATTCTCAGAGTGTCTTCTGTGTGGTGACATGCGTGAATGGGCGTTCCTTCATTGAAGGTTGTGCGTTAGGCCTGGCAAGCCAACATGTAAAACTCTACTGCCAATCATTAGCGGACCGGAGTTCCGCTGTGGTGACCCCTAACCGGGAAAAGCCGAAAGACACAAACAAACAAACTTGCCTTAATTAAATAGGCTTCCTGTCTAATAACCAATGTTATTTATAGTGGTTCTTTAGTTTTCACAGTTATTTAAACTTTTATTTATGTTACAGTATGTTTTATTTAAAGTTAATAGCTTGTCATAGTCATGTTCCCTGTAGGGAATCTGTGGCTTTAAGAACAAAAAGTATTTGGTAATGCTGGCTTTAGTAGTGTGCCTCACACATCTTCCAAAGTTCCATGAAATATCGGACATTAGCAAATGTCCGTTGTGAGCCTTTGTAGGGAGTGCAGCACTGCTGTTTAAAACTTGGACAGAGAAGCTAGATGGGATAAAGCCATAATGTTACAATTTACTGTTACTGTAGCCTCATCAGTGGCACATGGCGATAAAACCCTGAGTGTGACCCAGGTGACTCAAGTTTCATTAGTGGCTCTGGCACTAGACATCATAGGCTTGGAGGATGGGAGCTTCCACACTGGGGGAGGGAGTGGTTCCACAAAGTCATACTGCTGCTCTCCAACACACACTGTGCTGAAGGACAGGGCATGGGTCATGTGGCCATGGCGACCAAAGCTAATGATGGTAACCATTGACAACTCTCTATAGAGAGAGTGCTAACAGTTAGAAGGACATAGGTAATCCCTACAGTGACATAGATGTCCATGTTACCACCCAAGAGAAGGTGTTCGGGCCATTCATGCAAAAAAAGTTCTCATTACTGGGATGTTTGTGAGAGCACAAAACATCCAGATGTTTACCTGGATGTTGGTTCAACCAGATGGTTCTCACCCTAGGGAATCTGAAAAAAGATCACTAAAAGGGTCACGTTTGTATTCCAGGTTCTTTCTGGTCCCAAAGAAAGTTGCAGCATTGACAAAAGTGCAAGGCCTTGAAAATCTAAAGTTTATTCCAACAGAAAAGCTCAGAATGGTAATGTTAAAGTAATCCTGCCCTTCATAGAACAGAACTCTTTCATGGCAACTTGGACAAGAGCGATACTTTGTCTGTGTAAAACATAAAACTCCAATGTTTTAGTTTCTGTGTCTTGTGTGAGAGTCTTAGCTGAAATGGGTTATGAGCAAATCCCATTTAGACAGACAACATACAAATAAATGTGCATCTTCAGATGCTTATAATGCCTGTTTATGGAAAGTATTTGAGATTCAAGTTCTTTACTTTTTTTTTACTTTGGCAGTCTCCATTTCTGTCTATCCATACCCCCAGATTTACAAAATGTTTAGCTCCAGTGTTTATACACCTGAAGAGACAGCAGTTTTTCTTGCCTAGATACTGCCTAATAGTAGTTCAGTCTAAGGATCTGATTTCTTCAGTATTTTATTGCTCCATTCTTTCAGCATAACTAAATTACAAAACTCCTTCCTTTACAGTTCTCATACAGTGCCTTTCCAGGAAGTCATTGGAAACATTTTCAGTTGAAAAGTGATTCTGCCCCCCCCCCCCCCCCCCCAAAAAAAAAAAAAAAAAAAAAAAACCTTCTGGTGATGCAGAACTTCAATGGAAAAATGTTTTTCACTACCAGAACACATGGCAAGATAATTCCTTGCTAGACACATTCTGATCCTTGTGATCTGGCTAAGGGAGTTCAGCCTTCACTTAATAGTTTTTTTGGAATTAATCCATGACCGATCTCACAGCTATTCACTTTGTGCTTTGTTCTTAAGCAAAAACACTACTAATGTGATGTTCTCCACAGGGGATCTGCACACCACAACTACACTTCTCTTGATTGACTTAAGAAGACTACTACCAGAACCCAAAACTCAAAGCAATAACTCGAGTACAAAAAAGAATAGATTTCCCAGCAAGGTTACTTACTGCCTGAGCTCCGAGCTACAATATCCAACAGCTAATGAAGAACACAATGTGATGCTGACAGTGAGAGATGATCTGCATATATGAACTACAGCATGAAAATTCTAGAATAGCATGGACTTGCATCCCTCTTATACTGACATGCTCAGGGGTGGGCATATTATCATGCATAAGGAGAAGGAATCTGAGCTGTTGAGCACTGGACAGATGGGGACAACTAGTGTTAAAGATAACTGTGGTTAGGAATACTGAAACTGTGATCTATTTGAAAAATCCACCATGGTGAATTACCTACACAATTATACTTTTCTTCACTGCAGTCTTTTTTCCAGGGGAACATAATTAAAACAGATGCCCTTAGCAGGTAGATGTCACTAGTTTATGAATTTGAACTGGATAATGCAGTCTTTCAAAAATCAGTGAAACTTTGAGCTGTACCAGAAGTAGACATATTTGATGTTTTTCTGAATGTTTACTCTCCCAGACTTTTACACCCTGTTTCAGCATTACTGTGCCTGGTGATTTGAAGGTTTCTACATTTCATGGTTTGGAGATTTAATGTATGCCTTCCCTTCAGTTCTCTGATTCAGAAAGTGTTTCTCAAAGTCAAGAAGGAAAAGTAAAACTGATTATTGGCTCCATCTTAGCCAAGGCAACCATCGTCCTCTCTTTTGATGCAGTTGTCTGGACAATCTTCCTGGCAGCATGTTGTATACAAGAACTTGTCTCAGTAGCAAGGAGAAGTCTACATGCCAGCCTCAGGTCACTGTTTTTCAATTTGTAGGTTAGGGTACAGATTCACTTTCTTTAGAAATGTTAAATGCAACTAAAAGACCTAATACACAAAAGTTGCATCTTCAGATGTGAGAAAGAGATTTGTAATTTTGGCATTTTCACTGGGTCTGGATTATTTAATTGTCAAAGTTAGATTGCTAGGCTATTTCATTCATTTGTTTAACCAATCTGGCTTGTTTTTTCATTCAAAGTTCAAATTTATGCAGCTTTGATCTGCCTTTCCTGAGGTAGCAGCAAATCATTTGAATTTAAGACGATCACAAGCAGTCATACCTGCCAGCACTTGTCCTAATAATGTGTGAAATACTTCAATGCTTACCGCCTAGATAGTTTTCACCTCTAGGCTAGGAAAGAAAATAGGTAAATGTGAAAAATGCATTGATCTGAACCAGTAAAGCAATGTTTTGCTTGTTCAAATGGAAGCCATTCCTTTCACATTTAAGTAGCTTAATTGCACTGCTGAATGATGAATATTTAGTAGTTTGATTAAATTAAATAGCATCACTAATCCCAGTCTGCTTTAAAAGTGCTCTCCAGTGCTAGAGGCATAGAACTATAATATCTCCCTGCTCAGTGAAGTAGAAATGATATAAGGCAGAACACAGTCAATGCTATAGGTTTGCATCTGTTAAAGGGTACTTAAAGCAAAATAATTAAAAAGATAGATTTCACCATCCACAGATTTGAATTTTATGCTGAGAAGTTATGCAGACTTGAGGCGTGTTTCCCAGTAATCTCTTTCCTTAGGGGCAGTCAGTCCAGATAGAGGAAAATCTGACCTGCATGCATTAATGTGCAAACCTGCTGCACAGTTTTCTGCAGTGGAACGGTGCTGCTGAAAACCAGTTCTGCTTTTGTCATTTGCTTCACTGAACTACTCTGCTCAGCTATTTGCCTTTGTTACGAGAGTGCTGGATCTGTTGCATACTCAAGGTTCATAGGTTCATACTAGGCTATCTGCCCTAGGGCATTTATAAGCCTAGCCAGAGTGTGTGTAGCTTTCACCACCCCTTAGGATGAGAATACTATACCCATTAGTTTGCTGTGCCTCTGTCCAGCAGTGACACAGAGATGATTCCCGGGGTAAACCTACGATCTCCCATCCACTCGTCAAGATTTCTCTTGAACAGAGTCAGTGAGGGGCTCTGCCTCACATGGACTGGGATTCTGTTCCATAGTGTAGGGAGTCTCTGGGTGATGAATCTGTCCCTCCAGCACGTCCTATTTATATCCGTGTTGAGGTTTAAGTCTGTTGCTCTCGTGGCTCTGGTGGATTTGGATTTTTTGAGGTGGAGCATGTCCATTAATTCCGGGTTGGACATGGCCTTGTATGTCAGGCACAGATCACCTCTGAGCAGACGGTATGTGACTGAATAGAGCTGGAGTTTCTTCAGTCGGGCAGCGTATGACCTATGTTTGAGCCCCTTTATCCTTTTGGTGAGGAACTTTTGGGGTCTTTCCAACTGCTGCAGATGTCGGGTAAGGTACATTCCGAATTGGGCGTTGTACTCAATCATTGGTCTGATAAGTGAAGAGTACAGGGGTACAATGACCTCTCCTGATCTGGATGTGAATCCCTTCATGATCAGGTGGGCAATGTAGAAGGTCTTCCTAACCACTTTGGCAATGTGAGTGTCAAAAGAGAGGTTACTGTCAACTTGGGTCCCCAGGTCCCTGATAACTTCTTCCGTGTTTAATGGATTACCACCTATGTGATAATTAGGGGTTACCTTGTTTTTCCCAAAGGGTATGACTATACATTTTTTGGCATTTAGCTTAAGGCCATGGCTCTGGCACCAGTTATCCATTTTTATGAGACCTCTCTGGAGGATGTCTGTGTCTGATGGAGTATCAATTATGGTGCCCAGTTTGCAGTCATCTGCAAATTTTGTCAGCCACAATCCCCCTATGTTTGCCTGCACTTCAGAAAAATACGTGCCGAACAAGAGGGGGCCCAGGACTGAGCCCTGTGGGACACCGCTCGTGACCGGCTTAGAGTCTGACATGGCACCAGCAACTCTAACCCTGTGGGTTCTGTCCTTGAGCCAGTTTGCAACCCATCTTGTGACATATGGGTTTACATCTAAGCTGGTGAGCTTTTCTATGATGCCCGAGTGGGGTATTGTGTCGAACGCTTTTGCTAGGTCAAGGTAGGCTGTGTGAACTGCCTTACCCTCATCAATGGCCTTAGTGACTGTTTCGAAAAAGTCGACCAAGTTCAAGAGGCAGGATCTGCCCTTGACAAAGCCAAATTGGGTAGGATCCAGTGTCTTTATGAGTTCCATTATGATCCTCTCCATAGCCTTGCAGACAAGGCTCGTCAAGCTTATGGGGCGGTAATTTCCAGGGTCCGTAGAAGTACCGCCTTTATGGAGTGGGACCACAGTTGCCGTACGCCATTCTTTGGGTACGTATCCTGTAGTAAGGCTAAGATTAAACAGCAGCCTTATGTGTGGGTTTAGTTCCTCATTGAGTTCGTGTAGCACACAGCTGGGGACACCGTCCGGTCCCATTGATGCTGTGTTTTTTGCTTTAGAGAGAGCAGCTCTCACCTGGGCATCTGAGATGTTTGGGAGGCTAGACTCTAGTGGGATAGATATTTCTCCTTTTGGGGGGGAGGGGAGAAATTTGCACTGAACCTGTCTGCCAGTATGTTGGCAATGTCTGTGGGTTCAGTGATTTTTGTATCATTTTGGATTAATTCTGAGCATATCTGGGAGTTTCCACCCAGGTTTCTAACATAGCTAAAGAACGCCTTATGATTGTCTTTTGTGTCTTTAGCGATTTTTCTCTCAAAGTTGGCCTTGGATGATTTTATGAGTGAACGTAGTTTTTTGCTAGTATTGATCAGAGATGCCTTCCCTTTTAGGGATTTTGCTCTGTCATGTAGTAGCTTTCTCCTCTTGTTGTAGACTTTGTTTATGGCTGGGGTCCACCAGACCGGGCGCCTGCCTTTGGTGGAAAGGGTCTTGATTTTATTAGGGATTGCTTGATCCATACATTCCTGGAGGTGCTCGTAGAAGGCATTAGTAAGGGTTTCAGCAGCGTGGGTTGTGGTTTCCACTGGCTCGGGGGCCTTGAAGGATACCACTCCAGTCTTAAGAAGTGTAAAGTTTGCTTTTGAGAAGTTCTTCACTGTGGTCTTTTTTGCTGGGGTTGGTGGCGGGATGTGGATCTCCAGTGAGATTAATTTATGGTCTGATCTCACCAATGAGGGATATACTTCGGTGTGGAGCATTTTGTCCCCATGTTTGTGATGATCAGGTCTAGTATATTTTCTCCTCTTGTGGGAATGGTGACTAGTTGTTCCATAGCATTTGAGTTTATGAACTCCAGGAACCTTTGGGCTAGGGTGTTGGGGCTTGAGTAATGTTCCCAGTCTATGTTTGGGTAGTTGAAGTCACCCAATATGATGGTGTTTGGAGAGACATTCATACTCTCCAGTGTCTTCAGGAAGGCTGTGTGGGTTTCCTGAGTTTGTGAGGGTGGTCTGTAGCATGCTACAAACTGTAGGGCAGTTTTACCTATGGTTAATTGCACCTGGATGGTCTCCGATGCTTCGTGCGTTGCCACTAACCTGGAGGTGTGGGTATCCTTTATGAATATGGATACTCCCCCTCCTTTTGTGGTTCGGTCCGGATTTTGGGGCGGAGCATGATATGAGGTATAACCTGATAGTGCTGGGGTGCTCTCAGGAGCCTTGAACCAGGTTTCAGTCACAGCACAGACATCGATGTTCTCCATACTGAGGAGGGCTTCGAGGGCGTGCATCTTGAGGTTTAGACTTCTGACATTGAGCAGTATTACCCTTAGTTTTTTCCATTTTTGTTTTCTAGGGTGGTAGGTTTATCATTTGAGCCTTGCCTAAAAAAGGCACTATGGGGGTGGCAAGAGCCTTTGCCAGTATCCGGAAGACCAGGGGTGACAGGTGCAAGCCGTCCCTTGCGAAGCAGTGTGGCTTGTCAAGCATGTCATCCCAGGCAGACAGACATTGGATCCCCTTAGAATGACACCAGTAATTAAGCCAATTATTAAAGCTGATCATTTTGTCTCTGTATTGTGGCATCATTCTTGGTGAGGGTAGGAAACTGCTCAGGGTCATACCGGCCTGGGCTACATAATCTGAGAGCTCCTCTATGTCTCTTTTCATGTAGTCCAGGGAGGTACGTCTCAGGTTGTTCACACCGGCATGGACAATGACTGAGTCATACTTGTACTTGCTGTGGAGTGACCTGAGTGCTTGTGTTATGTGGCGGATTCTAGCGCCCGACAGGCAGCTTACTGTGATCTTTTCCTTGTTCAGTCTGGTGAGTGGGACGTCAGTGTGTCTGACTATGGAGTCACCTATAACAAGTGTGTCTGGCATTGTGTTTGGCCTTAAGGGCTGTGACTGTTTAGCACACTGACTTTGAGAACTATGTGTTGCGTGTATTATGTCTTGAGGTGGCAGTTGCTTGGGTGTCTGCTTTGGAGGCCTCTGTAGTTTTGGTAGATTTTTGATCAGTGCCTCCGAGTATGTCTTTGTGTGTTTATGTGTTTGTTTTGCAGTTGTGATAGTTCTATGTGAAACTGGGTTTGTGGTGTGCGTTGTTTCCTTCTCCTCCTGTCTGGTCTTGCCAGTCCTGAGTTGAGAGAGCTCAGCCTCCAGTTTGGCTATATAGTTGCATCTCTCACATGTATTTGTGTTTTGTGGGAGAAGGAGTGGGTTGTCTGTGTACATGAGGCAATTGTAACATTGCCTCAAGATGCCCAGATTCACCAGCTGAACAGGAGAGGATGCTAGCAACTGACCCTTCGACATGCTAGAAAAAGTGAAAATGTTTGCTGTGTAACTGAGTCAGAAGGGATCTATAGGGAAATGGGTACTCAAGGGGATTCTAGGCTAATGTAGTATTTTGTTTAGTATATAAGTACTTTACCTATATAAAAATGCTTTAGGAGCAAGTGCTGAGCTTTTGAGATAGAGAATAGACTGTTTAGATTGCAAGTAGAGAAGTTCTAAGGGAAAAATTGAAGAGCAGACTTTACGGAGCCAGAAATAGTTTAACCTTGTTTAACCGGCGCTGCCCGATGGTGCTGTATGGGCAACTCCGTGCTAAATCATGTAAAAGCGCGCTAAAGCGGGCTTTATAGCAGGAGGTTGAAAAGAGCTAGGAATTGACCCAAAATGGCCAGTAGACTACAAGTTTCTGGCTGGAACCACTGCTCTAGGGACAAATAGGCTGCTCAGTGCTCCCCACTCCCACTGGTGAACAAAGAAGCTTCCCTTTATCCAAATAAGGATACAGAATAGCACAGGAACCAAGCCAAAGCCCGGAGATCAGCAAACTCTGAAGACTGGACTATTCTAGTTCAGTAAGGTGGGAAAACAAGATTTTTTTTGCAGAAAACAGAGGAAAAACAGACAGTAAATGCTATAAATGCTTTTAAATGACTAGCGCACTTGAGTGTGTTAGCCTACAGGTAAAACTAAGCAACAAATAACTTTTTTAAAGGTGCAAAACAGTTAATCAACACAAAAACAGTTTAAATAGAATGCAGAGCTGTATAAACAGGTGTAAATGCAGTCGCTAAGCAGTAAATAATCAAAAAGCCAGAAAAAAAATACTTCAATCAGGAAAAAGTCACTCTTTTGCTCTCTGCTGCTTGTAGAACTCTGCAGGACACCACGAGGAGCGGTGCTGAGTTGAATACAAGCGAAAAAGAGCGCTAAAGCGGGCTTTATTACAGGGGGCTGAAAAGAGCTAGGAATTGACCCAAAATGGCCAATAGACTACAAGTTTCTGGCTGGAACCACTCCTCTAGGGACAAATAGGCTGCTCAGTGTTCCCCACTCCCACTGGTGAACAAAGACGCTTCCTTTTATCCAAATAAGGATATGGAATAGCACAGGAACCAAGACAAAGCCCAGAGATCAGCAAACTCTGAAGGCTGGACTGTTCAGTAAGGCGGGAAAACAAGATTTATTTTTTTTTTTCTTTTCTTTTTTGCAGAAAACAGAGGAAAAACAGACAGTAAATGCTATAAATGCTTTTAAACGGCTAGCGCACTTGAGTGTGTTAGCCTACAGGTAAAATTAAGCAACAAATAACTTTTTAAAAGTGCAAAACAGTTAATCAACACAAAAACAGTTTAAATAGAATGCAGAGCTGTATAAACAGGCGAAAATGCAGTCGCTAAGCAGTAAATAATCAAAAAGCCAGAAAAAATACTTAAATCAGGAAAAAGTCACTCTTTTGCTCTCTGCTGCTTGTAGAACTCTGCAGGACACCACGAGGAGCTGTGCTGAGTTGAATACAAGCGAAAAAGCGCGCTGAAGTGGGCTTTATAGCAGGGGGTTGAAAAGAGCTAGGAATTGACCCAAAATGGCCAATAGACTACAAGATTCTGGCTGGTACCACTCCTCTAGGGACAAATAGGCTGCTCAGTGCTCTCCACTCCCACTGGTGAACAAAGAAGCTTCCTTTTATCCAAATAAGGATATGGAATAGCACAGGAACCAAGACAAAGCCCAGAGATCAGCAAACTCTGAAGACTGGACTATTCTAGTTCAGTAAGGCGGGAAAACAAGATTTTTTTGTTTTTGCCTTTTTTGCAGAAAACAGAGGAAAAACAGACAGTAAATGCTTTTAAACGGCTAGCGCACTTGAGTTTGTTAGCCTACAGGTAAAATTAAGCAACAAATAACTTTTTAAAAGTGCAAAACAGTTAATCAACACAAAAACAGTTTAAATAGAATGCAGAGCTGTATAAACAGACGAAAATGCAGTCGCTAAGCAGTAAATAATCAAAAAGCCAGAAAAAAATACTTAAATCAGTTATAGCAAATACAGTTATAACAAATGCTCTAAAATATACTGTATATTTCCAAAATGTTTGAGAAGGACAGTCAGAACACAAGAAGGTTCAGGCGAAAGAGAAAAAAAAAAGTTTTGTTTTACTTTTTGAAAGGGAAAAAGGAGGAACAGAGAAGGCCTTATCAAATGTTCTCTCTGTATTAGGCAGAATGAGCTAATGACACTAGACTGGGAGGTGTGTCACAGTAGGGGCGGGCAACTGCAAAGCCACCAAGTATAAGAGCAACCCACCAACAGGGAGGGAAGGTGGGACAAAATAGCCTACAGACAGCAAGCACTAGAGAGACAAATGAAAGTTTTTAAACAGATAAGGATTTGTGAAGATACTGAATAGACAGGGAGGGTGGGACAAAATAGCCTACAGACAGCAAGCACTAGAGAGACAAATGAAAGTTTTTAAACAGATAAGGATTTGTGAAGATACTGAATAGACAAAGTGCTTTATATATATTAAATTTTAAAAACAGTAATCTGTAAAAATAATCAAAAAAAAATGAAGATACTTGTATTTTGAGCTCAGTTGCGGTCAACAACTTCTCCAGTCTGCACTGTGTGTAAAGACAGAAACCCTATCAAAGTTAGGGCTTAAAAACCAGAACAGAAGGTGTTCACAGACAACTGGGATATCACACCAGAAAACACATTCTGTTAGAAAATCTGAACAACTTCTCATTTCTCCTGAAAAGGGAAAGAGGGCCTGCCATCTTAAAACACTGTTGAAGTTGTTGGCTTATTGTATAGCCTTTTTCTCTGATAAATGCAGCAGAGCTCCACAAAGTTCTGCAAGATCTAATTTTATCAAAGGCTGCAACTTTTAGAAATGATTCCATTGAAGACATATTAGAAGCAGCAACGTGGACTAATATCCATTCACAAATTGCTGCAAGGTAGAAAGGTGGTAGTGCATTTTTTTTGTCGTAGCTGCATCACAAAGGGAGTCTTTTATCTATCCCAGGGATATCCTAGTATTTTTTGCAGTTCTACCATACTCACTATCTGCTAGCCTTTTTGTTCTCAAACCTTTAGGATTTTCAAACCATGAAGGATACTATAAATTGTGCAGAATTGGTTGGTCATTTACTGTACATATTTTCTTCTGTGAGTTGAGCAGAAAGGAGCTCTTTCTTGGTTGCTCTGCCATGGAGCAAATTTACAACAGCTAAACCATTTGCAGCATATATAATAAGTACTGCAGAAACCTCCAGAAATGACTTGAGTGTGGGAATTGTTTTCCTGTACATTAGAGAAAAAGGGGCACCACCAACAGATCAGAAACTTTATGACTTTTACGACTCAAGGCTGAAGTCTACAATCACTGAACAAGTTGCTGTAATTTTATTAAATCAGCATCCTACAATTTATGCTTAATCATTCAAGCTAGGATGGCCACCTCACAGCAAGAGGTTCTCTGGGTCGATCCTTGGCTGGGGTGCCTTTTGTGCGAAGTCTGCATGTCCTCCCTGTGGTCACGTGGGTTCCTCCAGGTGCTCCGGTTTCCTCCCATATCCCAAAGACATGCTGTAGGTGGATTGGACACTCTAAATTGGCCCTAGGTATGAGTGCATGTGTGTGTGTGTGCCTTCTGTGGAAGGTTGGGCACTGGGCTGGCAACTCGACACTATAAAACTCCACTGCCAATCATGAGTGGACAGGTGATCCGCTGTGGTGACCCCTAACCGGGAAACACCGAAAGAAGAAGAATTCAAGCTAGGAAGGCCTCTAAAGATCAGTGCTAGAGTGCCCTCTAATGTAATGCCAAACTACTGTTGCAGATTATTGAAATTCAGGTAATGTTGCTTGGCTATGGTAGACATATTATGATATTTCACACTTGGTTGAATGCAAGATGTCCATCATTAAATCACTGTTGCAGTAATGCTGACAAATGGAGTATTCTGCCAAGGATATTGTACATCCAGCCACTATTCCAAAGCTACGGCGCTTCTTCCTCATGTCCTGTATGTCTGACCTTAAATATTGGTACAGAGACTAAGTGTTGGTACTTGGGGGGTGGGTACAAGCTCGAAAATAATCTGAACTTTATTGCTGTGGGTCCAGGAGGCAGGACTTCATCTCAAGATTGGTCTATCTGCTGTATGAAATCATGCAGTTGTCTTTTGAAGGACATTTAATTACCACTTTTGGGGACCCTTCCTTATTTATGAATTCTCCTCACTTTGTTCGTCTCATCTAAGAGAGGCAAATGTCTCTGTGGTAGGTAGATACCCTATAGGGATAGGCACACCCAGTGTCTTTTCTGCCCAGGACCTGAACATAACACTCAGGACTGCTCGGTTTGTAAGAATACTGTACAGGAGACCCTAAGAAGCTGTTTGTCTTCTCTGTTTAGAAAATAAGTATTTACATTCTCTAGTGTGAGCCATTATACATTTGGTGGCTCTTGCCTCAGGTGTACAGTCACAGCCTAAAAAGAAAACAAAAAGACAGAATGAAGACATTGTCTTGTCCAGTTCTTTCTCCAGATCTGAGTCGCATGTCTCTGTTAAGGCTGATGATAAGCCCACAGACTGTCCTACTTCTGGATCTCTTCCTGTTGTTGTGACCCTAATCCTTCACATGTGTTTTTTTAGAAACCCCAAAAAAAGAAAAAGCAAAAGACCAAACACCTCTCATTTCCTGTTATACCTGCTTCTGGATATCCTCAACAGAAATGGCAGGACTTTTCTTAGGTGCTTTTTAAAGTCCCCTTATTTTTTTTTTGCCTGTATACCCTCTTTCCTTCTAAAGAGAAATAGGTATACTTCCTCTGAACCAGACCCTGAACCTTTGGATTATTTCTGTTAGTTATATTCCTCTTCTGATTATGAGTCTGAACCTGAAGATACCTTCTCCTCAGACTCTCCCCAAGAAGCACTTTCCTCTAGGAAAACCATTCAATGGATGATGCAGCATTTTAATTGGAAAGGGGAAAAACTCTCAGAGATGTGACAGCTACTCAGCAGGAAGACAAAAAAATCCAAAAGAAGTAGTAAAACATCTCCAAAACTGATTTTAAATGAACCAGAACTCTTCTCCATTATGCTTTCCAGCTTCTGACTACTACTCTCATCTTCCCTCCACCTTAGCGAACCACAAGTGGTTTCAGATAGTACCACAGTGATGTGATGTGGTCTGCCTTACTCCAAACTTCCAAACAAACTTTTTGTCAGACTTTCCTCTAGAAAACAATTGCAGCAGATTGGCAAATCAATCTTCCTGGTCAACATACAATCCCACAGCTACCTCCAAAACAACATAATCTGATTTCTCCTGTAATTACAGACATTCTGTAGATGAGAACATATGAAAACTGGTTACTCCCTGTCGAAAAGGAAAAAGCTTCTATTCCAGGTTTTTCCTAGTTCCAAGAAAATATTGTACCTGTAGACCAGTTCTGGATCTTTCTACCCAGGACACCTTTAAGATTCAAGATGCTAACACTAAAAATATTTTGCCTTTGATCTTTCCTCAAAACTTTTCTGGTTACCTTTGATCTCAAGGATGTTTAACTTCATATTTCTATCCATCCACATCATAGGGCATTTTTAAAGTTCTGTGAATTGGGGTTAAACTTTCAGTTTTTGCCTTCTGAGTTTTCCATTGCCCTGAGAATTTTCATAAAGTGTGTATATATACTGTCATAGGATTCTCCAGACTCCGTGGTATCTGGGTGACTTTTTTATTCAAGTTACTTATCTCCTTAGCTTAGACTTTACTGTGAGCTTCAACAAGTCCAATCTTCTTCTCCCCTCATTCTCTGGTGTTCCATGATTGCCTTCTTAACACATCCTTAATGATGGCCTTTCTTTCTTTTGACAGTAGTCAGTTAGGATTACTTTCTATCCCTGACAAAGCTTTCTTTGACATCAGCAAGAGAGGTTCTGAGAACTCTGTGACATGTCATCCACAATACAAATAATTCCATTTGCAAGACTACATATGAGGAAAATTCATTGGTATCTAAAATCTGTCTGGACATAGCACTATCATCCTCTGTCGTTTCCAGTTCCTCTGTTGCCTTTAATGAAGAAAGAACAGCTTTGGTGGATCACTCTGATAATGACAAACTCAGGAGTTCTTTTCTTATTCTCCCTCCATTGCAGAAAGTCTCCACAGATGTATTAGACAGGTCTAGGGAGCTTGTTCAAATGATTTCAAGGTACAAGGACCTTGGACAAAAAAAAAGACAAAAGAGAGCATATCTATATAAAAGAAATGAAATCATTGACTCTTGCTCTCCAGTTTGCATCATATTTAGTCTCTAGGAACATTTCAGGTTCTGACAGATTATCACTGCACATGGTACATCAAGAAACACTGGGACAACAGGGTCTTGCCACCTCTGCAAATAGGCAGTGATTGTTTAGGACATTGCTATTCATCACAGTCTTTTCCTCCGAGCAATCTACATTCCATCAGAGCAGAGCTTGGCAAACTACCTGAGCAGATCCAGAGCAGACCCTCATGAAGGGATGTTGAACAGAGAGGTCTTCCCACAGATTATCTGCTAGTGGGGTACCCGAGAGGTAGATCTTTTTGCCTCAGCTTTGAACCATCAACTCAGAATGTTTTGCACCAGGACTCCTTTCAAGAAAACCTGGAGAGTGGATGCTTTCCCTTCTCATGGAAAGAGAAATTTCTGTATGCCTTTTCTCTATTTCCTGTTATCCAAAAGGTACTTCTGATGATTCAGAAGGGCATTCCCAAAATTCTTCTGGTGACTTCCTTTTGGCAGGGCAATACTGATTTTCCCTTCAGTTCCAGTTAGCAATGACACATACCACACGTGATACACCACAGGATGGACTTCATACACAGCAGAAGACTATTGCTTTCGTGCTGTGCATAATAAGCTTTTCATTCCTTTTAGGTACCTTTTTCAGAGGATGTAGTACTGGTAATAAAGAAGGTGGGAAAACCTACCACTTAAATCATATATTTCAAAATGGTAAAGATTTTCTTTTTGATCCCCTCAAATATCTGTGTGAACAGCTGAATTTTGGCTTGGCATTGTACCTCTGTTTAGGTACATTTGTCAGCTATTTCAATCTGTCGGTCTTAAAATCCACCTCTTTTTTTTCACACTTTGAGGTCAAGCAGTTCTTACAAGGCATCTCGCATATCAGGACCCCAGGAAAAATCTGTCCATCTTCCCTGCAACCTGAAATATATTCTTGAGAAATCATCTTAACACCTTTTGAACTGACTTCTTTTGCTTCCTTAAAATATTGTACATGGAAAACAGTTCTCATAGCTTTAACCTCTGCAGAGAGTTTTTGAGTTGCAAGCTCCCATGTCTATTCCACATTTTGTTTTTCTGCATGTAGGCATCATCTCTTAAAAGTTATCCTTTATGCTTAAGGTGATTACTGAAATAACTGTCCATTCACCTTCCCACCGTTTTGATGAATTTGAAAATAAGAGAGAAAGTACACTTTATTACCTAGATGTGCACAGGCAATTAAGATTGTGCTTGGACAGGATCAAAGAAATTAGAAAGTCTGATCAACTGTTTATCTTTGTTAAGGGTAAAATTCAATGTCATCCAGTATTCAGACCATTTCCAGATGGATTTCTCTCACCATTCATTTTTGTTAATTTTCCCTTGGAAAATCCATCCAAAGCTAATTTAGCTGCTTCAGTGGCATTCGTCTAAGAAAGAAACTCTGTGCCAATCAACACCTAAAAGGTGACAACTCTGTCCTCTCACAGTGCCTGTTGTAGTTTTTTTTTTCATTCTTCTAAGGGCTTGAATCCAAATCTATCTTAGGGAGCTACTTTGCTTCCATTCACATTTTCATCAAATATTACAAGATTGATACCTTTTCTAGAGCCTTGATAGGGTTTAGTTCAAGGATTACTGGCCTCCATTTCTGTTTTTACTATCCCTTACCAGTCTACCAAACAGCTTTGTGAACCATCCCATGTATCAGCATCACTGCAACAGTAAGGTAATGTTAACATAGTAAAGTTGTGTACAAATGTAACAGAATGCTTGCTTAGAACATTGTTGCAGTATATACACTTTCCCTCCTTCCCGTTTAGGTCAATGTGGGACCCCTGTCTGCTTATCCCCCCCCCGATTTTATTTTACCCAAGGCTTTATAAGTAGTGTCAGTCCAATGCAACCGAGAACCAGAAGACAAAAAGGCAGTTGATTTTAGAAGTATGTATTGTTGACAACAACTAAGAACAAAACAAAATATACCAACCATCACCGATAATCCACCAAGATTGCTCCTTTAATAGAGTAGCACTTTTGTTCATATACTTGTGATGAACTTCATTAAACCAAACACATTCCCAAATGTTAATTTAAATACTAAAAACTTCCCATTCTACTCAGTGTCATGCAAGTTTATTATGATTTTTCCTCATGGTGAATGTTAGGGGAAATGCAGTCATTTAAGCCTGATACTGTATCATTATTTAGCATTGTTGCCTCACAGCAAGAGGTTCTCCCATTCTATTCTTGGCTGAAGTGCGGGGAGGGCCTTCTGTGTGGAGTCTGCATGTCCTCTCCGCGGTTGGATGGGCGTTCGAAAGACATGCGAAAATGGGCGTGCCTTTGATGAAGGTTGGACGTCAAGGTGGCTCCTCGGCGTTTGTGAAAATCTACTGCCAATCATTAGCGGACCGGAGTTCCGCTGTGGTGACCCCTAAGTGGGAAAAGCCGAATGACAAACAAAAACTGTATCATTATTTAGCAATATTTACCAGTGCATTTCCCTGCAAAGAAGTTCCATTTTACCATTCCCCTCTCTCTAATCCTCTATCGATTTTTCTAAAATAAAATAAAAAAAGAAAAAAAGACGCTCTGAAATTTTCACAAATCATGGAATGCATGCAAAGGGCATCTCTTTTGTCCTTAGTTTTTATACTACAGCAGTGTTCCTGTATCCTCTCAGAAAATCTCGACTGAGTTTTGCCCGCATAAAAACTGGACAGGAGTTGTATTTTGCTAAATAAACAACATTGCAACAACTGCAATTCAATTTATCGGGACATTGCAATACTCAAGGTAAATTTTCAACTACAGCATTAGGTCCTTCATGAATATACTGACAAGATGGACAATAGGCGCACTCAACCACAGCCCCATTAGTCCTTTTCACCAAGGATTTGTATTCCAATTGCAAGGCAATATTGTTTCTGGAGCTGAAGATGGAATTAAGATTCTTTTCCTTCTTGGCTAACTGCAGCCAAAATTCCAAAAGTAAGGCCCGATTCCTGTTCATGATGTGAGGCAAATCATGGGATTCATTGCCGTTACTGTTATAACATTCCCAGATTACCTCAAAATAGGGGTAAACTTGACATCCCTGTTCCTTGTAGCACATCCTTTAACATTCTCCAACAAAGCACCAGGATAGTCCCTAAGATAGTCATAGGAGGTTATTGGCTAATGGCTATAGAGAATCTTTTCAGTCTAGTCATTCATGCCATAAATTTCCTAAGTGACCACAGCCTAGAATGGCTTTGGTATGTGTCTGTGACTCAGGGCATCTACAGACTGCTCCTCTCCATCAAGGCCACAGGTGACAAGCCAGGGATGAATTTGCAATTTCCCATCCATTAGTCCAAACTGTGTTTGAATAGGTTTAGGAAAAAGCTCTGTTTTACATGAATGGGGAATCTTTTCCAGAGAAGGGGTAATCTCTGAGACTCATATATATCCCTCCAGCATGTTTTGTTTTTCACAGATGAGGTTTAGATCTTTAGATTAGGTAATTCTAGTGCTGTTTGCTGTGCGATTGTGTATTATATCCATCAGGGCTAGACTGGAGAATGCCTTGTAGGTTAGGCATAGATCACCTGTCAGTAGTCTGTAGGAGACAGAGTACAGAGGCAGGGCTTGAAGTGGTCCACATAAGATATATTATTTACACCCTATATTATTTTAGTGAGGTACCTCTGTGCCCATTCCACTTGTTGCAAATGCCTGGTCAGGTACATGACGGAGTGCATGTTATTCAACTAATGAGGGCTGAAAATAGTGGGATTGTGATCTCCATAGGTCTGAATGCCATGCCTTTACTTGTATGTTGTGCCATGTACAAGGATTTTCTCACTACCATGGGCACATGTTGATCAAACTTCAGGTTACTGTCAACCTAAGTTCCCAGGTCCATAACCACTGGATATACTCTTAGGGGAGCATTATCAATGTTGGAATTTGCATGGGTAGTCGTCTTTCCAAACTGTATAATTATGCATTATTTTGCATTGAGTTTTAGGCATGGTTCTGGCACCAGTTATTTGTATCAGGCTTTCCTGGAGGATGTCAACATCTTTAGGGATTCAGTGATTGCACACAGCTTGCAGTTGTCATCAAATTTAGTCAGCCAAAGGCCCTCTACATTTTCCTTGACTTCAGAGAAGTATATTTCAAACAGGAAAGGTTCCAGTACTGAGCCCTGTGGGCCACCACTAGTGACAGGCCTCTTGGTAGAGGTAGATTCCCCACCCTTTCTTCATGTGTCCAATCTGTGAGCCATTTTGTTATCCATCGGGTGACATAGGGATTTATGCCTAAATTTGTGAGTTTGTCTATAATACCCAACTGAAGTATTGTCAAATGTGTTTGGCAGGTCAGGGTAGGAAGCATGTTGCGGTGACAGTTGCAGTCCTCCATTTCCTAGGAATGAAGCGTATCTGGAGGCTGTAGCTGAGTAGAAATTTTAGTGGTTTGGGCAGGTCATGTTTCAAGCTATTTCAGGCACTCTGGGATATTATCAGTACCCATTGATGCAGTATTTTTACCTCTGTGAGTGTAGTGAGGACCTGTTCTTCAGTGATAGTTGGGGAGAAATGGTAGAGGGTATTTCCTGGAGGGAATTGGGGGTGATAGGAGGGTGAAATTAGAGTTAACTTTATCAGGCAGCAAATTTGCTATATCCCCCCATTTGCTGTAGGAAGTTCTGTTTACTATTAGTTCAGCACACAGTTTGGTGTTCTCTTCAAGGTATGCGTACATAACTGAAAAATGCATTATGGTTATCCTTAGTCTGGGAGTCTATTTTTGCCTTGAAGTTTGCTTTGGCAGACTTAGTCACCTAAGTAGCTTGTTGAGATTGATATGGACTTTTTTGTCCTTTGGGCATATCCCTTCCTATTTTCAGACAGGATACTTTCTTTTGTTGTACAACCTATTTATACTGGGGAGTCCACCAAGGGGACTTGTTTTTGGAGTTTGTCCTATGTTTATTTTGGTTTGTAACTGCTGTTTCTATGCAATTATTTACATGTTTGTGCAGTAGGGTTGCCACCTTTCTTCACGGCTAAAACCGGAGCAAAGCCACACCCCTCGCGTCACCAGTAACCCCGCCCACCCCAACCCCCTCTCCCGCCAACATACCTCCTATTTTGTGATGTCACGACAGCATCACTCAACGGGAACGCCCTCTTTTTTCATTCCCGCCGCCTGCTTTTGGCTGATTTACTATGCTTTTCTGTAAAAAAAAAGCATAGTAAATCAGTTATTAAACTCCGATAGTCTGTTTCCTTTTTGAAACAGAATACCGGAGTTTGTACAGTGTTTTCCGGACTACCGGAGAATCAGTTTGATTTCCTGATAGTCCGGAAATAAAACGGAGGGGTGGCAAGCCTATTGTGCAGGGTTTCCATAAACACTTCTGTATAGGCTACCTGGTTTCCTTTAGTATAGTCCCTTCAGTCACCATGGACAAGGGGTTAGATGCATCCTCTGCAACTGTTGGAATATCCTGTCTCCAGGCATGGGAGAACCACTCTTGTTCCTCTCAGAGGAAGGGGCAGGGAATGCTTCTCTGTGTGGCCTGACTAAGATGCCTGTGCCCTGGGTGATGTACCAGACATGAGTTGATCTTTTCTATGGATCTTCCTGTTTAAAAAAAAAAAAGAAAGAAAAAGGCAGAAAGTTTTCACAAAATATACACTGTGACAAGCACAAAACAAACTTGCCCAGGTCCCTAAATTACTTTATAAATGTATAATCAATAAGAAGTAGAGTAAATTTGATGAAAACAAAAGTTTACACTAAAACCAGTAAAAACAACAGACTTTTTCAAATGACAAACTGACAGGGGTGTAATGTGACAGTCCCAAAAACAGTAAAACCTAGCAAAAAAAATGGTTATTTGATAAAAACACTGTTTTAATGATTAGAATAAATGTGTACATTTTTTCCACAAAGAGAACTTAATCTTCCCAGCAGTGGAGAAATGCTAGAATACCATCGGTCCTCGAAAGCCTGAAAAAGAGGTGTGTTCTTTGGTGGCAAGAAACCTCTAAAGGGCTTGGTGTCCAGACTGCTGGTTTTCTTCCTGCCTAAACTTCCAGAGAACAGGGTGCATGAATGGGGCTCTTAAACTTTGGAAGCTGGGTGGCTGTTATATCCTAGTTGGGCAATAACCTTGTATAGTTTACGCTACTACAGCATGTTTCCTAATGATAAATATCTGTTAAATGTTTTCTCATCAGGTACTCCATCAGCATCAGCTGTAGCACACAGCAGACAGTGCATAAAAAGTGTGGACATTATTCATTTAGTACAAAGTCATATACCTATCACAGGTGTTATCAACCACATCACTGAACATGTCATGATAGGGTGATCAGCAGAAACCATTGCATACTTTGCTGCAGCAGCACACCAGGCTGATTTTGACAGAAGAATGGGTGTCAGCAATGAGTTAATTACTGCCCAGTAGCAGATGTGCTGTGACATAGGTCAGGCCCAGGCTGTTGCCGCTGAGAGTCGGGTGGAAATCGTTAGAGTGCTATAAGGGTATACCCGAGGAACTTCAGTAGTTGTGGGTCTACTATAATCCCTCAAAGACTACTATCTTGAAGCCAGGGACCCAAGCGTTTTTTATCTCAGGTAGGCTGCTTCTCACACTAGAACTCTACTATGAGTTCAGGCAAGCAGCTGACTTATCTTACCCGAACAGATTATTCGAGATCAGGTTAGGTAAGTGTTGCAGCCATAGTGAAGGGGTGGAAGTGTGGTTTAGGACACACAGCTGGGAAAGGAGTTTTAGGTTTAGGAAGCAATTATGAGATTTTAGCATTAGGGAGTAGGAAGGGAGTCTTAAGGATAGAGATACAGTATTGTCTAAGCGTATACAGTAAGCAGCCAAGTTCAAACCTAGGCTGTGATGCACTGTTCTTGTCTGTACAGGTGCAGGGCCTGACTGATAACTTAGTTGAGGATACAACTATGTAAAGCCTGCAAAATCCAGGAAAATAGAACCAAGTTTAATGTCATGGTTCTGTGATCACTAGCCTTGAGAACCGATACTACAAGTTTAGTTTAACAGCCCTGAATGTACCAAAGCTGCAATAAAGTTAATCATTGAATACTTGGTCATGTGATTTTCACAATTTATCAAATAACTAACCTGAATTAGACTGGATTCTTATTAAAATTCCCAAAATATCTTTGGGATATGATCATGGCCAGCACTTGTGGGCATGTGCCCCCCCTTCCTTGAAAATGTGTACCCCCATGAGTGTCCCAGTCCCTGGGAATACTGAAAATGCTTGACAATGAGAAAACAAATGCTTGAGCATGTCATGAAAGTGTATTTATTTAAGTAGTCATTTGAAAAAAGTTGTGTCCTTAGGAAAGGTGTGTGTGTGTGTGTGTGTGTGTGTGTGTGTGTGTGTGTGTGTGTATATTAAAAAGTCACTGGATTTGTACCTGTTCTCAGCCTTCTTGAATATACCTTCACTAAATAACAAACCTAACCTCCTCTGTCTTACCATAATTTCTTCTCTATACCAAAACATTTACAACTTAAACTAGTCTACTTCATCATTTTTACCTAACACTATCCCCTTTCCTTCTGCCGTAGTATTCTTCATAGCATTTTTATAGATAATTGTAATTGCATATATGTGATAATTGTTCTACAATTTTATTATGAATGATTATAATGTTAACTGTGTTTATAACGGTTAGATTTTTTTTTGTAACTATGTTTTGGAGCTTTTCTCCCTGGGCCTCTGCTGAAAAAGGGCTTTTGCTCAGTCAGACCATCCCGGTTAACAAATGTAAATAAATAAAAAAAAAAAAAAATATATATATATATATATGTGTGTATATATGTGTGAAAGATGTCTCATTAAAATATGGGATTTCTAGATAAGTGACTTGCTCAGAGCCGCACAGATGGAGGTAGAAAGAATCAAACCCTGTAGTAAGGCAGCTCATTAAGAGCTTGAAGCCTTAATCCTCCATGACAAACCTCCCTTAGCTTCTTTTTTTTTTTGGTAAATCAGTCATTAGAATTTCATAGTTCTCAGTGTTTAGAAAATGCATGTTCATGCAACACCTGTTGTAGTTCTGTTAACCTTTTAAGTGAATTATTGTTGTCTGGCACTTAAGGCTCAGAGCTGTTAATGAATTGTTTCCTGTAAAAGATTCAGCGTTTGAATCCTCACATCTTCCATTTGCCTACTGTGCGACTGTGAGCAAGTTCCTCAGACAGTTCTGAGTCATTCGTGAAAAGGGACACTTATTCCAGTGGGTTTACCTGGTTAACAAATAGATAAAAATATTATTTAAGAATTCTTCCTTTTAAACCACCCCATTATTTTTTTTACTTTGCTTAGAATTCTTGAGCAAAGAAATTGAGAATTATTTTGGACTGTTCCTTGTAAAATTTGTGGGTTTCAGGCAAATTGTTGTGGATTACAGTTACTAAATAATGTCAGGCATGCGAGTTTCAGATTTTTTGTCCTTCAGAAAATGCTTGCTAATGCAACTTTCTAAGTATGTAAGCAAAAATTTCAAAATCTGTTCCTCATTGTTGGGTCTTTGTCTCTCACTCTTGAGGTAGGTGTGTACAGTGGGCTGCATTGTATGGCTCTCACAGCAGTGAGTTAAAATACACTTCTTGGTCGTTATTTATACATTAGTTCATTCATTCATTTTATTACAAGCAAGCATCTGAATGTAATTGATGAGCACATCTGTGTTTGTGCACCCTGCATCCCAGGGTAGTTATGGCATAAAGGAAAGATTCTGTTGTAATAAACAGGGACTTCATCATGAGCCATATTCTTTGGGTATAGGTTCATAGGTTGGTACTAGGCTATCGGCCCTAGGGCCTATACAAGCCTAGCCATAACAATTCCCTGCCTATTTCTTCCCACACTATTTACTTCCCTGGTCCCCTGTCTAGCAGGGCAACTGATGTGATCCCCGGGGTGAATTTCCTTTTTCCCATCCAATCGTCAAGGTTCCTTTTGAAGAGGTCCAAGGAGGCACTCTGCTTGACATGTATGGGCAGTCTATTCCAGAGTCTGGGGAGTCCCTAGGTCAGGAACCTATCCCTCCAGCATGTTTTGTTTATTGTGATAAGGTTTAAAACAATGGAGTGTGTGGCTCTGAGGGATTGGGATTTCTTTGAGTGTAGCATGTCCAGCAGCTCTGGGTTTGACATGGCCTTGTATGTTAAGCAGAGATCGCCTCTAAGTAGACGATATGTGACAGAGTATAGCTGGAGTTTTTTAAGGCGGTCAGCATAGGGCATCTGCTTTAGGCCTGTGATTCTTTTAATGAGGTATTACTGCGGCCTTTCCAGTTGTTGCAGATGTCTTGAGAGGTTGTTGTATTCTATAATAGGTCTAATGAGGGATGAGTACAGTGGGACAATGACCTCCTTTTTTCTGGATGAAAAGCCCTTAGTGATGAGGTGTGCCATATAGAAGGATTTCCTGACTGTTGTGGCGATGTGCTTATTGAAGGTGAGACCACTGTCCACCTGTCTCCCTAATTCTCTTATTACACTTTCACTGTTTAGTATACTGCCACCTATGTGGTAATTCACGGGTACATGTTTTTTCCCAAAGAGGATAACTATACATTTCTTGGCATTGAGCCTTGAGCCCATGGCTCTGGCACCAATCATCTGTTTCTGTAAGGCCCTTTTGTAGAATATCCACATCATTTGGGGATTCAATAATGGCTGCCAGTTTGCAGTCATCTGTGAACTTTGTTCGCCAGAGTCCCTTAGTGTTGGCCTGTACTTCAGAGAAGCAGATGCCAAACAAGAGCGGTCCCAGGACTGAACCCTGAGGTACTCCACGTGTCACTTGTCTGGAGCTGGATTTGGAGTCGGCTACGTTTACAGTGTGGGTTCTGTCAGTAAGCCAGTTGGCAACCCATCGAGTGACGTAGGGATTAATGTCCAGCTTAGTAAGTTTATCTATGATTCCAGAGTGGGGGATGGTGTCAAAGGCCTTGGCAAGGTCCACATATGCTGTGTGGACTGCCTTACCCTCATCCACAACTCTGGAGACTGATTCAAAGAAGTCAATCAGGTTTAGGAGACAAGATCGGCCTTTCACGAACCCAAACTGGGTGGGGTCCAGTGTTTGAAGGCTGCCAGTATCTTTGTTTATAAGTTCCATGATAATACATTCCATGGCCTTGCAGATCAGGCTCGTCAGACTGATGGGGCGGTAGTTCCCAGGATCCAAGGTGGATCCCCCCTTGTGGAGTGGGATAACTGTAGCTGTGTGCCACTCAGTGGGCACGAAGCCTGAGGTAAGGGTATGATTAAACATGACACTTAGGTGAGGTGCCAGTTCATTTTGTAGTTCATGTAGTACACAGCCCGGGATGTCATCTGGTCCCATGGATGCTGTATTTTTAGCTTTGGAGAGTGTGTTTTTACCTGTGTGGCCGTTATGACCAGAATTTGGCAATCTTCTGGTATTGAGATGGGCCATTTAGCGGGGTGAAGTTGGCACTGAATTGATCTGCCAGGATATTGGTAATATCCTTGGGATCAGTATATTTAATGTCATTCTGTTGTAGCTCAGAGCAGATCTGAGCATTGCCATTTAGATTCTTGACATAGTTATAGAATGCCTTGTGGTTGTCTTTAAACAAACAGTGCACTGACAAGGGACACTTTGTCCATTGAGTTTAGCTAGTTAGCAAATACATAAAATGATAATTAAATTGTGACCGTTTTTGTCACCCATTTTTTTTTACTTTGTATAGAGTTCTTGAGCAAATAAGCTGAGAAATATTTTAATCTGTTCCTTGTAAAATGTTTGGCTTCTAGTAAATTGTTGCAAATTGTGATCACAAAGTAATGATAAGAATGTGAGTTTCAGATTTTGTATCCTTCAAAAAATGCTTGATAATGCAAAGTATATTGTTTTATAAATTTTCTAAGTATGCAATAGAAATATTTAAAAGCTTTTCCTGATTTTGTTCCTTGTTTCTGATTCTTGAACTATGAAGTTGAGTGGGCAGAGGGTAGCTGTAATGTAGGGTTCTGACAGCAATAAGCTGAGATACTTTTCTGGGCCATTGCTTATTAATTTATTCATTCACTTAATCTCAAGCAAATATCTGAAGTGTACAGTTATACAAGGGTTGTTCGGGGTATGCATCTGTGTGTCTGTCTATGCAAGTGCATGTGCATGTGTGTGGGTCAAAGATCAGCATGCTAGCAATGTAGTGAGTAGGATGAAGTAATAACAGAGATGGGGAGAAGGAAAGCTGTTTGTTACTGAGAATTTGTAACAGAAGTGCTAAGAAAGAATGCAAAAACGATTTGCTTTTTTTGTGTGTGTGTGTGTGTGTGTGTGTGTGGGGGGGGTCCTGGACTTTTTAACTTGCTGTCAAGTCACTAACCTCTGGCTAGGTGTGTGGTAAAACGCAACATATTGCAATTGATGTAGGACTTTTGTTGCCTTATAAATAGTGTAAAAGGAAAATTGTATGTTGTAACCAAGTGACGAATCTGGCCAACAGAGATACTAGGGTTATCATTTTTTTTCTAAATATAAAGTCCACAGTTTAATCACAGTGTGAGCTTCTTTCCTAGTCATTAATAAATGTGTTACATTTTATCCATCTGTTCCACGCTGTGTAAGATAGTGTAGCATTCTGCATTTTGAAGATGTAAGGATGACTATGGTTGTAGTTTCTTTAATTCTTTTGCTTGTTGGTATAATAGAGTATATTGAATTCATAATGTTGCAAGCCTGCATTCTCTTGATTGCTTGATGACTACAGTTGATTGTGTTTTTTTTGGGGGGGGGTATTGGTTGGCTTCTCCATCAGGGGCCTTGAACTTTGACAACTTGAGTTGTTTCTCCTGAAGGTCTCTAATGGTTGAAGAACTAGGTATGTGACAAAACAAGCATGGAATAACATTTTAATGACACATGAGCTTCCTTCCTCCTAGTTGTTAGTAAATGTTTTACACTTTGCTCATTTTTTTCACCTTATAAGGGATATATAGTTCTCCATGTTGTGAAAATGGAAAGTTAACTGTGTTTGCAGTTTCTTTAATTCTTTGTTTATTGATACTTTGGGAATATCAAACCACACCGAATAGTTTGAAAGTGAAAAAGCCACAGCTTAATTTAAAGATATGTACTTTTAATAATCTTGATCATTAAAACTACTGTTTCTTAAAAGTTCTCTGTTGAGACGTGTTCATAGACAAGTTATAATAACATTTAGAAAATCAGAAGTTTATGATTTAACATCCTGCACATCCAAAAAAAGTATTCAAATCCTGGGATGGGTTATTATGACCAGACATTTCCTTTTTACTGCTACCTATACCTCTCAGCTGTCCCTATTTTTGCAGAATGCCCCTGTTTTCACTTCAGATGTTTGTCCTGTCCCTCATAACATTTTTGATATTTTTTTGGTTTTCTGGAAATCACTAGTGATTACAGTCAGACAGTAACACTAGTTATTAGTGTGTTATACTTCCTATTGTTGAAAAATGTGTATATCAATGCAAACCACGCTATTTTATTAACTTTTAAGTGAATTTGAGTAATATATAAACTTTTTTCCTGATTATTTTACCCATTTATTTTTGGGTTTGTCCAGAATTCTTGACCAAATAGGAGAGGTGTGGTCCCCCCAAACATTTGGATCTAAATTATTTCTATTGGCATTATTTTAGCAAACCAGAGATGAAGTACTACTTGGTTAACAGGTAAATACTAAGCTGTTAGTTATTATTCACCTAAACAATAACCAGACCATGACCAAAGTTGAGAATCAACCCGTACCGTGTGTTTGTGAGGTAAACAGTGTAATTATGCCAACCTCAGGCTCCATTGCTGCTGTATCTCCTTGGTACAGTTTGTGTTTATCAGTGCTGTTTTTCCTTGGAGGAGGCTGGGAAACTAATGTGTTTAGTTGCAGTCTCAGAAGCCGAACAGATAGCATGCTTGCCTTTAGTGCACAATACTGAGGTTATATTCCCATGGCAGGTACTTGGATTAATTTTCCAAATCTGACACTATATTGCAGCATAAGGGAGGTAGTGCACATCTGGGACTGCCACCCTTCAGACGAGACATTAAACTGAAGCCCCATCTGCCTGAATTTGATGGTATCTCAGGTGAATGTAAAAGTTTTCATAGCACTTATGAGAAAGAGTAAGTGTCCATTAATAAACTTCATATTTACAGTATTTGCTGATATACATTATTTACATCCCTTTGCACTCTTTTTTTCATTTGTATAAACTTTATACATACATTTCCTTCTTTTTATTTTCATTCATTTTCTGACCAGCACTGTTTTTTTCCATAACCAAAATCTTTTTTTTTCAATATCTATGGTGATATCCATTTTCCATTAAATTTTAATGCATTCAGTCTTTCATTCCACATGGTTGATATTCTATAAAATATTTTCTATTATTGTTTTACATATTCTTTTCTTTTACTATTATAATAACCATATTCCAACATATCTGTGCTTATAGCCTTCATTTAATACCTTCCAGGACATTCCCTTCACATAATTTTTCCTTAACTTCCTTACCCCTTTCTCATTTTAAGAAAACATAGTCTGTTGTTTTAGCTTCGCTACAATAATTGCATATTCTGTCCTCTTTTGTATATATTGCATATTCAGTTTCACTGGTAATTTCTTTATTGATAATCCGCACAGAAAATCTCTGCATTCTACATATTTCTTATAACCAATACAGTCTTGTTTGTATGGCTTTTACTTTTTCTACCTCTAACTTTTCCCATGGGAAAACACACAAATATTTATTTGTTATTTTTAAGTATCATTCTTTCCTACTATGTCCTACATCACTTCTTTTTATTTTCCATAACATCATTTTTCTTGATAAACTTTTGTTTCCCCATTCACAACTTCTTCCCTCTTTTAAATTTACTTATCATATACCATATTTTCTTGTATTTTGCTTTCATTATTGTATTTACTAACAACTTATTTTCTTGTTTTAACCATGTTAACACATTGTATAAATTCAATAAACCTGTATAAACAACTGGGTTTATCAAACCCAGCCCTCCTCCTTTTTCTTCAACATATAACACACCCCTCTTCACAGGATTTTACCTGGATTCCTATATAAATGAAACACATTTGACATTAATTTGTTTTCATATTTGATAGGGATCATAAACACACCTGCTACATATGAAAATTTTCTCAATAGTACAGCATTTATTAAATATGCTTTCTTTCTGTATGACTGTATGTTTTCCAGAGTAAACATGTATTCCTTACTTGCCATATCACATTGATGCATTCTATCTCCTCAGCAAATTGTTTACCTAATATTTCCATACTGAAATTAATATTTTTTATTTCGCCTACTGTTTCTATATCCTTACTTTTATCTGTATTTATACTCATTTCCATAGCACTCAAGTGTTGATTAAGTTGCTTGATAGATACTTCCATCCAGTCTTTATTCTTTGTCATTAAAACAATATCACCCACAGAAGAAAATGTAACCGGTACTTTAATTCCTTCTATAGTCATATATTCTGCTACTGTTAATGATGTGTTAACCTTACTAACCTCTGCATTCATAACCAATGCAAATAAAATACTACTCACTGGATACCCTGTCTTATACCACTCTTTATATCTATTTCTCAACTTAATCATTCATTCCCTACAAGTTTTACTTTATTTTTTTCATATAAATACTTCTCATTTATATTCTTTCAATATGTCTCATAAAATTTCATGTTGAATCCTGTCAAATGCCTTACTCAAATCACCTATCATGATTTTAACTTGTGTTTTCTTATTCATTATATCATTTGTAATTTCTGTTATTTAATAACTGCTGGTTTCATTTTCCCTTTTTTCCCAAATATTGTTTTTTCTAATATTTTATTTAAATTGCCCTGTAGTCTCTCTCCTTTTATTCTCATGAAAATATTTAATCTGAATTATTTAAATATAGCAGTCTCCATTTTTTTATATCCTGTTTCCTTTTTTACATATAAATTTCATAACTCCTACATACATTTGTTCTTGTGCAAGACCTGCCTCTAACCATTCATTTAATATAATATTTGATCCCATCCAATCCCATTGCTGAGTCTATATTTACCATTTTAACAGATTATTCACTTGTTATTCCTTTTTCCAAATTTTCATTGTCTTGTTTTCTTAATTTTTTTAACTTTTCATTTTTGTTTTTTTTCTATTCTAATTTTTATATATTTCTTTATTACATTCACTAATTCTTGTTGACTTTTAACACTTTCTCATTTCTTAATTATTTTGTTTTATTTCATTTTACTGTTTTGTTTAAATAAGGTGCTACCTCTTCCCTTTTCCTTTGTAAAAATACGTTTGTTTAAACAACTTTTTAATCTCCTTGTGAATCATCTTGTTTTCCCTCTCAAATAATTCCTTCTTATTTCTTACTAAATCTCTAAAAGCATACTCACTTGCTTTACCTGTTCTCCTCTCTTCATTTTAAATTTTGCCATTGCAAAAAAAAAAAATCTTATATTTTTCCATAAAACTTATTCAGCAAGTTGTCTATTTCTTGTAAAATCCCCTAATACCTACATGATCTTTTCATAATTACCTAACTATTTCTGTTCCTTCATTATCTAAATCTTTTTTCATTTATTCTTTTAATACCCTTGCCTGTTTTTATATATCCCTTTTTTCTTGAATCTCTATCCATATTGCCAGATGAACTGAAAAAACCCACAAGTCTTATATACCTTCTTCTGTAATTTTCAGACTTTTTGAAATAATAAAATAATCTATCCCAGTTCTTAAATTATTAATTTTGTAGGTCCATTATTTATTGTTGCATATATAATGTTCCACTTTTAATTGTTTCAGACATAATTTTCACTTCAGCACTGTTTTTTTCTTAAATCACAATTAAAATCACCTATTAATACAGTTTTAGGTCCATATTTTCACTTATATAATGTTTTTTTTAAACATCCCCCTCTTTCTTTCTTCATCACATATGCATAAACTGCTAGCTTGCTTTTTCCTTTTCACATCCACAACTGGTGCTCTACCCACTGTTACCAAAGAAATATCCAAAATTCCTGTTGAAGATTTATTATTATATTCCTTTATCTGAGCATGTTTCTTTACCAATATTCCAAATAATCTAACATCCACATAACTTTTCTACTTGTAATTTTTCATTTTCTGTTAAAATTCTGGCCATGTAGCATTCCAATACACCTAGTTTTCTTTGTTACATTCTTTATAGTATTCACATTTAGTGCTAAAATTCTCAGCTCTTCTTACATTATTTTGTATTCCTTTTCTACCCTTTCCCTGTATTTTCTTTCATACAAAATCCTTTAAGTTTCCTCTGTCTTTTACCCTTTTCCCAGTAGAGGTTTTTCTTTGCTTAGCCACACTACAACTAATTTCTTTATTGCTTGTTTCTATTATTACTTCATGCCCTTCTTTTTTCTTTTTTATCTTTTACTTCTCCACCTTCTACTACCTTATCTGCTGTAGTTTGCTCTTCTTGTTCTTTTCCTAAATTCTTTTCTTTTTCTTCTCCTTTCTTTTTTGCTCATTCTCATTTTCTCTACTCACTTTCTTGTTATATTCTTCTGTGTTTTCCTTGCAATCCTTCTATAGGTGACCTATCTTTTACATGTAAAGCATTTCACTTCACATCTTTTTGCATTATGCCCCACTTTACACAAATATAATAATTTATTTTGTCATCATTGTTAAAGGGTCACTTTTCAAACACAATTTTTTGTTGTCCTAATATTCACAGTACCTTTGTTTCCTTGTACGTTTATAATACTTGGGACGTGTACTCTTCTTTAATTCTCCATTTTTAGTACTACACAGTCCCAACCCCCAATCCATAGACCTCTATTTTCATAAATTTATGTAATGTCCACAACATTTTTACATAGTCTTTAAATAGTTTTTCTTTTTCTACCTCAGTTCAAAACTGCATATACATTTTCTTTTTTGTCTCTCTATTAAATATTTGCAAAATATATAAATTCTACAGAATACATTTTTTCTTTGTTCATATTTATCCAAAAATTTCTCCATGTACTGCCCTGCATCAAATATAATGTCACAAAAAGGGACTCTATAAATACGAATTAATTCTCTTAGCTCTTTTGGTGATATCCCCAATGGTGCTATTATGCTATCCCAACTGTTCATCTCTTTTTCTGCTTTACAGCTTATTCTTACCAAGTATTTTTTCTCCTTAATTCCAACTTATTGCCTTCTCTTCTTTCTCCCTGTTTCACTGCATACGACTTCTTTTCCCTTTGCATGTCCTTCACTTCTTCTTGAATCCTCTCCATGATGTCTCCTCACAAAATCGCCTTTTCAGTTTTCCTCACTCTGATTAATCAAATCCTGCAGATGCACATCACACAACCCTCTTAGTTGGAGTGTTGTAATAGTATATCCTTTCTGCATCTTGCTGTCTGCCTCAAACACCTGCTCCTGAAAAATAATTTCAGAATCTTGCAAATGTATGACTTCCTTCGCACTACTCAGGACATGCATTTCTCCCTTCTCACTGCATGCTGACACAAGCTTCCATGTCTCCATCCCCTCTACCACTTTGTTTTGCAAAGGCGTGACTATAGAACCCATCATATCCTCCAATATCTCTTTCCCTGTAGGAAGGTATCCAGACTCCACACTCAATCAATGTAGATCTTCTGACATGCTGATATCTGCCATACTCCTTCCTGTTTGAGCTGCCAGTGCACCCAGACCAGAAACAGGAAGTGCCACAGCAACCAGCGTCCCCTCTTTAAAAGAGTAAGGGACATTCCCAGGTGCCCTGGCCAAGTTTTCCCAAGTCAGTGTGAATACCACCTTGGGTCTCTCCTAGAAAGAGATCATTAGCTGAGTGGGACTAAGCCAGTCAACAAAAAGTGTTTATAATTAAATTCATTAATAGTTACCACTATATCCCAGTTGCATCATTATGTCTTTGTACTCTGTGCATTTTATTTTATCCGTCATTAATCTGGTATGGTTATTATATCTCCAAGGATGTGCAGCTATAAAGTGATCTTGTGTGTGTGTGTGTGTGTCTCTATGTTTTTTCCTTAGAGTTCACTTTAAGCTCCCTTTATATGAGTTATACTAGACATAAGGAAATCTTTTTTAACTTCGATGTAAATAAATTGACAATAGTATGAGTCACAGGTATCTTGTACTGCTTCTGGGACCTATTTTTGCTTAAATGACTCTTAGAGAAGCTCGCACCTCTTTAACAGTAGTTGCAAATGCTCAACAAAATAAACTGCCTGAAAATCATGTCTTAAGGCTTTCAATTTTTAGTCCACGTACTGACAGACCATCTTCCACATTCTTTCTGAGGTGTCAAAACTATCATTGTTAATCCAAAAAGGAAAGAACAGTGCGAATTTCACCAATAAACTATCGAAAGCACTGTGAGGAGGCAAAACACCGGTCAGCCCAGTAATAATCACAAGCGTTTATTTGAATTGTAAAAAAGCGTTAAACGCCAAACTAAAATACAGCATTTTTCGTCTGGACTTCAGACTTCTTCAGACATCAGTTGTACAATTAAACAATTAACTAATGACTAATATATATATACACACAATTCCATTCAAAAGGTCCAATGAAAACCGACAATTCATGAATAATTCATCAATGGCATGTGTTTTGGAGCAATATACATATAAAACCATATTTTATATAAGAAATGCTTGTTCTAATGTACAATCAATATGAATATTATTGAATATATCAATAGATATGTTGAATGTCTTAAAATAATTAAAATTAAAAAATATATATCTATGAATAACTATATTTACAAATCTAATACAACACCCCCCTCTAGTGGTCTATATAAAAAACACTAAAATAGTGTAAAACCAATAGGGAAACCAAATAATGAAAATGGTTTGTGTTACAATCACAAATAAATAAATAACATATCAATGTGTTTCTGAAAATATTGGTAACCCTCAGAAACCTATATGTTATAATCAACCACAGCCTCTAGGAATACATGCACCACATTTATAGTCTGGCAGCTCTCATTTTGAGAACAGGTACAAGGGAAATTTAATCATTGAGACCTGGGTATCTATTGGCTTCTAAAACCACTTGCCAATATAATTCCCTATATTTGATCCTAGTTTCCCATGGTCCCCCCCTCTCATCTACTTCAACTTCTTCTATAACAAAAAACTTGTATTTAGCTAAAGGACAAAGGGTGGTATGTCTGTACAAAGCATTAGTCATTTTTTTGTTTTTTATGTCATTTAAGTGTTCGTATACCCTTCTTCTCATTTTTCTCTCTGTCTTCCCTATGTAAAAACTAGGGCAGATCTCGCACATTGCGATATATATCACCCCAAAAGAATCACAGGTGTTGAAGGTCTTACTAACTAGTTTTCTACACCTGGAATCCAGATATATCTGTGAGGCATTTAACATTGCAGGGCATTGAGAACACATATAGCAAGAAAAAGTTCCAGGCATCTTATTTCCTTTTTTCTTTGACCTATAATTCATTGATAAGCAATCTTTCAAATTTCTTCCTCTCCTAAAAATAATCTTTGGTGGTCCATTCCCTTTACAGCTTAGATCAGTAATTTGGGCAAATTTATCCCACTTATTATAGAAAATGTTCTGAATTCTTTTTGCGTCACCACTATAATCTAATATAAAGGCATTATTAAATTTAATATTATCGTTCTCATATTCCAGCTTTGTGGTATCATTGAGTTCTACTGTATTGAAACTTTTGTGGTCTTTACCTAAAATAGGTTGAAATCTATCCCCCCTTCCTCTGACCACCTCTTCATATATAGTGAAACAAAAATCTGAAGGCTACCCTCTTTCAATGAACATCTGGGTCAAGAACTTACATTCTTCAATGAAATCAGAATCCTCTGATGTCATCCTGGAAATGCTAACAAATTGACCCTTCACTATACTCTTTTTCTGATGAAAGTGGTGGGCACTACTAAAGTGTAGGTAACTATTGGAAAAGGTTTTTTTTCTAAATACCCTGGACTTGAAACAATCTTTGCCTTTAGTCAACTTAACATCTAAATAATTTGTTTCTTCAAAACTAACCTCGTGTGTGAATCTTAGAAAATCAGTAGTATTATTGATATAATTAATAAATTCATTCAGTCTTTCATGACTGTCCTTCCATAAAATAACTATATCGCCTAAAAACCTTTTGTAGAGGCACCAGCAGTCTTTATATATACTATTATGAATGCATTTTGCTTCCCAGGTGTTTAAAACTAGATTAGCAAAGATGGGTGCACATCTTGCACCCATCGCCACCCCACTAGTTTGTTGAAAATATTCCCCTTGGAAGTAGATGTAATTGTATTTCAATACAATTTCCATTAATACATTACATAAATATACTTCATTGTCGTTTTTTTCTCCCGACAATCTAATGGCCTCTTCAAACCATTCAAGTCCTGTTGTGTGTGGAATAGAACCAAAAAGATCCACCACATCTATAGTTAAAAAAATTAAGTCTTGATTGAACATATCATTTTTGACATTGTACAGAAAATCCCATGAATCTTTTAAAAAAGATATACCTCTCATCATTAGTGGTTTTAGTTTTACGTCAATATATCTAGCCAAAGGAGAAATGACTGACCCTTCAGCAGCCACAATTGGACGTAGTGGTGGATCGTTTATATTTTTGTGGACTTTAGGAATACCAAATATGCCTGGAATTTTTGGTCTATTAACATGTAAAAATTCAAAAAGTTCTTTATCTATAAATCCTTCTAAGAATAAATCATACAAAATGTTGTATATTCTCCTATACCCTATATTTATCTAATTCCTGGAAAGATTAGCATATTTTGACTCATCCAATAACATTTGTAACATCTTAGCCTCAGAATCAATATTCATTAAAACGATACCTCCGCCCTTGTCAGGTTTCATGACTCTTAGATTTACATTCCCTCTTAAATCTTGGAGAAGTTTATACTCAGTAACTGCCAGATTAGGAATAATTCTATTGTTCTTAACTGTCTTTCTGAACTCACTTTCTATAATATTTTCTAAATTTTTGAGTTGGGCGTGCATGGGGGGGTTCCATACACTCGTCCTTTTCAATAATTCATGTTTGCCACTAACCAATGTATCACCACAAATTAGATTCAAATTAATTTTTCTTAAAAACATTTTCAAATCTATTATTAATTTACTAATATCACATCTAGTCCTAGGTACAAAATTTAATCCTTTAGAAAAAAGGCTAAAATATGTGCTGTTAATAGTTAAATCAGTATAATTGAAAATATGAAAATTTTTATAGTCATCATTGGTATAAACCACAATGTTTTCATCACCAAAACCTGAAATCCCTGAATTTTCAGGGGGAATAGAAACACTAAATAACTGCGAATTGTCACTTAAAATATCCTGCCTCTCCCTCTCCATGCAGTCTGCTGAAAGTTCCCCTCCCTCTGGTTCCTGATTCTCTCGGACCTCCGGAGGGGTGGATATTCTAAAGGGTCTAAATGAACTGAATTAACTCTATTTTCATCATATGTGCTTCTGTTATCTACTTGTTTCCCATAATGAGAAAATTCTCTATAATAATTCAAGGTGGATCTAGGTTTTGGGTATTGAAAATTATTTTCATATTCAAAGACATCTCTGTCTATTTTCCTATTCTTTTTGTCTAAAATTTTTTCACATTTCATATCAATATTTCTCCTCATATCAAAATATTTCTTCTTTTCTTCATCCACTGTAAATAACAGATCATTAATAATTTTGTCATTAATAGTGTCAATGTGTTTCAGTAATTGCTCCATTTCTTCGTCATTGTTTTGGACCATAGCCCTTAAAAGATCAAAACCCCAATTATCAAACATTTTAATTAAAGATTCATAAAAACATGTCCCTTCTTTAACATTGTTGGGGAATTTATGTATCCTTAAACCTTTTGGGACAATTTTAACACGCAAACATTCCTTAAGATAAATATTTTCTATATTCAAAACTTTGTATTTAAACAATAAATCATTCAAACTATTTATATTGTCTGCATAACTGCACACATATCCTTCATTTCTCTTAGCAAAATTGCGCAATTCAACTTTTTGAATAAGCCAGTCATTAAGGGGTTGCCTTAAAAAATTACAGTCACCTTGCTCTGATGAGCATCCAGTCTCGCCTGTCGCATGTAATTCATTGTGCCTTCCCAAACTGTTTCCTTCACCCTGGGTAGAAACACGAGTTGGATTTCTCTTACTTGTCCCAGCGTTTAAAATTTCTTTGGGGCTCGAATGCGCCCGCTGTAGCAAGTTACCATTACCGCTTCCATTAACTTGCCGAGAAGTAAACGCTTCCTGGTTCCCAGGAATAGTGGTGTTACCACTACTTTGCGTCAACGACACGCATAATGGAGTCAAGACAGTTATCAGCTGACTAAGCTGACCAATAAGTGTACTAAGTTGGTTCCCCTTCGTCTCGCGAATATCCTGGTTTAACGGGGAAAAGCTCTCCTCGCCCTCCATATAGCAACAGCAATAATCCAAAAAGGAAAGAACAGTGCGAATTTCACCAATAAACTATCGAAAGCACTGTGAGGAGGCAAAACACCGGTCAGCCCAGTAATAATCACAAGCGTTTATTTGAATTGTAAAAAAGCGTTAAACGCCAAACTAAAATACAGCGTTTTTCGTCTGGACTTCAGACTTTTTCAGACATCAGTTGTACAATTAAACAATTAACTAATGACTAATATATATACACACAATTCCATTCAAAAGGTCCAATGAAAACTGACAATTCATGAATAATTCATCAATGGCATGTGTTTTGGAGCAATATACATATAAAACCATATTTTATATAAGAAATGCTTGTTCTAATGTACAATCAATATGAATATTATTGAATATATCAATAGTTATGTTGAATGTCTTAAAATAATTAAAATTAAAAAATATATATCTATGAATAACTATATTTACAAATCGAATACAACACCCCCCTCTAGTGGTCTATATAAAAAACACTAAAATAGTGTAAAACCAATAGGGAAACCAAATAATGAAAATGGTTTGTGTTACAATCACAAATAAATAAATAACATATCAATGTGTTTCTGAAAATATTGGTAACCCTCAGAAACCTATATTTTATAATCAACCACAGCCTCTAGGAATACATGCACCACATTTATAATCTGGCAGCTCTCATTTTGAGAACAGGTACAAGGGAAATGTAATGAGTCATCCTACATCCATGAAACAGGTGCATTTCTGTTATTAGGTTGGGCACAGCGATCTTAGTTATGTGAAGCTGTCGTTTTTATATTGTATCGTAAGGTATAGCATTCCAGCTTGCTGGTGTAAAATGTAAAAAGCACCTTAACCATTGAAAATATGGACATTTTCTAGTTTTTCGGAAGTGTCAAATGGCATCACAAATGTGAGATTTGTGACTGTAAATTTCTTGTTATGGAGTTGGTTTAGTATGGCAGCAAAATCTTCCCAAAGTTTGTTCATAAGAGAAATAAATTCCTTGGTGGCTCTTTTAAGGATTTTATTATTTGCATAGAGACTACAGCTATGTGGGAGGTGCATTTATAAAGAGTGAAAGAGGACCAAGTGCAGATCACTATGGTATCCCTCTGCAGGTAATTCCTGAAAGACAGGAATTATTGGGGTCTGTAATTGTGAAGGCATTGTTGTGAGGTTGTTATTAAACTACTGCAAAACTTCAGGGGAGAAATCTGATTCTCTGTAGTAGCAAGGAGTGACCATTTGTATAAAAGGCCTTTTTTAATCTAGGAAGATGGAACCACTTTACTGCCTTTGTTACATATTCTGGTAGATGTGGCCTGTCAGTGAGTAGATGGCCGTAATAATACTGCAGTTATGTCAAAACCCATCCCATCTAGTATTAGGAATATTATATTTTGTAATTTATTCCAAGATTTGGTTATAAACAATTAATCTGATGTTGTCAGTCTTCATTCATTTTTGATGAATGAGACTCTGTTCTGATCCTCAGAACTGGCTAAGCCATTATACAGCTCGCACCAGCCAAAAAAACTCTCAAGCTAAGACTCTACCCAAAATACCCCTCTCTCTATTGCCTCATATCTCGTATGCTGCTCTGGTAAGACACGTCAGCCAATACTCTCCAGCTAAGGGCTTCAGTTTTCTTTTCTTTTCCTTAAGACCTACATTCTATACTTTTAAGTAGTTTCCTTTTTTCTTGGATTATGTTTAGTGCATGTGACTTAGCTCTCTTCCCTTTTTACCTAACAGTAATTTGCATTACCGTTGTTGGTAATTTTCCCCTCCCTTTTACCTTTTAGATAATCTCCTTCTGTACCATCACTGGTATTTCTCCCTACCATTTTTGGTAGCTTTCTTCCCTGTCCTTTCAGTGAGTGTTTGCTGTGCAAGTTTTTCTTTAAATAGTGAAAAAGCAGAAAGGCATGTCAGGGTTCAAACAGTGCCTGGATTGTGGAAGAAAGATGCCAAATTCAGATAGACTTCTTTCATGTGTATATTGCTTTGGTGCGCCCCATTTGGAAACTAATTGTAAGATCTTCCAACGCTTTAGCACTAAAACATTGGCAGAATGCCAAAATAAGTTTATTCTGAAGGGATTGTTAAAATCCTCCTTTGATGAAGCCATGTCTAAGCCAGAATCGTCCTCCACCAAAATTGAACAAAAAAAGAGAAGTCTGTGCTCTTCATCAGTGCCGGACACAAAATGGCATAAGTCTCCAGTTTCATCAGTCTCCATGGAACAGAAGAGTAAGATTCCTAAACTGATTGTAAAACTAGCTTCGGCACTAACAGTTATGGCCCCCTCAGTACCGGCACCAACAGTTATGGCCCCCTCAGTACCAACAGTTTTGTCTCCAACTTTGACAACCTCTAGACTGACAATTTTGTCAGCACTGACTTAGACAGCCTTGACATGGACAGTTTTGTTGGCACCGGCATCTTTGACCTTCCCACTCAGTTCCAACATCTTCATCTGCTCCGCAGCATATGGTGCTTGAAACATTGGTACTTCCCAGAACAAGATACTCCCCTTCTGAATACCCCCCCACCTGGGTCATCTTCCCAGTCCCTTCTTGGATAGGCCAGAGTCTTCCTCTGGGATGTCAGTCCATTCAACTAGAAGTCCTTCTGAGGTAGTCATGGTGAAATTAGTGGATCAGCTTTTGGAGGCCAGGGGTCTTCCTGCACCCACTCAGCCCTCACTCCCATCTGGAGCTGAGGTGGTCTCTCCTAGCACTCCTGCTTATTTTCCTCCTCTGACCCCCTCACTAGGCTCGGAGCCCACTTCTTCGATTACCCCGGTTCCAGCTGTGACAGTGCCGACAGTTCCCTCATAACCAGTGGAGTCTCAAGGCCGTAGGTTGGCTGTCAGTTCAGAGGGCTCTGGTACAATCCCTTTTGTTTTCTCAGAGTTGTCCTTGGCTCTTGGAACTCTGACAGTTTTGGACTCTTCCCCAGCTCCTGTTCTGGAGGGCAGTCCTTCAGAGCAGGGTGTGACCCCTGTTCCAAGGTTGTCTTTCTTGGTTCTGGGCTCCCATTCCTCTTAAGGTGGGCCTGCCTTCCAGATCACAGAGAGAGCTTTAGCCTTAGTGGGCTCTCAGCTGGCCTCATCTACATTGGAGTGTCACATATATTTACCTTCTGGACTGCAGCTGCCACCATCTCACACATTGGGACAGCATGCTCTGAAACTGTAAGCATTTCCCTGTTCAGGGCCTGTCTTCTTCAGAGTCTTCCTCAGAGATCCCACTGAGGAACCACCCTGTAAGAAGACTTGCAAGAGGAAGCATTTAGATTCTCCAAAAGAATCTGTCACAGAAGACACAGACTATGATGAAGGGGAGGGTTCCCACTGGTCACCCCCTGAAGATGTCTCATTTGGAGACATCCTGGAAGTCTTAAAACAGAAGAGTGATTGGAAGGCCACAAGCCCATTCTCAGAGGAATCTGTGTACTTGCAGGCTTTCGGTGCTCACCAACCTACTTCCTGGGTGACCACGCCTGCTGACGAACTTAGTAACAAAATCGCACAATGGTTGTGGAAGGCTCCTGATTCCATAGAGCCGATTCCCTGGAGACCAGACAAAATTTTATCAGTTCCAGAAGATCAACCATATTGGGGAAAGGGTTTAGCAGTAGGATGCCATGGTGGTGGCAGCATCCACCAAAAAGGAACTTGCCGCGGAGAGTTCCACTGTACACCCTCCTAACTGTGATTCTCGGATGATGGACAAGTTTGGGAAGTGGGTCTATGCATCATCAACCTTCACTCTTAGGTCCTTGAATTTCTTGGCACACTTCTCCAGACTCCAAAGGGGTATGACGAAGGAGCTTTTAGATTCTCTTGCCTGAGCCATGCCTGACAAGGTACAGGATAAGGTTGCCTCTCAGCTTGCCACCCTGGAGTCTATATCGAACTCATCCATGCATCTCATCACTCATGCAGCTGGGAGAACGACCAGGGCAGCGGGTTCAGGCATTGCCATAAGGCGCCATGCCTGGATACATTTTTGCGACTTCATGGAACCTTTCAAATCTTTCTTTGTCAATGCTCCTATTGACAGACCTTCCTTGTTTGGCCCCAAAGTCAGAGAGATGCTAGCCAGGTGCAAAACAGATGGAAATAACCTTTCTGCTGTGGGTATTTGTTTTTCTACTCCTCAACAATCCTAAGGTAGAAATCAGAGGAGTGGGAAAATGTGGTTCAGAAAGTCCCAAGGGCCTTTTCAGGACACATGTGGCAAATATTCCCCTCAGGGCAGAGGGGGGAGTTCTAATGGAAGATGCTCTCTCCATGGCAGAGATGGCCCGTGAAATCAGGACTCCAGAGACTCCTTCTCTGGACAAGCCCTACCAGTACTCCTGAATGGAGGCCCAGTTGCTTATCTATGGAAGCAGCTGAGGCCCATTTGCTTATTTATGGAAGCAGCTGAGGGAAGATTTTCACAGCACCAGACAGCTTTGACTATTGATAACTTTGGATACTTGGGTGCAGAGAATTATCACCAGAGGTTACCGTATTCCCTTTACTGTCTTTCCAACCTCCCCAAAAAGAGTCACCAATGTTCGACCTGATCAGAGGGACCAAGCAACAGTAGAGGTTGAAAAGCTGCTGGAAAAAAGTTATCCAAGAAGTCCCACCAGACCAAAGAGGATCCAGATTTTACTCAAGATTCTTTTTAGTGCCAAAAAAGACAGGGGCCTAGAGATCAGTTTTAGATCTCAGCCTTCTGAACAAGTTCATTCAGTAAACAAAATTCTGGATAGTCACTATTCAGTCTATTCTTCCCTTTCTACAGGTGAATGTTTGGATGTGCTTGATAGACCTTCAGGACACATATTACCACATAAAGACGGATAAGTGCTCCAGAAGGTTTCTCATCTTCTGGTTGGGAGCCAGTCATTTTCAGTGCTGCCTTTTGGTCTCACCACAGCCCCCAGGGTGTTCATCAAATGCATCGTAGCGGTAACAGCTCACTTGAGGCTACATGGATTTTAAGTGTTTCATACCTAGACTACTGGCTCCTCACTGCCCCCACCAGGTGTATACTGCTTCAAGCCGTAGACTTCATATTGCATCTTTTCCAGTCCTTGGGAATTAGGTTCAACAGAGAAAAGTCGCAGTTGACTCCATCTCAAGACCTAGAATTTATAGTAATACGCATCAGTACAATTTCTTGTGTAGCTTCTCTCCCTCTACACAGACTTCAAAGAATATGGACACAAGTACAGTTTATCATATCCAAAGACAAAGTTCCTACTCTTCTCATCCTCCAAGCCCTAGGATCTATGGCTGCGACCATAACCTTAGTGTCCCTGCCAAGGTTTCATATGAGACTGCTTCAGTGGCTGATACTGACACACCCAATGTCTTATCTGATTTTGATAACAAACCACTGCAAGCAGGATCTATCCTGGTAGAAGTCAGAGGAAAATCTGTAGGGTGGGCTGCACCTTCACTCCCTCCCCACCTATGACCATATTGACCATGGATGCTTCCCAGATTGGGTGGGGGGCATTATCTGGGAAGAACAGTTCATGGCACTTAGCTCCCGCAAGAGGCCAATCTATACATCAGTGTCCTGGAATTGAGAGCAATGCTTCTAACGTTGCAAGCCTTTCAGTCTGTCCTTCCTTTAAGGATGGTTGCAATTCATTCAGACAACATGTCACTAGTCTGGTACATTTATTTTATTTATTTATTTATTTTACGTTTGTTAACCGGGACAGTCCGACTGGACCAGGTCCATTTACAGCAGAAGCCCAGGGAGAAAAGCTCCACATATATTAACAGAAATACTAGAATTTAATACATAGTAGTAAAAAACTAGCACATTATAACAGCAAAAATCCAGCTAGAAAGACAGAAATATAAAACAGACAGGATAAACTCAGCAGTTGAACAGACTAGATACATTTAACATTGAGAGTCATGACGTACATCATGTTAAAATGAAGTACCTATATTAAAGGGATAAACAACTTTAGCATTTACATTAGTCAAGTAATAAGCCTTTCAGCTTTCCACGGAGCTTAAGCAGTGTTTTTAGGTTATGCATGGGCAAAGCCAGGTGCTTATGAGATGTGATTTTAAAGAGTTTTTGGTGGGGATAGTGGTCAGTGATGGGGGAGTTTGTTCCAATTTTTAGCAACAGTGTGGGAGAATAGCGCTTTTCCAGCAGTGTTATTGGCCCTAGAGATGCATAGAAGTGATTTGCCACTAGAGTGGAGTGTGCGATTTGTTGCATAGTAGGTAAGTAGTTGATGGGGTTTTATCAGGATACTTCAGAATGTTATAGGCAGTGACCAGTTGGTGGTAATTTAGTAGTTGAGGAAATTCTAACCATTTTACGTCCCTTAGAGCTAGACAATGATGGGATCTGAAGGTGGCGTTGTTAGCAAATTTGGCAATATTATTATAGCAAGACTCAAGTTTATCAAGGTCAATGCTATCCGCTGTGCCAGGAAGCTCTCAGGATATGGCAGTAGGCAATCTCTTCCAGCTGCTTTCTAATAGCAATGCATATCCCATGAAGCTCCAACGTGATAGCAGACAAACTGAGCAGATGCACCCTCCTGCCTCATGAGTGGTTTCTCAATCCCAAAGGAAAGATGAACATTTTTCGTCTTTGGGGCCAGCCTTGCTGCAGCCTCTTTGCCTTCCCAATAAACAACAAATGCAGCAGCTGTTTTGCCTTAATTCCTCCACAAGGGGAGTCCCCAAGAGATGCACACCTCTTTGATTTGCCTCCTGGGTCTACTTTATGCATTTCCCCCATTCCCTCTCATTCCTCTGTTCTTGAAGAAAGCGTGATCCTAATTGCACACTATTGGCCTCATCATGTCTGTTTCCACTTCCTTTGGCCTCACTTAATTCACCGTCCTTGGATTCTGGGCTCAGTTCCAGACATGCTGTCTCACCCACAGGGATTGGTGCATCCCAGCCTTCACAGTCTCAGCCTGACATCTTAGTATCTCCAGTTGTATTAATTGACAGGCAGAACAGATTACCCTTCTCAGTACAGAAAATCCTTCTGGCTTCCCATAAACCGCCCACCAGGATACTCCATCTTAGCAAGTGGAAGAGATTTTCAGTTTGAGCACGTACAAAAATTTAGTTCCCTTTTCAGCACCTGTTGACAAGGTCTTGGAATTTCTGGCTTCAATTTTTGATCAAGGAGTTTCTGCTTCTACCATCAAGGTACCATCATGACTTTGGAATATAGTATATCTTTGAAACTGAAAAGAAAGCAATAAATCCACTTAACATCAAAAATTGTTATGTGAGTTATTGCTTAGTACATGCCTTTAGAATGTGATGTATATATTTTATTTATAAAGAAATGACTAGCAAATTTATTAAACATTAAGTAATTTTATATGAACTGTAACTTTGTAGAACTATAGTAAGTTATGTGGAGTGAATATATGTGTCTAGAATGTGATATATTCCTTCAAAAACTCTTTAGAATCATTGATTGAAAAATTGATTGTTAGTATGTGATGGGTTAGGGCTGTTTCTTGAGATTTTAATATAAAAGAGGCTACTCCTCACTATGAATTTTATTAACATTGAAGAATGACTCACTGTCTGAAAGCTTTGCTTTTTTATTAAAAGGTTAATACAACACTGTGGAGTTTTCTTATTTGCTTGCTGATCTAACATCAAGGTCCCATTAGCCATCTCCACAATGGAGTTGACAATCATACCTTAATTTCCCACTATTTATACAAACATTTTCTGAAGGGCACTTTACGTCTAAAGCCATTTTTTTAAGGATCCTATAGCTCCATGGGATTTGACCCTAGTACTACAATCTTTAGTTCTCCAGCCCTTTGAGCCAGCAGCTACTTGCAATCTCAAGTTCCTGGCATGGAAAACCCTTTTTTTCTGGTGATCATCACTTCTGCTAAGAGAGTTTCTGAATTGCAGACATTGTGTGTGTAGCATCCTTGTATGATTTTTCATAGGGACAGGGTTTTGTTGAGAACCACTTTCTGTCTAAGGTGGTCTCAGAATCTAATATTAATCAGACTATTGACTTGCCTGTCTTCTTTCCCAATTTTTCAAATAAAGGTGAATATTGCTTGCATTTACTAGATGTTCACAGACAGTTGCACTTCTATCTTGACAGAACCAAACAGTCTAAGAAAATCAGATCAGTTGTGTCCTTTTCAGGTTCATCTTTGGGTAAACCAAAGTTACCATACCAAAATGGCTTAAGGAGTGTGTTACTTTCATTTACAATCATAATTGCAAGTTGCCTGCATCACTTAAAGGGCATTCCACCAGATCTATATCCACTTCGGCTGTATTCTATTCCAAGGCGTCCATGGAAGAAATATATGCAGCTGCAACTTGGGCTACTCCCCATACCTTTATCACTCATTACAAATTGGATATGGCCTCCAGGGGAAGAGCATCTTTCAGCTCTATGGTGCTTAGGAATATCCTTCCTCAGGGCCACCCAGGACCTAAAGTAGCTGGGGAACTCTGTCCCATTTGTCAAGAATGAATGAAGATTGAAAACATCTGGTAAAGAAATAATATTCTTACCATAACCTTCCATCTGTGTTGTCAGTCTTCATTTATTCTTGGCATACCACCCTCCTGCTCCCAACTATGAACTTCTGGAGGATTGGACATTAGTTCTAGGAGCTTCTAGGTTTCACCTTAGTCATGGTTTCTATTGTCTTTCTGTACTTGGCTGCAAGCTCAGTTTGAGGTAATAGACAGAGGGGGAATGTGGGTAGAGTCTTAGCTCAAGAGTTTTTTGGCTGACATGAGCTGTATAATGGCTGAGCCGGTTCTGAGTTTCAGAACCGAGTCCCATTCATCAAGAATGAGTGAAGATTGACAACACAGATGGAAAGTTATGGTAAGAACATAACTTCTTTTTTTTTTTTTTTTAGAATTTGGGTTAAGAGATAGAGGTTAGAAACATAATTAATATCCTTAGCTGATGAGACGTGGCTGTTTTTGCTAGGGGTGTAACAAATGACTATTTAAAGCTGTATGGAAAGGTTTGGGTGATGAGAGTTAAGTTGAATAGGAAGGTGATAGGCTTGCAGTGTAGTTCATTACCTAGTCAAAGGATATCAAGATGAATGTAGAAGAATGGATAATAGTGGCAACCAATGTTATCTAGGAGTTAAACTTCTGCCCCACAGATGTTTTCTTTGTAAAACCAGTGGCTCTACAAACACCCAAACTAAGGACTTAACTCAAGATCAACAAATAAGACTTGCTGGAGAGAGTTTACTAGTTGGAAATATACTTAGTGTATGGAATAAGTTTCCACTACAGGTCAACAAAGAATTACTTTGGCTACCTTTAAGGCTAGTCTTAATATCTGGATGGGTAGACAGAAATTTACACCAGGGTTATGTACAGCCCTGTAATTTGGGATGTGAGCACTATTAAGTCCTTGAAAACAGTGCCAATAGCTTTTATGTTTGTCTTCTTAAAGCTGTGCATGGCTAGGCATCTTATACTCACTGTTGTCTCTTACAGAGTATGTTTCTATGTTCCTAAGCTATTGATAAGTGGTGGGCATAGGGTGTGACCACACCTACTTTCAGGGAAGATGCTGGAAGAAGTGAGAATTTTTATTTTTTCCCAACTTTTTGGGGATTCTCTAGGTGCTGTTTTGGAACTTTGTGAAATACTCATTCTTAGTATGAATAGTTGCCAGTCTTGAATGTTTTTTTTCAAGTGTATACAGTATGCAGTAAATTTATACAACTTACAAAGGTCAACTTTCCAATCAGCTTATGTTTTGTCCTTGAGTTTAAAAAAACTGCTGTTAGTTATTTAAAAGCTTTGGAACTCTTTCTTTCTAGAAGTATTTTCTTTTGTTGCTTGGATATAGCATATCTTGCATGGGGATGAGAATATTGCAGAATGTATAGAGAGCTGAGCTAGACTTAGTGCAGTTACAGAAAAAGGTCTAGTAAATTCTTGACAGTTCAGAAAACTTTTATGTTAGAGGTGTTGTCTGGAATAGTTTTCCTAAAAATAATCTGGGTTGGAATTTTTCTGCTTTAAGGACAAGGAGATATAGATAGGACAAAGGTACGTTTAGGACTTGGTGAAATATGTTGAGATGCAATAGTTTGTTGAGCACCTTAATAATCAAGATATCATGTAATGTGTATTTAACATTGGAAGTATTGGGTCTAGCCCCTTCAGAAACCATTTATGTGAGATTAAGGGAGATGGCTACTCTATGGAGTTGATTTTTATGTTTGCCTAGCCAGTCTAGACTAAGATCCCACACTACTGAGAGTTGATGTGCAGTATATTGTAAGATGTCAGTTTTATAGTTTCAGTTAAGACACTGATGGAAGGAGGGTAGGATATAGAAGACTGCAATACAAAGTTTAGCATGTTCACCTATATGAATTTTGAGCTAGCAGACATTTTGGATGTGTATTATTACTGGAGTTGCTTCTTGCAATCAGTTTAAGAAAGATTTGTGTTATTCTTGATGAAAAACCTAACACCATTCCCTTGAAGATTGTTTGGTCTGTTGGTGAAAATGATGAAGTTGGAATTTTAATACATTGGAATTTGAGATGAGTCTTTTAATCATTGGGTGTTGTAATGACCACAGTTTGAGTAGAGGCCATTTATTGTCAATGCTTTTGATGTTCATATAACTTAGAAGTAAGATTCATAAAGTGGAAGAAGATGATTGGTGGAAAAGCAGGTACTATGATTAAGATGTATATTACCAGACTGTAATAAAAGTAAAGAGGCAAGAATAAGTACAATTGTCTGTATTTTATAAGGTGATGTCCAGATTGCTTTGGAAACCATATGTAGGGAAATGCAATATAACTTTCTAGTAAGGGGGAGCAAATTGCAAGTATGAAGACCAAAAGTAGTGGCATCTGTATGGTCACTAAAAAACTGGGAGTTTTGTAGAGATAAACAGTTGAAATGAATGAGAGAGAGCCAGTGTATTATAGGTAGAGGCAGGGTAAAGGAATCAGAAGGACGGCAGTGAGCTCTAATTGTTTCCATGGTGAAATGATATGATGAAGGAAGTGAGAAGTAGGTTGGAAAAGGGGTGCTGTAGTCGATGTGATAGTAGGAGGCTTTGCAGACAATAGGGTATGGGTGAGAATGGGCTAGCAATTTGTGGACTATGTGGTGATGTTATTAAAGGGGATTGGATATAACCGTAATGGTGTGTTGTAGAAGGATGGAGCCAGAAAAGTATAAAGGAAATGCTATGGGAATATGGGTAGGATAGAGACATGGAGCAGAGCTGAGTGGGCTTGCTCGGTATCTTAGTGGATACGATTACTGATTATGTGGGAGGAAGATCATGCAAGACCAAGAATGAAAGTTAAGTGAACAAAGTAGCAAGGAAGTTGTGTCAGAGTAGAGAAGCAAGGGATTATCTGTGTGCCAGTTAGAAAGCAAGAGTGGAAGTGACAGGCCAAGACAGATTGTATTAGAGAACAGTGTGACTAAAAGAGAGTAAGGGAGGCGGTGAGAGGAGTTTTAATAATTGCTGACAGAGCAATGCATGGTAAAGAAAAACGAGTAAGTAATTTAGACAATGCCTCACAATATTCTGAGCCTGGAAAAGGCAGCAGTAAAAAAAAAAAAGTTTACTGTGTGTGTGTATATACGTATATCTATATATATATCTATATATATCTATATATCTATATATATATATATATATATATATATATATATATATATAGCCTGTTTAAACAGATAAGCTGCAATGGAAGTCTCCTTACATGTTTTAAAAAATAGAAAAGTACACTGTAGAAAGCAGGGGAACACCAGCTGTAGTTATATTTACAGAGGGGTGGTTATCCAGCAGGATTCTGTGTTGAATCTTTTGCATTTGGCAAATCTAGTGAATATAAAGGGAAGGTATTCTGGTAGAATCTTGAAGCCCCCTGTAATTGAAAAAGGACATAATTCTGAGAATAAAAAAACAGTACATTTTTCAGTTTGCTCACATAGATATAAAAACGATGGAGTAAGGGAAACGGAGGAGAAAATGCAGCAACAAAAATACTGCAGTAAGCAAAAGTAATTGCCTAGCCTTGGAGTGGAATTTATACCAGCTAGCCAACAATCATTAAGCCTACTAAAGTGTTATCTACCAAAAATCAATTAAATAGCATTAATAACACAAAAAGTTTCATAGCAGAATGAAATAATATTAAAGTGCCAAACATGGTGTTCACCGCACAAGCATTACATTGTAGTAAACCTCTGTTCAGAAGAGTATCTGTTCAAAAAAATTGGTTTGCTTATGTAAATGATGCATAAATCTAATATATTTGTGTAAGTGCTTTGTTTTTATCATATGATTTAATTAACACCTATGTTTTAATATCCACTATTACAGCACCAGTTAGTATCTGTTATAACCCACCCCCAGTTTCCTAAATTCCTTGGAATCCCTAAGCCACATAAAAATAGAGAAAACCCTCCTTATAGGCCAGTGGTTGTAAGTGGTGGGTCCCTGACTGAAGCTACTTCCATCTACCTGGATTTTGTGTTACAAGCTCTGGCTGAAAAGAACATTTCACACACAAAAGACTCTAATGATTTTTTTAAGGAAAACAAAAAAAAGTTACAATTGATGCTGGTAGCATTTTATTAACATTAGATGTTGAATCATTGTATGCTGTACTTCCACATAATTATTGTATTGAAATAGTGATTGATTCGTACAGGAAAAACATTCACACACAAGCACAACATGAAATAACAGGTAAACTTTTAGATATGGTGCTTAGCTACAATTTTTTTTTTATATTTAATGGAAATTGCTATAAACAAAAAGAATGGTATAGCCATAGGGGCAGCTATGGTCCCTAGCCTAGCCAACATAGCCTTAGGCAACTGGGAGGAGGATTATGTTTTTAACAACAGAGAATACATGCAACATATCACAGTGTATCTGCGCTTTATTGATGACATCTTTATTGTGTGGAATGGAGATGGTGCTAAATTAGATTTTATCAACTATCTGAATCAAACCACCACTTCCTGCATTTCACCTTTTCCCATAGCCTGACCTCGGCAGTCTTCTTACATATACAGATTACTAAAGACTTAGACCAAGGTAAAATGGACATGGATCTTTACAGAAAAACTAACAGAGTAAACCTCCTGCTACATAATAAGCGTCTCCATCCCACCAGGACAAAATATGACGTCGTTGAGTCCCAGAGCTTCAGGTTGGCCAGGATCACCATGAAAATGGATCTTTAAAATGATTTTTTGGTGAGGGGATAAGAAAGCAATATGTTTAGCATTCTGGAACCTATAATTGAAGTGAAAAGTGCAAATTCACCAGCACTTAATCCTTATAGGAGGGTTTTAAAAAAAATCTGTGGACAACAACTCTAAAGACAGTTGTATCTTGACTTTTACGATTACTATTATTAGAGAGAATTGGGCAATAATTACTGAAAGCTCATATCTAGTGGACATCTTGGAAAAGCTCCTTCCTTTGTGTATAGGAAAGCCAGAAACATCAGGAGTTTGGTTGAAGGTAGGCCCAAACCATTGGATACATGCATCAATAAGTGTGAAGCCAACTGTGTTTTTTTGTCAGCACATACAGGAGGGAGACACGGTTTACTGACCTTATTTAAAGAAACTGATTAAAACCACCACAAGAGATGACTGCAACTCAATGCAGATGATTTACAGGGCAAGCTGCAATGACTGTAAAGCATTTTTTGTGGGGGAAATGCTGAACAGACTTAAAAAGAAGGATTTCTGACCATCTTTCCGAAATTATAGCTAAGTGCAAGAATAATGCACTGGCTCAGCACCTGCAGCTTCACAAAAAACGCACTGGATTTAAATTTCAAGTTATTGATCATGTGGACCCTTTGGAACGGGAAGGAGACATCCCTAATCTTTTAGAAGAATGTGAACTACTGTGGCAGCTGAAACTGAACTCATTTAGAAAACCAGGGGCTCAATTATTATTGCTCTATAAAAAGCATACTAGAACTCGGAAAACTGCCCCACTGTTTAAAATACTATTAAAAGTCAGATATGGGACTGATTAATGCTGACATTACATTCTAATATTATACATGCTAATATTATTATAAACAAATATCAAACATTGTAAATATTTTACAATACAAATAACTGACATTGGTGCTGTTTTCTGATACTTTTACTCATTTAAGCTAAGTGCTTTCTTAGTTAGATGCTACACTTGAACTGATCCCCAGGGCCTTAATTCTTTATTTTTAAAATAAAACAGGAGACTGCCAAGGAATCTGGTAAACGCTTTGTCCCAACGAAAAACAGTATGTAAAACAAAAGTCATAAATATGGGACAAAGCGAAGCAGGATAAAACGTATATAGTCACAATTAAAGTGAAGGTAATCCAAATAATCCCAAAATTCCAGTGTAAGTCGAATAAAATTTCTTCAAGGGTGTCCAGACATAAAAGTAAGCGCTTTCGCTTGATAAGCTTCATCAGACAATAAAAACATTCACCCATAGCAAACAGATATATACATCATTGTCAAATGTAAAAGAACCAATCAATGAACCTCATTAATAAAGTCTTAAAGACACATAAGAACAAATAATTGAATTATACAGGTATAAAAAATAACCATCTATATAATGTAGTGGATTAAAAATCACAAATATCTAACATGAAAAACTCATAAAAAATACAAAATGCATAAAACTTTTACATAACAAGTTGTATAAAGAATTTCTTATGCATAAAAAGATTAGTAATAACATCCCATAGTCGCTCACTTATTATTCCTACGTTTCCTAAGAAAGGGCTTAATAGATGCTCTTTCATTTAATACCTTCCGCTTGTCTGCCTTTAATCTAATAATCCACTGGCTTTCTATAGTCTCAGTATAATTCCTAATATCACCTTCATGTACATTAGGATAAATAACAGTTAGTGCCGTAAATAGAAAATTATGTGCGTCACCATATCGAACAACATGCTTGGCTAATGCATTATGCTCAGAGTCTTTCCTAATGTGATATATATGCTCACTCATTCTATCTTTAAATAGCCTGTTGGTTTTTCCAACATAGAAGCTTGAGCAAATTTGACAAGTAGCCAAATATACTAAATGTGGGGTCATACAGTTAGCTGATGCAGTGATTTTAAATATCCTGTTGGAATCAGGATGTAAAAATTGATCACTGGTATCTATAAAAGGGCAAAAATTACATTTTCCACAAGGTATTGTATGTTTTTGTCCAGATGTCAAATTCCTATCATTGGGATAGCAGAGTAATCTTCTTAGATTCTTTTTATTTCTACATAAAAAAGACGGCTGACCTTCTTTATGCTTTGATCTGTTTGCAAAACTGACCAATGTTTACTAATTATCCTTCTAATTTCCATATGATCACTAGTGAAAAAAGAAGGAAATTTAACAAAAGAATTAGTAGTTGTAGGATCAGTAAAATTATTAGTAATAGCTGGTCCAAAGTAGGGTGCAGCCATACCAGAACGCAAAGTGGAAATCTTATGTAATTGTTCATCTATTTCAAATTCTCTATATCCTCTATCCAATAAATTCATCTTAACTCTCACTAATTCATCTATAAAACCTGTATCTATTGGATTCATCCTAGAGGAGCATATTCCTTGACCCTTAATGATGTTCCTGAAGACATAAGGGGTGTGCATGCTAGATCTTAATAGCAATGTATTAACATAACATGGCTTTCTGTATATCCCAGTATTAACTAACCCACAGGGTAACTTTTCAATGTAGAGATCAAGAAAATCTATTTTTTGTATTGAGTATTTCATAGTGAACTTAAGAAATTCTGTGAGACCATTCATGGTGGTAAACAATATGTCCAGTTGTTGTAGGTCTCCATCCCATAATAAAAACAAGTCATCGACAAAACATCGATAGAACTTCACATGTTGTTTGAAACCAGCTAGTTGAAACAGGGTAGCCTCTTCCCATTGTGCCAAAAACATGTTCGCATAACTATTAGCACAAGGCGTGCCCATGGCTACCCCATCCTGTTGCTTATATATCTTGTTTTGAAACATAAACAAATTATTCTCTAATACTAGCTCTAAAAAATGGGCTATAAGATCTCTTTGTACTTCAGAATAATCACTATGACTTCTCAAATACTCAAGCATGTATAATATACCTAGATCATTCGGTATAACAGTAAATAAAGACTGAACGTCAAAGGTTACAAAAATTATTTCACTTATGTTAGCCAAATCTCTTAGGCATTCATATAAGTTCTCTAGGAATTGCTTTGAGTCTTTTAAGACAAAACTGTTAAGATTCAAAACAGGTCTCAGATATTTTTCTACATAGATAGATAGATGCTCCGTAATCCATCCCCCACCGGCCACTATCGGTCTCATGGGTGGATTACTTACATCCTTGTGGATCTTCGGTAGCCCATGTATCAGAAGAATCAAAGGAGTTCTGACTAACAAATAATCAAATAATTCTTTGTTAATAATGTTACCTTGGTATATATCAATCAAAGTATTGGTGACATGGGCCATAATAGCATGTACTTCACCAATATTGATCTCTCTCTAAAATTCATCCTCCAGTAAATTTTTCATGGCCCCTATATAATGTACAGTGTCCATGACAACTATGCCACCCCCCCCCTTGTCCGCCGGTCTAATAGTAATAGTAGACTCAGCCTGTAGATGTTTTAAACATTGTCTTTCCTTAAAAGTGAGGTTATCTTTCCTTCTATATTTCCTATCTGTGTTTAAAGCATCGTAATACTTATAAAATTCATCCTCAGTGAGTTTGAAATACGCTTCAATCAAAGGATGATTCAAGGGAACAAACAAACTTAAGTTCCTAAAATTAAAATTGGAATCGAAATTTGATTGGGTCTGTATACAATCTTTCCTTAAATTTTGTTCGCCATATAGCATTTTTAACATCACATTTCTACAGTATATCTTCAGATCTGTAATAGAGTCAGTAAGATTACTGTAACTATTGGGAATAAAATTAAGACCTTTACTCAATAGGCTAATTTCATCTACTGAAAGTATGTAATGGGAAATATTGCAGACTAACGACTGGTATCCTTCCCCCAAATCTTTTTGATGGCCTGGTTGGGCAGGTATTCCTGAATTTATTGGATAGAGGATATAGAGAATTTGAAATAGATTAACAATTACATAAGATTTCCACTTTGCGTTCTGGTACGGCTGCACCCTACTTTGGACCAGCTATTACTAATACTTTTACTGATCCTACAACTACTAATTCTTTTGTTAAATTTCCTTCTTTTTTCACTAGTGATCATATGGAAATTAGAAGGATAATTAGTAAACATTGGTCAGTTTTGCAAACGGATCAAAGCATAAAGAAGGTAGTGGGCGATCAACTGTCTTTTTTATATAGAAATAAAAAGAATCTAAGAAGATTACTCTGCTATCCCAATGATATGAATTTGACATCTGGACAAAAACATACAATACCTTGTGGAAAATGTAATTTTTGCCCTTTTATAGATACCAGTGATCAACTTTTACATCCCGATTCCAACAGGATATTTAAAATCACTGCATCAGCTAACTGTATGACCCCACATTTAGTATATTTGGCTACTTGTCAAATTTGCTCAAGCTTCTATGTTGGAAAAACCAACAGGCTATTTAAAGATATAATGCGTGAGCATATATATCACATTAGGAAAGGCTCTGAGCATAATGCATTAGCCAAGCATGTTGTTCGATATGGTGACACACATAATTTTCTATTTAAGACTCTAACTGTTATTTATCCTAATGTACATGAAGGTGATATTAGGAATTATACTGAGACTATAGAAATCCAGTGGATTATTAGATTAAAGGCAGACAAAGGGAAATGATTAAATGAAAGGGCTTCTATTAAGCCCTTTCTTAGGAAATGTAGGAATAATAAGTGAGCGACTATGGGATGTTATTACTCATCTTTTTATGCATAAGACATTCTTTATACAACTTGTTATGTAAAAGTTTTATGCATTTTGTATTTTTTATGAGTTTTTCATGTTAGATATTTGTGATTTTTAATCCACTACATTATATAGATGGTTATTTTTTATACCTGTATAATTCAATTATTTGTTCTTATGTGTCTTTAAGACTTTATTAATGAGGTTCATTGATTGGTTCTTTTACATTTGAAAATGATGTATATATCTGTTTGCTATGGGTGAATGTTTTTATTGTCTGATGAAGCTTATCAAGCGAAAGCACTTACTTTTATGTCTGGACACCCTTGAATAAATTTTATTCGACTTACACTGGAATTTTGGGATTATTTGGATTTACCTTCACTTTAATTGTGACTATATACGTTTTATCCTGCTTCGCTTTGTCTCATATTTATGACTTTTATTTTGCATACTTATTTTTAAAATGTTTCCACCTTAGCAATTATAGATATGGCTTTCAGCCTAATTACAAGTTCACTTGTAGATTTATACACATGTTCATTAATATTATGATATGTTTTTGCACACAAACCTGGTGAAGTATTTATTTGGTATGAAAGCAATCTATGTTAGAAGTGTTTCAGTTTATAAGTTGCTAATATTTATTCTGATAGATGTCTAGTGGTAGATCTTTTTGTTAGTTAGTCATTGTGTGAGTGAGTTATAGCCATGATGGTGCAGCGGTTAGCGTGGTCAGTCATTGTGTGAGTGAGTTATAGCCGCGGTGGTGCAGCAGTTAGTGTTGTCGCCTCACAGCAAGAGGTTCTCCCGTTCGATTCTCGGCTGGAACACCTTCTGTGTGGAGTCTGCATGTCCTCCCCACAGTCGAGTGACGTTTAAAGACATGCAGGTAGGTGCATGTGTGAATGGGTGTGCCTTTTTTGAAGGTTAGGCGTTTGACTGGCAACTCGGCACTGTAAAAAAATCCACTGCCAATCATTAGCTGACCGGAGTTCCGTTGTGGTGACCCCTAACTGGGGAAATCTGAAATACATTATTTTTTTATTGTGTGAGTGAGTTGGTTTCTTAACTAATAAAGACTGGATCACTAGGTTAGCCTTAATAAGCTGTTCTTATATATTTTAATTTGTCTCTGGCTTTTTAGTTCTAAGGTAGCAAAGTCTCAGTTTACACTATGGTGTTAAGGGGGAAGGGGGAACTTGGGTAAAGGAATGATTTAAATGCTTTTATTGCTGTTAACAGAACCACCCTCTGTAACCACTCCCTTGCTCCAAATAACCTGATTATATATAAATAATGAACGTCTTAAATGTTTTTCATTATACGTAACCAGGAATGCTTGTTTGTGTGCTTCAATAAAGGATATTCCATTCTTAACTGAGCTGTGGAGTTCCTAATATTTTATTTTATTATTTTGTAGTATGTATTTTAAAGGTTGATTTTTATTAGTGAACTAGGTGCATAACATATTTCAAGGAGTGAACTTCACACCCTCTACACTGAGAATTTTCTGCTTGGTTTATCTGTTATAGCCCAATACAAAAAAAAAGAAAAATCACTTATCAGTAAAGTTATAAAGCTGACAGCCTAGTTGAGGAATTTGAAGCTCTCTAAAAAGTATTAAAACTGTCCTGTGCAACGTGTGCATGCCAGTATTTGACACAAAACTGCCAATTAATCCACATACCACTCATCAACATCATTAAAAACTCATATGAATACTACGTTCGTCAGAAGTCTACAAAAGTATTAAAGCTATCCTTTAAGGATCTAAATAAGCCAAAATGGGCCTTTATACAGTCAGCTATACAGCCAAACCTTCTGAGAGATAGAAAAACATTGAGAGAGTAGAGATCTTGGCCATCAGTTGGAACTCCCTCATGATAGATAAAACTACTGCATCTCCATAACTTGAATACTGTGAAATATTAGCTGCAACAATTAAGATATATTGAAGTCGGTCGGTTAAAGAAGGCTGAAGCAGTCACATAACTTAGTAGGCATAAACCTGGCCATGGTAAAAAGTTTGGGATTAAAGTTTGTTTTGGGGACCAAGAGTCCACTGAGAATGCAGTGCTTTACAAACCATGGCCAGGACAATGTTTACTGCCTAATATAATATTAAGCAATAGATTATTTACTAATAATTTGAATAATCATTGCAAGTAACATTTTCTTTCAGCCAAGCAGTTATTTACATTCATTATGTTCATAACTTATGGATTGAAATTAGAGCATTTACCCAAAGTGCAATAATTAGATTGGAGAACTACATTGTAAATACCTATGAAAAAAAGTCTCTTTCAGCATGCCTACCTGAGACATCTTTAATATTTTGATCTAGTAAATCTGCAACCTACTACTGTTGAGAAAGGAGTGCTTGGGTCACATCCAGCATGTCATACATTAGCTAACAGACACCTATCTGACAGGAAGCAACTACATAGCATATCTTGGAATTCCCAGTGCTTTGTCTTGAAACCTCTGTTTTTCTTGCTATTTATTAATATGTACAGGTACAGAAATGGAGCACAGGTAGTGTAACATGCATATGTCTTCACATGTATCAAATGCACAAACAATATAGAAACTTTACTAAATTGCTAAAAGGGAATCTGACACTGAGTAAATTGTTAACTTAGGAGAAAACTGTTTCTGAATGAAAAAAAGTAATTTTTATTAGAATTAAATCCCAAAACCATCAAGACACGCTAATCAGTTAGTGAATGATCTCTGCTAGTAAAATTGAAGAGGCCAACTGCTGGGTGTACTTGGGGACACTCAACAGACAAAAGATTACATTTTGTTGAATAAGTGAATGCCATAGTTAAGGATATTAATAACAAAAAGTTAGTGTAGTATACAGACTCAACCCCCTCCCATCACATGTGGCTAGAAAAACCCTGCCAAAATTGTTGACTGGAGCTCTGGCCATGTGTAATCTATTAAAGAACACTTTAAGTAAACTGGAAAAACATTGGACAGTGTTGTGATGGTTGATAACTGGCCTTTCCTCATCTTCCATTACTGTACAGCATGTAGATTACTATCATCTACCACATTTCAGTGATGACATATTGCCCCATGAAATTCAAAATTTCCAGCAAACATTAGGTCATCTGACTTCTTTAGCAGTAAAGGAGGTTCAACAACTGCTACAAGACATCAGTCAGCATAAAACAGCCAGTGCACCTTGAATTCCTGCATAGACAGTAATCTAGCCTTTGACCATCACTTGTCTACGGTAGTGAAAAGAAAAGGACGGCACGGAGGCTGGAACCACGAAAATTTGAACTTTAAGCGCTTTCATCTCCTAATATATGAGATTTCATGAGATCTGATGAAGTTTCATGTATTAGGAGACAAAAGCACTTAATAAAGTTCTGATTTTTGTGGTTCCAGCCTCCGTGCTGTCCTTTTCTTTTTCTTTTAGTTTTCAGTTTGTCATCGGGATTTTTATTTGTCTACGGTAGTGAGGACATTATTTTATGTTGTGAGACTTATAAGCAAAGATATGGCATCTAGGTCCAAGGAAGTTATTGTTCCACTGTATTTGGCATTCATCAGACCTATTATCGAGTACAATGACTGCTTTGGTATGTACCTAACCAGGCATACCCAACAACTGGATCGTCCACAGGGGTTCCTCATTAAAAGAATACAGGGTGTAAGTAACATGTCCTATGCAGACTGCCTCAAGGCCCTATCCCTGTATTCTGTCTCCTACAGACTGTTGAGTGGAGATCTATTCCTGGCATACAAGGCATTGTCAGCCCCCACTCTGATGGACCTCCTGCGTATCTGCTAAACAGAAAGCACCAGAATTACCTGCTCTAAAGACTTAAACCTTGCCTGTGATATAAATAGGACATGCTGGAGAGATTACATTCAGGTGAAGCAGAGTTCTTCACTAACAATTCAAATAAAACTTGGACAATTGGATGGGAAACAGCAAATTCATCCCTTGTTTGGCACCTATGTCTCTAATGGACATAGGCAGCCTGCAAATGGTTCATCTCCCAGGACCCTGCTTGTAAACGTTTCACCTCCCAAGCCCCTGCTTAAACTTATCAAGGGTGCCAGAACTTATTACGAGGTTTGGAATGCATGGCTAGGATTAAAAAGGCCATTGTGGTCATTAGCCTAGTAAACACCTATGAACCTGCATCACAAAACTCCTCATCGACATCTTCAGTCTTACTGTTACTATCAGCATGATCTGTTTACAGTTGGAAGAATGCACAGACAATTCCAGTATCAAAAGCTTGTGTCATCAGAAGTCCTTAACATAGTGTGACCAATATTTTGCATATGCTCAGTAGCAAAGGTATTAGAAAAACTTTTGTTTGAACAACTTTTTGAATGTCACTAAAGGCGATATCTTGGCTATCAGCCAGTTTGGATTTGGACCAAGATTTGAAGTACAACTGCTATATGTTTGTTCACAGATCAAATTTATAATGCTGTGTAAAGTAGACAACTTACCAGTGCTATTTATATTGACTAGAAAATGACTTTTGAAAGTGTAATCCCGCCCAGCTGAAACAAATGGCTTATTCAAATTTCACGAACAGGCCATACATGGTAATAAACAGAAATGTCTCCTCAGAAACAGGTGGCTTTAACAATGTATGTACCTCAAGGCTACATTGTGGGAGTCGATATTCTTTCTTATGAATGTTCTTTAAAATAATTTCCTTTCAAGTAATGCAATAATATGTACAGATGACTTTGTAATATTGAAGTTTAATCTCTGAACAAATAGCATTAATGTAATAGGAAATTGTCAAAACAACTAGCAATTAATAGCAACAAAATTGTTTAGTTATGTGTGTCTGAGGCGAAATTTGTTAAATGTTCAACTACACAAACTAAGCAGTTGAAGCTTCAGCTGGACACACACACACACACACACACACACACACACACACACACACACGCACTTTTGCAGAGGACTCTGCCATTCACACACACACACACACACACACACACACACACACACACACACACACACACACACACACACACACACACACACTTTTGCAGATGACTCTGCCTTGCACCCATACCCCTTTCTTGTATTTTTGACTCCAGTGATACATAACCATGGAAAAAATGAAAAGCTCAAGAACTGACTTGTTGCTAGAGCAGAAACAGAAACTGTGTTTGCAGTGATTCCTTGCGATAAACCGTGATTGATCAGCTGAATGCTAGGGAAAACTTATTTGGCAAGTTCAAACCTCATCCAGGTCACATTAGCTTAAGGGTATGGAAGCCAAATAAAATATCAGTGATGCTGTTTGGAGCACATTTAGATTGCCAGTAACAGTGTTACACTTATGACCTTCAAATATTCTAACCTAGGTAAGCTAATAGGGATGCCTATGTGCTTACTGCTTGACTCGCATTTAACCCTCAAGAGACACACAGGCCATGCCAGAAAGCAAACAGGTAAGGTATATCTATGAATACACTGATATATAAACAGAGACAAGATGGGGCATAAGGAGTAAGCAGGATTTTACCCATATTAAAAACAATTACTTTGTTATATCCTGATTGTGCCACAAAACATCAGCACACTAAAACAGCTGCCAATAAAATACGTTTATCACTATGACATTGTAGGGAATACTGCTGCCTAACACCAATTAAAACCAAATGGCTGCCTGTAACAACCAGGGCAGCACTGTTGTTCATTTTATAACATTCAAATAGTTGTGCAAAAGCCATTGCCCCCATCTGTGTTAAAAACTACCACCAAACCTGTATGTTTGTCTGTAATCCGATAGTGATGCAGCACCAAAACATCAAGGGCAAGACTTCATCTTTAAAAACTGTGGCAAGGTTATTCAGAAAAATAATTCCAGCAACTTGTAAAAATATAAAGTAAGTGCAGGATTAGAAAATATTTTGGGGAGAAATTGAAACAACCTTTGTAATTAATGAGCACTAATGTGTGGTAAGAATATTATCATCAATGGTAAATGTACTTATTCTGTGTTCATTCAGATGTATTGTTAACACCAGTACATTATACTGTCTAGTCTGGCAGTGACAACCCCAGAAACACAAAGACAAAAATTCAGCCTTACAGCATAGAAAGGTCCTTTGCAAAATATCTCCAGCAGCTTATAATGCAGTCCTTCAAAATATAAAACGGTTGCAAGATTATAAAATGTTCACAGAATAATTAAAACAGCCTTTAGGTCACCAAACCTAAATGTTGTCTTCAGTATGTAATTTAACCATTCACTCAGAACTCACTTTTAGGGATTCAAAAGGCATTTGTTACTCTTATAATCTAGTCTCTTTCACACATTAAATGAAACAAAAAGCATTTTTATATGCTTTTCACAGCATGCTTGCACACTTTTGAGCTTTTCCCTGACAGGCTAGCCAGTCATTTCTGAAGTCCTTGGCATTTCTAACTGAGGGTGAGTGCAGGTTGGAGAGGGCCATCCTAGAGATGGCCTTGGCAGTGTTTATGCCCTCACCACCATCCCAGCAAAGAGCCATTTGTTTTGGTCCCAAATCCCTACGTTGTGGCTGATGCGCAGTGTCATCACCACAGGAATGTGTTATACCATCCCCCCTACATATACACGTTCTCATGAGGGGATACCATCACCATTTTAGGATTGCCATGCTTTTGTCTCCCAGGCCTGCAGGCACTAGAAATGTGCACTCATCCACTTACACAGGATTGGGCTGGCCTGACTGGGACCACCACCTTCCCTCCCTCTGGGTGTGTAAGTCAGAAAACAGTATTCACTCTCATTCTCCCCTTCCTGACTGTTCTGATGTTTAGGTCACAGTCATGCCATATTGTGCCACAGAGCCAGGCCTCATTACATAATATCTTTGTGTGACCTCGTAATTTGTTTCTGGCTAGTGAGTTATAATACTATATTCATGTGTACCTAAAGTGTCAATTTGATTTTCAAATAAGGTATCACTATGCAACAATTATGTTTCTGTAACTTTATATGACGGCCTTTTGCCCAGGTCATGACTGAAAAGGGCCTGTGGACCAGCCAACAATTCAGTTAACAAACAAAATCCTTTCCATTCCTAGACTTCAGGTCTATCCAAGCAGTGATCATCCATAAAGTAATCCATCATAACACATGCCTTGACAAAGCTAAATATACCTAGTTATTATCTGCCTGTAGATCAGTCTATTGTGATGACATGCCCTTAACTCCTAGGTTTTGTCACTTGGCACAACCTCAACAGAGAGCTGTGGTCCGCATACCTATTTACCTACCTTAGTATGTGTAAATCATTGACCATTGACTGAAATTGCTGAAAAAGCCCCAGGCATTTTTCTACAGTTGACATAGAATATCCTGACTTTCACTATAAGAACAATAAACATCATGGGCAACTAACTATCGAACCAAAGATCGGAAGAAGTACTCATGCCAAAACACAAATGCCCAGAGATTCTTGGTCACCATCCCCACAAGAAGTAATAATATCTTGAACTTGGTATTAACCAACATGAGTAACCACTGCAACATTCCTGCAGTGTCATCCTCCCTGGTAAGATCTGACCAGAAAACGGTCACTTTCGAAGTCACCATCTCCCCCGACCCCCCCCCCCCACAGCTAAGGTTAAACAAAAAAAAAAAAACTTCTCCAAAGCTGATTACAACCTCCTGAGGGGAGGTATAAACAGCTTGGCCCCCCTCCCCCTCTATAGGAACTGGCACATATGTCCAAACCTACACCAAAGTACTATATAAGCATTTATATAGCTACAACAAAGTACTATATGAGCAGTTATGTAGCTGCATGGAATCAGGAATAGAAGACAGGACAAAATCCTCCTCCTCAAGGAGGAGTAAATCTGTCTGGTGGACATCTGCAATAAATAAACTTTATAATAAAAAGAAAAAAAATTGCTGTCCAGGACCAAGAAGGAGCAGATGCCTAATCGGAAGCAATCTCTCTGTAACTTGAACAAGCAAATAAGAGCACTAGTGAAATCCTCAATAGCAAACTTTGAGTCCAAACTGGCCACATCTACTAAAGACAGTCATAAGGCCTTCTTCACATATGTCCACAATCTCAAAGGAAGCAGTCAGATCTGCTCAGAACTGGTGGTCAAGGGCACCACTTATGCAAATGCCATAGATATAGCCAATCTGCTGGCAGACATGTTTAGTGAAAACTTCACCCCTCTGTCACCCCCATCAGTAAATCAGGATGTCCTCAGCACCTGCCCCTCTCCCCTTATCTCTAGGGAGCAAGTCATCACCACCCTCTCTAAGGGAACTGATAACATCACAGGCTGCATCCTACATGAATTCAGGCAGGAACTTGCAGCACCATTAGGCATCCTATTCAACCAAAGCCTGAATATCGGCTTCATCCCAGCTGAGTGGAGGACAGCCACTGTCATCCCTTTGCACAAAGGTGGAGCATCCACTGATCCAGAAAATTATAGACCCATCAGCCTAACTAGCCTGATCTGCAAGGCCATGGAATGGATTATCATGGACCTCATCAGCAAGGACATTGGCAACCTCCAAACACTCAATTCCACACAGTTTGGTTTCATCAAGGGGAGGTCATGTCTGCTAAATTTTGTTGCCTTCTTTGAGACAGTCACAAAAGCCATGGACGAGGGGAAGACATTGCACACTGCCTGCCTTGACCTGGCCAAAGCCTTCGATACTATTCCCCACTCGGGTATAATAGATAAACTCTCTCAACTAGGCATCAAGCCGTATGTTACAAGATGGGTAGCAAATTAGCTCTCAGATAAAACCCACCTAGTCAAAATAGGGGAAGCAACCTCAAGCAGTAGACCTGCAATGAGTGGTATACATTGGTTTGGATTGGTCTTGGGGCCTCTGTTGTTTGGGATATACGTTTCTGAGGTGCAGGGCAAAACCAGTGGCTATCGCTCACCAGGTTTGCAAATTACTGCAAGCTAGGCACTGTCATCAATTCCCCTAGGGATGCAGACATGCTCCAAGAGGGTCTCACACAAACAAATGACTGGTGCCAGAAACATGTCTCAAACTGAATGCCAAAAAAATGCATCATCATAATCACCTTTGGGGAGGGTGATGTTCCCAAAAATTATCACATTAATAACAAGGTCCTAAGCACACAATCAGTCACGAGGGACTTTGGCACCCAGGTTGATAGCAAACTGACTTTTGGCCACCATATTGCCTCCAATGTACTGAAAGCTTTCTACTTGGCCCACCTCATTAGTAAGGGTATCTCATCCAGGGACAAGGTCTTAACATCTCTGTATTCTTCCCTTATAAGACCCATTATTGAGTACAATGCCCATTTTGGCATGTACTTCACAAAGCAAATGCAGCAGCTAAAAGACTGCAGAGGTTCCTCACCAGGAGAATCCAGAGCCTCTTAACATCTACCCTACACAGATAGGCTAAAAGCCCTGTCCCTTTGCTCAGTCTCGTACAGACTCCTCAGAGGTGACCTCTGGCATACAAAGCAATCTCAGACTCCCACCTTGATGGAACTGCTATATATCCGCAAGTCTAGCTTCACTCGAGTAACCCGCACGCACAACCTCAACCTTGTCTGTGACATCAATAGATCTTGTTGGCAGGACAAATTTATGTCCCAGAGACTCCCCCTTCTGTGGATTAGACTCCCTCTCCACGTGAAGCAGAGTACCTCATTAACCCTTTTTAAGTGCAACTTGGATAACTGGATGGGGAACAGAAAATACACCGCTGGGTTCCACGTGTCCCTGCTGGACAGGGGAATTGGGTGCTGACTTGTCGGAATATGGGCTAAATTCTTGGCTAGGCTTGTAAGGGCCTCAGGGCCAATAGCTTGGTAACTTCCTATGATCCTATAATCTGCAAGTTAAATGGTACACAGGTTATTCGCCCTAAAGACCTTGACCTGGTATGTGACATTAATAGAACCTGCTGGAGGGACAGATTAGTCTCCCAGAGGTTACCACACCTTTGGAACAGACTGTCACTTCATGTCAAAAAGCGCACCTCATTGGTCCTCTTCACACGTAATCTGGATGATTGGATGGTTAACCATAAATTTCACCACAGGGGTTCCACCGGTGTCCCTTTTGGACAGGGGCAATAGGTGTTGATCATGGAAAGAACTTGGCTAGGCTTGTAAGGGCCCGAGGGCCATTAGCCTAGTAACTTCTTATGAGCCTATGAAGAGAGCTGCAAGAATGCATTTCCAAACTCTTCTTTCCTGCCCACATGCAGAATAACCTTATCATGCTGCATTAGACCACATGACTTAAACATTTGTACCTTATCTTTATCAAGCAGCCGGTTTCCCTCCTTTTTTTCAACTTAGCATTTTTCATTTGTTTTTCATGTAAAACATGTAGATTCAAGTGCTGACAGCAATATTAAGTCATATATTTTATGACTGGCTTGAACATGGGTAAATATGTAAAAGTTGAAAAATTATTGTAGCCGTAAAGGGGAACTCTCCTTATATGAAATAGCAATGGCATTTCAAAAAGGAGGATAACACTCACCCCACCCATTGCTCCAGAGATCTAATTGTCCCAGTCACTGATATAGTAATAGATGTCAGTAATGTGGGTACTAGTGTTAACTGTGAGTCATGATTGTCACTTAATATGCAATGACAAATGTGATTTGTTACATTTGTGTTTAAAGATCAAGATTGTGGTATTGCAGAGAATTCACCTTTTTCTGGAATGTAGCTTAGAGAACTGCTCCCCTGCTAAAGTGCTTTTATCAGTGAAATTGCAACAACTTGCTGCTTCATTGTCAGTTCCATACTTCTTGATTACATTTTTGAGTTACTGATCACTTGTATCAAATTTTGTCATCAAACCCATGAATGTAAGTAAGGCTTTATATGGCAAAAATCTGAGTTGGAATAAATTATGATTTATGATAGAAGTATAAGGGCATACTGTCATCATGCTACTGGTAGAAACAGATGGCAGACCTTGGCTCTTGAAGTAGGGGGCAATGAAAGTATACACACTGCTAGACATCTTGACACAGTGCTTGGCATATCTGGGTTTGCTGATGGAAGTGTACTGTTCAACTTTATTTTTCCTTGGAGAGCTGGAGTGTCAGCATGCTTCCAGTGCCTGAGAAGCAGTAAGAGTGCTGCTGAAGGACAGAGGATACACACATGCTGTGATTCTGAGTGTAGTCAGATTAAAATAACCCAAATAAACATTCTTTCTTGGTAAGTTTTCTGGAAAAACCCAAAACAGATTTGATGCTTGATTGTGTTTTATTCCAGAACTGGGTACAATGTGGATAGGTGCATAACATATCTATATAGCTGATCTCTTTCCCCATTTATTACAGGTACTGTTTGCACCTGTGATAACCTTGTTAACATAGGACAGCTGTTGTCCCATTCCAAGAACAAAACCTTAATGATTAATGACATACATCTGTCAGTATTGCTTAAGTTATTTTCTTTAGTATGTATGATTTCAGGAAGAACTATATCATTTACTGCAGGACTGATTTAACTTTGTCTCTGTGTTAGTGTAATTGCATTTCATATCTGATGCATATCCATTTCTAATTACAGTGGAACTAAAGCTTTTCATGGGTTGCTTGCCTTATACAAATTATGCTGGGAGTTTTTCTCCTTAGTGAACGTAAACTTTGCCAGGTAGAAGCTGATCCAATTAAAATGCAAATAAAAACATTGGTATATTCTATTGTGGCCCTCCCCAAAGTACTAAAATGCATGTGTGTGATGCACTCATTTTAACAGGTAAAGACAAATCACTATATAGTAATAAAACTATCCTCTGTACTTATTTTTGGAAGAACACTGATTTATAGGCAGGAGAACAATGGTAAAAGCAGGAACCGAGCAGCGAACCTGGCATAAAAAATTTTAATTGTATGCTTTCATCCACAAGGACCTTTTCAGAATTAAGAATTGTTAAAGATACAAGAATTAAAAAAACATGAGTAAATGGACTGAACTCTCTAACAAAAAGACAATGTTAAAAACATAGTTGTACAAATTGCAATGTAACTTCATAATATATAACAAATGTTCAATACTTAATCCTGCATCTTTTATTTAAAAAAAAACACTTAATACTAATACTTTCATTCAAGCCAGGGTACTGATGTACATTCAACTTAATCTGCCACTGGGTCTCTAAGCTTTCTATTTTATTTTTACAATCACCCCTTCTCATATCTTCAGAAACCTGTTGTACAACAGCAAATAAATATTTCTTCCACTTATCACATGTTCTTGAATGTTTATATAATGCATTTTTCAGATCCCTAGTTTTTATAGAATACAAATGTTCTTTAATTCAATCTTCCAAGTTTACGAGTAGTCATTCCCACATAAAAAGAAGGGCATCCAAAACACATCCCAGTATAAAACACACCCTCCGTTTTGCAGGTATAGCTTCCTTTAATCTTAATATGTTCTATATGTTGTAAAGAAATATAAGGAGAAACATAAATATACCTACAAATGTTTTCTCATACCACAAATGTACATGCCCAACTCTTTATTTTTAAGAAGGGGTTTAATACTAGTGTTGTCTCTCTCTCTAATGTACTTTTAATGCTGTTATACTTGTATACAAACTTGGGTATCCCCAACTGCTTTAAAAAGCTCTGAATTCCCTTCTATTATTTTCCAATTTGTGTTAATGATGTCTCTAATAACACCACTGTACACTGACATGTCTAACATAAACACCGAACTTCCACATTCAACATCTTTCTTAGAATTCATTTTAAAATTAGTTTTGGTTCCTTCACTACATAGTATGGGTTGCAATAAATCTTTCCTTTTCTTACTAACTTCTTCAGCTATTTCACAAAAATAATCATGCTCATACCCCTTATCTTGGAACATGGAAATAATGTTCAACACGTCTAACTTAAACTCCCGTTCTTTAATGGTCATCCTGGAGGCCCTAATAAACTGACCTCTGGAAATGTTTTTCTTCATAAACCATGGATGCCCACTCCTAAAGTGTAAATAGTTGTTGGAGAACATATTTTTTCTATAAATTTTAGAATCTATCTTTTTCTCATCCAAATTCAATTCCAAATGAATGTCCCAACCTCACCTGTAGTGAACTTAAAGAAACCTGAAAGGTTATTTAATTCTATTGTAAAATCACTTACCTCATTGTTTCCAATATCTGTAATCAAAAAAAGATCATCAAATCTTTTATAAAATATTTTTATAATATTTACTAGTAGTCAATACTTTTACTTCACACCAGGCAAACACCAAGTTGGCAAAGGCAGGGTCTACACTAGCCCCCATCGCTATCCCCTTTATTTGAAATATGTTTGATCAACAAAAAAAAATTGTTTTCCAAAATGACTTCCATTTCTTGGACATTCATTTGGAATTAAATTTGGATGAGAAAAAGATAGATTCTAAAATTTATAGAAAAAATATGTTCTCTAACAGCTATTTACACTTTAGGAGTGGACATCCATGGTTCATGTAGAAAAACATTCCTAGAGTTCAGTTTATTAAGGCCTCTAGGATGACCATTAAAGAACGGGAGTTTAAGTTAGACGTGTTGAACATTATTTCCATGTTCAAAGACAGGGGGTATGATCATGATTATTTGGGTGAAATAGCTGAGGAAGTTTGTAAATAAAGGAAATATTTATTCCAACCCATATTATGTAGTGAAGTAACCAAAACTGATTTTAATATGAATTCTAAGAAAGATGTTGAAAGTGGAAGTTTGGTATTTCCTGGACATGTCAGTGGACAGTGGTGTTATCAGGGACATCATTAACACAACTGGAAAATAATAGAAGGGAATTCAGAGCTTTTTAAAACAGTTTGGGATAAACCCAAATTTGTATACAAGAAGTATAATAGCATTAAAAGTATATTGGAGAGAGACAACACTAGTATTAAACCTCCTCTTACCAGTAAGAAGTTAGGCATGTACACTTGGTGTATGTGCAAAATCTGTAGGTATATTTATGTTTCTCCTGATATTTCTTTACATCATATAGAACATACTATTGGGCGGCCACGGTGTTGCAGCCATTAGCATTGTCGCCTCACTGCAAGAGGTTCTCTGGTTCGATCCTCGGCTGGGATGCCTTCTGTGCGGAGTCTGCATGTCCTCCCTGTGGTTGCGTGGGTTTCATCTGGGTGCTCCGGGTTCCTCCCACATCCCAAAAGACATGCTGTAGGTGGATTGGACACTCTAAATTGGCCCTAGGTATGAGTGCGTGTGCCTTCTGTGGAAGGCTGGGCACCGCGCTGGCAACTCGACACTGTAAAACTCCACTGCCAATCATGAGCGGACATGTGATCCACTGTGGCGACCCCTAACTGGGAAAAGCCGGAAGAAGAAAGAATATAGAACATACTATTAAGATTAAAGGAAAATATACCTACAAAACAAAGGGTGTGGCTTATACTGAAATGTGTTCTGGATGCCCTTTTTTATGTGGGAATGAGTACTCGTAAACTGGAAGATAAAATTAAAAAACATTTGTATTCTATAAAAATGAGGGATCTGAAAAATGCATTATAGAAACATTCAAGAACATTTGAAAATTGGAAGAAATATTTATTTGCTGTTATACAACAGGTTTCTGAAGATATGAGAAGGGGTGATTATAAAAATAAAATAGAAAGCTTAGAGACCCAGTGGCAGATTAAGTTAAATGCAGATCAGTACCCTTGCTTGAATGAAAGTATTAATATTAAGTTTTTTAAATAAAAGATGCAAGATTAAGTATTGAACATAGTTATATATTATAAAGTTACATGGCAATTTGCACAATTATTTTGTAACATTGTCTTTTCATTAGAGAGTTCAGTCCTTTTAATTCATGTTTTTTATTCTTGCATCTTTAGCAATTCTTATAGTAATTAAATGGATAATTATTGCCTGTGGTGGTGGTACTGCGGTGGCGTTGTCGCCTCACAGTTAGACGTTGCCCGTTCGATCATCAGTTAGAGCGTCTTCTGTGTGGCGACATGCATGAACGGGCATTCCTTCATTGAAGGTTGTGCATTAGGCCCGGCAAGCCAGCACATAAAACTCTACTGCCAATGATTAGCGGACCGGAGTTCCGCTGTGGCGACCCCTAACCGTGAAAAAGCCAAAAGACACAAACAATTAATTAACTAGTGATTTTCATTGGTTAATGGTTGTTTAAATATGGCTGATGTTGGTGTATTTTGTATTGTATTCTGAAGAAGCCCTTGTGGATGAAAGCATACAATTAAAAGTTTTTTACACTAATTTTGCTGTTTGGTTATTGTTTTTGCCATTGTTCTGCCTGTTAATCAGTGTTTTTTTTTTTTGGGAGTTGGCTATTTATACCAGTCATCAGTCATCCTAGTTAGGAAGAGTTGAAAATTGCCACTTAGCAGTTTTTTGTCTTTGTTTTAGAATTATTACTTTGTATAGTTATTTAGGTATGCACCTTTGTATTTGTCTGCCAAAAATAAACAGACTCCCTCTAAAGCTGTATTGCCTGTAAAGAACTGAAAAGAGCAAATCAAATTATGTATGTAGGGAGATACTCATACATATCACTGTTAGTATTTAAAGTGGTGAGAGATTTGCACATTTTTTGTCTGGATGGAAAGCAGCTATAGAGTGAATACCTGCACCAGTGTAAGGTTTGCTTGTCAGTGAACCCAAATATTACATTTTACTTTTGCAGTGGTGTGTATATCTATTGTTATGTTTAATAACAAACACTACTGTGTTTTAATTTTGAGTCTTGTACTGAGACTTTCATATACTGCACATAAAGGTGCACAAATATTTGTCTTTTTTGTAATGATGAATAAACATTAACATGTTCTGCTTATTTGCCAAATGCATTTATTGTGTTTGCATACACTTGTATACTTGTATGTTGTATGTGCGTGATTTGTGGATATTACTTATGTGGGTCACCCCTGCAAAGTAACCTTTGCCTCACATAGATGTACATTGCTAACAAAATTAATTTGAGTATAGGGATATCACATCGATAAAATAAGTACTGTTAATTTATTTTGCATACTGTGTTAATTGTGAATGCATCTATACTATTAAATTGTTCATTCTGCTGTGTACACTGCAGCTTCTTCTGTTAAGCAAATTACTATCCAAGGAAATAAAACATCATCCTTTCCTGCATGTGCAACTGAGAATAATAAAGTAAAGGAAGATGGAGCAACTTCTTTTAGGTAAGAACTTGAACTTGAACAATAAACAAGTTTGTTAAAAATGTGACAGTAAGATGCATAACAAATGCTAGAGAAGCTTTGCTGCAGACTTACTGACCTAGTGCTTTAAATAGTTTTGTCGAATATAGGAACAGAGGCATATTTCTAGATTCCTGCATCTTACAGATATAGAAAAATTGGAGCCATGTTAATTATTTGTTTTCCACACCACTGAAAAGTAATAAGCCAAATGGCTCTATATTAAAATATTGCCACCCATTAAAAAATTTAAATTGAAAGACCATATGTTTTACCATTCATAATTTTTCTTGTAATAGTTATTATCAAGTGACTCTTCATCCACATCCCCTTTTTCCTATTTTTACACATGGAGTGGGGGTGTCACTTCAGTAGTGACAATCTAGAGCCAAGGTTTACTAGCCCTGCCATGGCTGTATATCCATACCTCACACTCACACCTATCACCAATTTAGAGTGTAGAATCAACCTATTGCATGCCTTTGGAGTGTGGCAGTAAACCAGAGAACCCAGAGGAAACCCACATGAGCACAGAGAGGACACGCAGACTCTGCAGAGAGGGCATCCCAGCCAAGAATTGAACCAGGGAATTGCTTGCTGTGAGTTGACAACACTGTCTGCTGTGCCACTGTGTAAACCACATTTGACCTGCACATTATATGACCACAGTCGTTTAACAGTTCAGTGAGTTCTTGTACAGTAAATTAAAGTGTATGATGTATTGCAGCTATTACAGTGAAATGAAAATGGAGACACTAAGTGGCATTAGGGTGCTTTTCAACATGTTCTGGCATGAGCCCTAGTTATGTCATCATTTTGTTTGTATTCTAGAGGGTAGAGAAGCTAATGAAAGTGATTTTTGCTACTCGGAAGTCTTCTCTTTATGGTGTTTGTTAGGTTGGATGTATTGATTTATTAATTGATCATGGAGGTCAATTTCTTTATGCAAGTGCTGCTTAGCAGTGTTCATGATATCTTTTTTATTAGCTGTAATTTTGTTTTCATCATTATTCTTTCATCAGTTTTCTTTTTTGTATAAATTATCTGTATAGTTTTTCATTTGGGAGTTAATAGTGTAGTGCTCGGGAAGCCGATTGTAGGTTAAATAGGAGCAGTGGACCACTGTTTCATAAAATATTTTAATATATTCAGTAAAATATAAACAGTGCATTGCAGTTTCTCTTTCTCTGATCTGCTTTTACAGACATACAGAAAATTATTATACCAGCTATACAGATTTTCCCAAGAAAAAAACTTTCATTGTAACACCGGTGAAGGTCAAATTGGATGTGCCCTTTATTAGACACAGATATTTTGAATTTTGGATGTACACTGAAACTGGGTAATATATTTTTTTCTGTGTGCTAGCAAGTGGAACTTCAATATTTGAATTTGCCCAGAACAAGCTCTTAACTTTGGCCAGGCCCTTAGACTGTGATATCCTTATTTTGCATAGTGCTGATTTCTACATGATAATTATGGTTAACTAGTATAAGCCATCTGTCACTGGTAGATGCTTTTCCTGATGTAGCGTTATCTTGTAACTTGCCACTAGAGCTTTCCTGAAGTTTTGGGTGTCTCTGCTGGAGTAGGGCCATAAAATAGATTTATATATTTATTCAATGTTTTATTATCAGATTCTATCCATTGGCAGAATAACTATTTTGTTTCAGAAGATTTCTAAAGGAAGAGAGCTATAAAATGTGTGTTACTAGCAAGCTTCATTTTATTGAGTGTATTTGCAACATCTGGAAGTGGTGTGAGTTACTAGTTTGTTGGGTACAAAAAAAAAAAAAAGATACCGGTGTAGAAATTTCTATTCAGATATCCTTTGAATGGGGATATTGTTTGGTGAGGGAATTTAAGAATAAATTCTTTCTCTTGAGTATTTAATGGAGTGAGTTCTAACTAATGCATGCTTGATCAGTTTTTATTGGAAATAACATGCGTAACCCAGTTATATGTTAAGCAGAGGTAGACCATAGAACATTAAAATAGCCATTGTTTGAAACAGGTATTTTCATAATTCAGGTATTTTGGCCTTGTGATCTGGCAAAATATTATGTAATTAAATGCAAAATGCTTCTTTATTTGCTGTAGTTATTGTAGATCATTGTGTGTGTTGTACCTAGTCCACCACTGTAGTGAGACAGCACGTGCATATAAGGTATTGAGCATGTGCAAGATCAGTGCCATTTTGTATAGTCAGCCAGAGCAAATGCAGGCATGAATGGAGATGCAGATACGAATCTGTTTTGAAGTAATGAGTCAGTCAGATTAAATATATGTTCAGCTGCAGCTCCTGATGTGTTTATGTACAGTAAACAACTTAAACCCATCACAACGCCTCAATGTCTAATTTCAATGCACAATATGTACAACATGGTGTCAGAAGTGGGATCCGAAGCTGCTTCAACTAGCAAACCATGAGGCACAAAGTTAGAAGTGGAGGAGTATACAGGAGCAAACTCGCAAAGAGGTCAGTGGTTACTCAAAGGTACTTAAACTCATTTAAATGATTTTTCAGTTGCCAAATAAGTGGCGAAGCATTCAGAACATTCAAAATAATTACCAAGATAAACAAAATCTCCAAAATTGCGACATATTACTAAAAGTATTCAAAATAAATACAAAAGTGTTTGTAATAATTTCTAAGTGTTAAAATGTGCAAAAAGCTAAAACGATTGCATTTTTTTGCAATGTACTATTTTTTCGCATTAATTAAAACTTTTTGAAGTATCCTAAGTGTCCGGAATGTTCGCAATGTTAAAGTGAAGCCTTTTCAAAGAGATTGTTGTGCAGTTTAGCATAATTACAAGTGGCTGGTCTGTCCTTAAATTTCAACATATTTTGTTGTTATGGCAGAGGGATTTTGTAGAACTAGACCCCTGCTGGTGTTTGATGATGATAATGCTGACAATTGCCGAGTGTTTTGAGCAAGAATATGTTTTTATACAGGCTGCATTTTTTGATAAAGATGCATGTACTAAGGCATTCATACTTCTAAATTTAGCTGGCTTGGAGGCCATTGAGAAGGAACATTCATTGTGTATGCACCTGCTGTGTATGCAGGGGAGAGGGAGAACCGCCATATTGTGAAACAAGCTGAAATGTGGGTAGACCGAGTGCTTAAAATGTAAATTTAGAGAAATGTGCAACCCACAAATGAATATTACAGTGGAAAGGCAGATGCTTTACACAAGAAATCAAATGACTGGTGAAACTATAGCAACATATATTACTGACTTAAGAAATAAAACAAAAACATTCAGATTTGGTGATCTGAGAGATGAATTGATAAAAGACAGGCTTGTGTGTGATGTTAATGATGCAGTGAGAAAGATTTTGCTTTGAAATAGTGATTTAATGTTGAGCAAAGACATTGAGATTTTTCAAATATTTCAGCTTATAGAAAAACATACGAATATGCTTACGAATGAGAAAAACATGCATGCAGTGTCTGCCAGAGCAAATGTTGATAGTGTACAACATAAAGCTAAGATGAAAAAGAAATATAAACCAAAGGGTGTGGTAGTACCTAACCTTAACTATAAACCGAATGGGGCCACAACACCCAACCTCATTGCTAGCTGCCATAATTGTGGAGGCAACCATGAACCTAAACAAAAGAAGTGATTAGCTTTAGGTCAGCAGTGTCATAAATGTAAAAAATGGAATCATTCTAAAAAGGCTTTGCAAATCTAAAGTGATGCATACTTTTATTAAAAGAGAGCATCCAAAAAAGCAAGTAGATCAGATAGAGCGCCGTATACAAACTATGTTAATGGTGTCTCTGTGATTAATGAAATGGTTAACACAGTAGATTATTAGTTGACAGCAAAGAGTAAAATATTTTGTACTGCTCAGATTAGTGGGAAAACTGCAGATCTTAAAGTAGATACGGTATCCAATTCAATGTTGTATCAACATAAATGTTTGCCAAAGTAAAAGCTGGTGAGAAACTAGTTGCTTATGGTTGTGAAGAGATTAAAACTGATGGCACAGTAGTTCTCACATGTCATTCTGCTGGGAACAGCTATGACTTGCAGTTTTACTTCGTCAAAAGACACGTGCAGTCATTGTTAGGTTTCAAAGACAGTTTTGAGAATGGGACTGATTTAATTTAATAAAGAGGTCTGCCATATAAGTCTGGACAACCGTGATAGTTTTACACAGAATAGTTTTAGTCACCATGCCGATGTTTTCACAGATGAACTTGTCAAACTTCCAGTCATACAGTTGATATAAAAAGTTTACACATCTCTGTTAAAATGCCAGGTTTTTGTGATGAGACCACAATAAATCATTTCAGAACTGTTTCCACCTTTAATGTGACATGTAACCTGTACAATTCAATTGAAAAATAAACAAAATCTGTTAGGGGAAAAAATATAAAAAATAAAAAAAGTACAATAAGCTGGTTGCATAAGTGTGCACACCCTTTAAACTATGTTGAAGCACCTTTTGATTTAATTACAGCATTCAGTCTTCTTGGGTAGGAGTCTATCAGCATGGCACACCTTGACTTAGCATTATTTGCCCACTCTTCCTTGCCAAAGCACTCCAAATCTGTCAGATTGTGAGGGTATCTCTTGTGCACAGCCCTCTTCAGGTCACCCCACAGAATTTCTATTGGATTTAGGTCTGGGCCATTCCAAAACTTTAATTTTCTTCTGATGCAGCCATTCTTTTGTTGATTTGGATGTATGCTTGGGGTCGTCATTGTGTTGAAAGGTGAAATTCATCTTCATCTTTAGCGTTCTAGCAGACGCCTGAAGGTTTTGGGCAAAAGTGACTGATATTTGGAACTGTTCATAATTCCCTCCACCTTGATAAAGTCCCAGTTCCAGCTGAAGAAAAGCAACCCCAAAGCATGATACTGCCACCACCATGCTTCACCATATGGATGGTGTTCTTTTGGTGATGCGAAGTATTGTTTTTGCGCCAAATGTACCTTTTGGAATTGTGGCCAAAATGTTCAACCTTGGTCTCATCAGACCATAACACATTTTTCCACATGCTTTTGGGAGACTTGATATATTGTTTTGCAAATTTTAGTCGGGCCTGGATGTTTTTCTGTGTAAGAAAAGAGATGTATGTCATATGTAGTACACAACCAGTACTTGTCAGAAATTCCTGCAGCTCCTTCAGTGTTGCTGTAGGTCTCTTGGCAGCCTCCCTGACTAGTTTTTGTCTTGTCTTTTCATCAGTTTTGGAGGGATGTCTAGTTCTTTTCAACGTCACTGTTGTCACATTTTTTCTCCACTTTTTGATGACTGTCTTCACTGTGTTCCATGGTATACCCAATGGTGTGGAATTGTTTGTGTGTACCCTTCTCCTGACTGATACCTTTCAACAATGAGATCCCTTTGATGCTTTGCAAGCTCTCTGTGAACCATGGCTTTTGCTGTAGCAGGCAACTGAGTAAATGTCAGGAAAATCTGAACTTTGAGGTTAAATCGTGTCTTTTTAATTGTTGGCAGGTGTGTACAGAAGAAGACTGAATGCTGTAATTAAATCAAAAGGTGCTTCAACAAAGTTTTCGTTTAAGGGTGTGCACACGTATGCAACTAGCTTATTGTACTTTTTTTTTATTTTCCCCTAACAGATTTGTTTGTTTTTCAATTGAATTGTACAGGTTATAGGTCACATTAAAGGTGAGAAAAGTTTTGAAATTATTTATTGTTGTCTCATTTTTTTATATCACAAAAACCTGGCATTTTAACAGGGGTGTGTAAACTTTTTATATCCACTGTATGTTCCATGAAGTTAAACCATGAAGTAAGCCCAGTTGTTAGACCAGCAAGGAAGGTAACCGTAGCAATGCAGAGCAAAGTAAAAGCAGAACTTTACAAAATGGCGAATTTCAGTGTAATAACCCCAGTAAAAGAACTGATTAAATGAGTATCCTCCATTATTGCAACTCATAAGTAAAGCTGAGATGATATTCAAATATACTGATCTGAAAGATTTAAGCAAAGCGCTTAAACATCCATTTCTTCTGATGTGCACAGTAGAAGTAGTAGGCGCTCTCATGCTAAATGCCACTGTTTTTTAGTCTTACAGGCAAAAAGTTCCTTTTGGCAAATTTCGCTGGATCACAAATCTTCATTGTTGACCACTTTCAGTGCACCATTTGGTAGATACAGATTTTTGAGAATGCCATTTGGGATAAATTCACCATTTTTTAAAGCTCCCGCGTTCAAGGGCAGACATGCTATATGCTGGTGCATGCCCTGACATCATGTCCCTTTTAAGAGGCCTACCAGTTTTCTGCCACTTGTGTGACTTGCATCTCAGTTCTAAAATGCTGGTGAAACATTCTTGTGTTTGGTGTCTTAAAGCAAATCTTCATATTATCCTTGTGAACAGAGAATAATGTGCCAGTGCCTACACCAACATTGTTTCAAATGTCTGGGAGGGGAACATAATGTGAAGCAGTATTAATGAGTGACAGAAATTCAACCTAGTGGTAAAGATCCAACTTCTGTCTGTCTAAAATAAACTTCCCAGGAACATAATTCATATTGTCAAAATAGATTTATATTCAGAATAGACAAGCAGCTCTTTGAGAATCACAAATTCAAGCTAACTTACATACATTAAACAAAGTAAAAAAGCAGCAGTTCATCAGCTTAGCTGGTACTTTTGAAACATTCTCCAGTCATAATGGATACACTTCAGCTGACTGCACTGTAATAAAGTCATTTATTTCTTTGGTCATCAAAATGACAACTCAGATTGCTACATTTTAGAATGTTCTCCATTTCTGAGTATGTTTTCCATGATTTCACACTCTAACACTTAGTAATTTTCCTTTACATTTCTCATTACTCCATTTAAAAACAAGATCAAGACACAATAGTAGTCTGCTTTTACAATGTTTTTAATTTTCTTTACTCCTAGTCATGCAGTGTACGACAATATCCTTTTGTCCACACAGCAGTTTAATCTTTATCTCAAACTGCTGCATGATGCTTGAAAATGATTTTGCAAAACACAAATATATTTTCTGGTCTAGCTTGCTTAGAAGAAATGTCAAAAAAATTCTATTTGAAGAAATCTGTTCTGACACTTGTGGTTTAGCATTCATCTGACAGTTCTCTCTCTAATTTATGAATTAACTTTTCATATTTTCTCAGGAAAGAGGGCACAGGAAATCTGAGCCACAGCTGTGTTAAGTAGCCATCTCACCACTCTCATTCTCAGACCAACACTGAGAAGTAACTCAGTGGGATAGACAGAAGGTGTAGGGAAAAATGAACACTGAGTTAGAAGTGTATGTATTGGCTAACACTCCCTCTATGTATTTATAACGTACTCTATGATTATTACTGATCCATTAGTGCCTACTTATTGCTGTGTTAATAAGATCCTACACATAAAGCACATCTAGATTAGAATTATAAATGCTGTAGCTAAGAGCATGTCAAAAATCTCCCTCCACAACCTGAAAATAGATTGGTTATCCATGCTCATGGAGAGATTATCAGCTCTTTTGGCATGTAAAAATCTGTAACTTGCTAAAGTATACCAAAATTATTTTTTTTTAAATCACGCCCCTATCTGGAATGATTTTGTAACATTAGCATCTCACTTATCCCCCTTTATCCTCAAGAATTAAACACACCTCTTATTTAGATGTGCTAATTTGAGAAATATGTCTGTTTAACTTTATTTTAAAAAGGTCAGAATTTAACGTGCATGAATTGCACTGCATATAAAATCCATTTGCATTAACCCTGTGTATACTTCTAGTTCTCCTTCTGCTCTCACTGCACTTTCACAAACCAGTCTACAACTTACATTTTGCCTCTGGTTGTCCTGACATGCAATAAAACATGTCTACTGCCACTGTCTTTTCCCCAAGTAAGATTTGTAATACCCTCTTACTATCTTTTAATTTGCCATACCTTGTGGCTATGGGCCATTAACTAGATTCACTTTTGAAGCCTGTTTTTGTTGAATTTTAGATCTTATTACTCATCCTTTGTTACTTGTTTCTCTGGGTGGTCTTGGAGCTGATGTTGACAAGTATGTCATAATAAACATGCCACTTCAATAGTGTCAGCTGCGAAGCTGCACTGCAGAATTTGTTTACTCACACATGCTGTGCATATTGTGAAAACTGTCTGGTAATGTAAACATGTATTGAACATTGGCATAACTATATTTTCTATAGGCAGAATTGCAACAAAATCTTATTATGCTTTTAAGTACTGATACCCTTAGTTTCAAAAGAAGAAAGTTGCCAAATCTGTTGTACTGAGTGAGTCGGTCTTCAGCTTAGTATTACCATAAAATCAAACTATAACTGCTAAATGTGTCTCACACATCCTAAGTAACCATCCTGCAAGTTGCATGCCTACATTTATCTGATGCATCATATTCAATTCTGCAAGTAGCCTCTATGCTTTCTCGTCCATGGTTTGTAATGTATGTTGTTATTTTAGCTTGGTTGTGTATCCTGTAACCAAATTAACCTTTCTTCCTTTGTCTATAATTAGTCCTGTTTATTTATATTCCCCTTAAAATTACTTGGGAATGACTAATGACACATTACTGAAATCATGAAGAAAAAATAATATAAAATATGCTTTTCGAATGTAATCACATCTAGTTTCCTGTATTTTCAGAAAAAAAAAACATTTTTGTGAAACTCCAAACATGCATATGCATAAAATAATCTGCATATTGTTCTAAAATACTGATTATCATTGGTTTGAAAAAATTGCCAGTTCTTATTCATTAACACCTAGGCTAATGTCCACCAGGGCCTTTATAAGCCTAGCCACTCAACCCAACCCAGTTGTGCCCCCATGTAGCCTAGGTGTCTAGTGCGAGAGGTATGTTAGTTAGGAGGTTGCTAAAGGTTTAGTGCAGCGCTGTCCCATATTGGTGAGTACTAGGTTCACTATGTATGAGCCACTGGTTGGATTATGCACTTTCTTATCAAGGGTATTTGTGTTAAAGTCCAGGAAACATTGTGCCTGCAGTTTGGAAGCAGTATATGTTTCCCGTTGTATAGAAGGGTATATGAAGTTTCCCATGAATAGGGCATTTGGTTGTATGGTGCCTCTAACAGGTCTAGGTGCAAGTTGTGGAATACTTGGGGCATAGATGATTACCTATAGTTTGCTCAGGTATGGTAAGGGACCTTATCTGTGATGATTTGCATGTTTATGAACTCCATTGCATCATCCTGTTTAACCAGTCTAGAGGTATATTTGTTGGTAATTTAGATCACAACACATCCACCTTTAATCCCTGTCTGTGCAGCTGATGGTATAAATTTGTAAAAGGCACTGAAACCTTGCACTGCTGGAGTACTTTCTGTGGCTTCAAAATATATCTTTGTAACTGCATAAATGTCTGTAATCTCCAGAGTGAGGAAAACTAATAAAATGTGAAGTTTCTTGTTAAGTCTCCTAGCATTGACCATTAACACCTTTAGGCTCCTTTGGGTTTTATTTCCTGAGTTGGTAGTTTTGTCAATTTGGCATTGCCTAAAACAAGGGTCTAAAGGGGTGGATAAAGTTTTGGCCAATATCTGGAAGCTCGGGGGGGGGGGGGTGCAGACCATCTTTGGCAAAGCAGTGTAGTCTGTTAACCATGTCCTTCCATGCTGACAAATATTGAATCCCTCTAGAATGTCACCAGATACTAAGCCAGTTGTTTGTCAATCATTATTTGTTCATACTATGGCATCATCTTTGGTGAAGATAGAATGCTGCTCAATGCAAGGCACATACTTGTCTGAGATGCATTCGGAAAGATCCACAGTGTCGATCTTCATATAGTCCAGTGAGGTACGTCTCAGGCCATTTACACTCTCAAATGGACTATGACAGACTCATACTGGTACCTATGGAGTATTGACTTGAGTGCGTGTTTAACCTGGTGGATACTGGGTCCAAATGAACAACTAACCATTATCTACACCTCTCACACTGTTTTAGTTTCTTTAAAGATTAAAAGGTTGTCTGTGAACATGGGAAAATCTATTGGTAAGAAGTGATTGGAGAACTGTTCAGTTTCTTAAGCTAAGGTCAGCTACTCCAGTCACTTGCTTTCGACTCTATCCAGTGAAACCTATGAAATTCCAGGTGCATTCCTGATAAGGACATGTTCAATGGCTAGTGAATAAAGAAAAGCTTTGTATAGATACTGAAGTCCTTCTCCACTGCCACAACTCCTCCTCCATTTGCTCTGCATTGCTGTCTCATAAATTTGCAGACAGATGAACTAATGTATTAGATTATTTTATTAAATGTCTGGCTTTGCCATATGTAAAGTTCTCACTTCTGTCTCAAATAACATTTTTAGATACACAAATCATGTTGCAGGAGTAGATTTTTATTCAGAACAGGACAGCTGTTTTCCAAGAATCACAAATGCAAACTACAAATACAAATCTAAAATGGCAAACTACAAAGGCCAAGTTGTATACAAAAACGAAGTACAAAATCATCAGTTTATCAGCTTAGATGCTACTTTTGGAACATTCTCCAGTTATAATTCACACTCTCTTTAGCTGACAGCAACATAATGCAATAATCTGTTTTGTCATCTGAATGATAGGTCAGATTGTTACATTTAAGGCTGTTCATTTCTGAGCACGTTTCACTTAATATTACACTCAAACTCAGTAATTTTCCTTTGCAGTTGTCTAACTCTCAGTAATTTCCCTTTGCAGCTGACAGTACTTTATGTATATAAGAAGTCAAAACTCAAAGGTAGTCTGTCTGCTTTTGCAGTTTTTTTACTTTGTTTCTAAGCCATGCAGTGTTTGATAATATCCTTTTGTCCACACAGTAGCGTAACATTTATTTCCAGCTTCAGCAGAACACAAATATATTTTCTGGCCTATCTTCTAAAATACTTCTTTAAGAAATCCACTCTGAAACTTGTGAGTTAGCATTCCATCTAACAACAGTTGCCCCCAGATGGCAAAATGATAAAGACAGTGCCTGCCTTGCACCCAGGAAGATGGTTTTAGTTGAAGTTCCCTTGTTTGATGATTGGCAGGAGGATTTTACATACAGTCCCCTGGTCTCTTATCAGTGTACTTTAGAAAAACAAAACATCAGAGAATGGGCATTGCCTAAGCCATTTATGAAGTAAATGTATTTCAGAACTCTCCATCTAATCTCTACAAGTGCTGGGTTCATCCTCAGCTAGTGACTACCAGAACTCACACCCATTTTCCATTGTGTCAGATGATGATGGGCCAAGAGGAGATGCACCCTTAGCTTCCATCCTGTTAGTGCTTTGTGGTATGTAGGCATCACTCATTCCCTGAATAGTCATTTGCAGTGAGATGTAAAACCAGCCTGACCCCAGGGGACCAGTCTGTACAGTCACTCATGGATTGGCTGGGGGCACTTGAGTCTGAGGATTCTTCTTGGACATCTCTGGTCCTCTTATAAGGATTTGATAGTTCAGACTGAGAAGGTCCAGTGGGACTTGCCTTTCAATGGCCAATAGTTCAGATTCTGGATAGGTGTTTGAAGTCTGCTGGAGAAATTAGGATCATGTCTGGCAATGCTTCCTTAAGGAACATGACCTGATACTACCTCTGGACTCAATGTGGACTTGTCATGGTATCAGGCATGCTGCTAAACATTGGATTATATCACCTGACCTCTGCCATGTTTCCATTTTACAGCTTTTCCCGCTGTCAGCCCAGGCACAAGTGTGTCCTTAAAACTTATAGAGAAAGGGGCAAGGGATGCCCTCCCGCTCAGGATCCTACAAGTAGTTTAAGTTTCTGTAAGCAGTTGTCTCTGAGATAGATGAGTACAGTGACTGCTCCCTACCTATCAGCTCCCCTCCCCTAGAAGTTCACTTCTTTGAAGAAACCTTAAGGCTTTTGAAGTGTTCTAGGAACTGACTCATGACACACTCCTTCCCGTTAGAAGTGTCTGTTCACCCAGACTCTGCTATCTTAGCAAACAAGAAAACATGTCCTTTCTACAAGGCCAGTGTAAGTGGAACAATCCCTTTCAGTCTAGCACACAACCCAGAGATTATATCATTTTGCCACCTTGCTTGCAGATAGTCTAAACCTTTGGAGATTATGCTGTACCATATTGGGATGTATAGCTCTAGGATCATCTTAATTATTCAAACTGCAGTTCTCCATAGTGAACAAGGCTTTGGAGAAGTTTTCCTTTCTCCATAAAGCTGGATTTGAGGAGGACATGGCTAAGATTGTATACAGTGTTTAGAGAATGTCTCCATACTGCTTGCTGTGATATTAATGCGCTGACAATGTTAGTTATGGCTGCAGGCTCAATCATGTGCCAGAGCAGGATGGTTTGGTTGAGGATGGTGCTTCCCAAGAAAGGGAAGACACATTCTGTCCACGGCAGGAATTCCATTTTGTCAATATGGCTTTGTGTAGGATATGACTGTGAACTAGAATAAACTTGTCAAGTATTTCACTGGGGGAGTACTGCATCTTGCTCACCTTTGAAGAACTACCTTCTCCTCATGGGAATTGAAATTAATACTTGATAAGTTTGCCCACCACATGCTTTACACCAGCTGGTACAGTAGCTTTGAATTTCATACCTTTGAAATCATTTTTCTGGTGGCTATCACCTCTTCTTCATGGATCTGAAATTTGCAGACCCTTTTGTGCATGGAATCATATCTGGCCTTCCATAACCATCAGGTTTCCTTCAAGACTAAACATTTCATCTAAAATGTGTTTTCTGAATTGTCCCTAGTCTATTCATCCATCTAGTTTATTTTACAAGGATGGAAACCAGAGCACATAATCTTTGCATCCTAGATGTACACTGTTCGGTTTTACTGGAAATGATGTATGAGTTGAGGAAGACCAAAAAGCTGTTTGTTTCCTTTATTCCATGGCAGGAAGGCTGTGCAGTCACTAAAAATCCTTTCCAAGCAGACTTTTAACTGCATTATCTTTTGTTGGTGGACCATTTACCACATACTGTAAAATGCTACAGCCAAGACATCCATTTTCATCCACCTGCTCCTTGCTTCACATTGGTGTTGAGCAGTACTGCATTCAGTTCAGCCATTTGAATTGTCTTGAGTGGAGTCTCCTGGGTATTTCTGTACATTAAGGACTCTGCCGACTAATGCTTTGGCTATTTGGCTGTCCTCTGGCACTTTCCATCTTGGCGGATTTACTTCCTGTGATTCAGAACAGTCACTGACCCTATAAGTAGGGGTCTCTTTATATATCAGTTGGTACACTATAATGTATTTTATGCTTAAAAGACATGTTCTTTCTCTATTAAATGATCTTTGAAGGGATGTACTCTGGTGTGTCCCTAATAGTTGCAATTCTCCTATGTTTGTGCAGCCTGTGATGACCCCACTTAACCTGGGGCAGTAAGTAAGGAGCCTTAATCCTCAACATGGTCTCTGGTAAGGAAGCATCACTGAAAGCAGAGATAGAAAAACACAATTTCCCCAAAGAGTACACCAGGAACAGGCTCCAGACCTGGCACTGGAGTTTATTCTTCACTCCGGGTCCCCAAATTAGTCTTCATATTAACCACTGCAGAGCACTATATCCCAGTTCTAGGTATTTGACACAGATTTACCTGCTGTGTCCTCTCTCCCAAATTATGTGGTAATGTCTGCCACCAGTCAGAATACCACAATACCCTTCAAAAGGGGTGTTCAGTTATATTGAGTAAAATCAAAATAAACATTGATATAAAACGTAGCATGCAATCCAAGCAGTTTTTGAATTTGATATTCATTCATACAAACACTCGTGAAAGCCTGGCACAGATTTACTTGCTATGTCCTCTTACACAAATTACACGGTAACTGCTGCCACCAGTCAGAATACCACAGTACCCTTCAAAAGTGGTGTTCATTTATATTGAGTAAAATAAATATTGATATAAAATGTAGCATGCAGTCCAAGCAGTAAGACTTTTTGGAGTGGCCCTGGTGTTATCACAGTAAGCATAAACATTCTCTTGTCACTAAAAATATTTTCTAAGTAACCAGCCACAATATAAGGTAGTAAAATATTTAATAAAATGCATTAAAACATATATACACTGAATAACTGATTCCAGTAAACCACAGAGTTTTACACACAGGACTTACAAAAATAATGCTGTAGGATAGGTTTCATACTGATTGAAAAAAACTCTAACTGTAGATCCCTAACTGTCTAAAAATTAACTTTCCCTGTCTAATCTGTTTAACTCAGGAAGGCAAGAAGATGCTCTTTCTTCTGTAAGGCAAAATAAGAATATATGTCCAAACTCCAGGCTGTTGTCTGATCCTCAGTGAATGGAATAGCATATCCTACTATTTCTGCTGAACAGCTCTGGAAAACTCTGATTGAAACTACTGGTGTGGAAAACAACTGACTAATACTACAACTACTACTGAACTACTACAGCAACTGTACTTTGACTCAGGACCTGCTTTTATAGCAGAATTTTTAAAAGTCACAGAAAGCTGTTGTGAGAATTCTACTCTCTCTTATCAGACTTTAGAAAGTAAACAAAATAGCTGCTGTGGAGATTCTATTCCTTTCAACTCTGGCACATGACAGCCACATCTAGGCCAGCTACTGGCATAACCTGCTTTCAGAATTCCTTTAAAAAAAATGTACATTTGGTCAGCCAGAAGAACACTGTTTGATTCAAACATTTTACATACGTCAAACCAATAATAAAAAAATGTAAACTTATCCACAAAACTATAGCTAGTCATGCTGGCATGTACAATGCAGGACAACCCACAATTATCCACAAGTACTGCAAAACTTCAACCAGTCATGTCAGCACAAACAACAACAATATCCAGTATCTTTACATCCCTTCCCCCTTTGAAGACTCAAGCTACATTTTCAAGTGACCCTAGAAAATCATCACTTGAGAAAAATGGGTCTGTCTAAAAATGTGTGTTTTGAGAATCCTTCTACACTGGCATTGCTGAAATCTGGACTGTGCCTAATGCAGGGGGGTCCTCCCCAAACATCTTCAAACTTCTGGAATGCCTGCTCCTAATCTATGATCCACATTACATTATCCGGCTTGTTTTTACTTGTTAAGTAAGTAAGGGTTGCAGCTATTGTACTATAGTTGGTCACAAATTTCATATAGTACTTTGCTGTCCCTAGGAAAGCTCTCATCTGCTTTTTGGTAACAGGAATAGGCCACACTTCAGTAACTTTCCCTTTGGCAAGTTCTGGCCTAATCTTACTACTCCTTACTCGATGTTCTAGGTAGTAGACCTTCGCCATACCCACCTGACACCTACTAGGTTTAATGGTCAACCCTGCCCTTTTTAATCTTCCTAAGGACTACCTGATCTGTGGAAAGTGCTTTTGCCAGAAATTACTGTAATTGGCAACAACATCCAAATATGCAAGAACATAGTTTGCTGCTCCTACTAAGATATGATCTGCTAACCTCTGGAAGGTTGCTGAGGCACTTGTCATCCCAAAAGGCATCATTGTGAATTCATATAATCCAAAAGGTGTTACAATAGCTGACTGATCTCTAGCAATGAGAGTCAAGGGCACCTGCTAGTATCCCTTGGTCAGATCAGTAGTGGTTAGCCTCACCTAGCTGTTCTCAGTCTTCATCTATTCTAGGCATGGGGTATGCATCTGACTCTATACAACTGTTTAACTTTCTACAGTCTACACAGAATCCTACACTACCATCCCTCCTCGGAACCAACACTACTGGGGAAGCCCAAGGACCAAGGGACTCTCAGACCAACTCCAGCTCCAAAATATCCTTCATCTCCTCCTTCAAAGTCTCAAAGTCTGTTTGACTCACTCAGACCCACATCCACATGGTACTGCACTAGGTTAGTGCACCCAGGTTTCCTGGTGAACATGCTTCCAAATTCCTGTAACACTGCTCTTAATGCTTTAACCTGAATAGGGGATAGCTGCTGAGATTTTGCTAACTCTTCCACAGAAGTGTCAGACCAAGCCTTACTGGGAAGGTCAGTCACCAAGTCACCCTCAGACGACTCCTGCCATCCACTGTGAATACTCAGCACCAGAGCCTCCCTATCATGATAAGACTTCATTATATTAACATGGTACAACTTACATCCCTGTTTATTTTTTAGCATTGCTCAGAGGTCCTGCAGTACCCTGTTACATTGTTTGCAATCCCAGGCCAATAAATATTCTGTGTAATGCATCTCCTGGTATGCTTTGTGCCCATGTGACCTGCAAAAGGAATGTGATGGGCTAGGCTAGAGGTGCCAGATGGTAGGCTCTGGGCACTACTAGCTGCCGTATTATTTCACCTTCTAGCCCTCCCTCAGGGATCCACTCTCTATACAGTAACTCTTTGTCATCTGCAAAAGAAATATTATAGGCTATGGCTAGAGATGCCAGATAGTAAGCTCTGGACTCTATCAACTGCCATATTACCTCATTTTGTAGCCCTCCCACAGGGATCCACTCTCTGTACAGTAACCCTTTGTTATCTGCAAAATGAATGTCATGCTCTATCACTAGAGGTGCCAGACAGTAGGCTCTGGGCTCAACTGCCATATTACCTCATCTTCTAGCCCTCCCACATGGGTCCACACTCTGTTCCAGCATACAGACTCCCCTTTGTCTTGAGTATGAGGTGCCTTCTTAGCTACCTCCCTCAAGCCTCGTAAAGTAGGGTCTGAAAGTTGTTCCTGTGTCAACTCTACTTTCGTGTCACCTCCAAGCTCCCCTTCCACAGGAAGCCTAGTATCCTCTGTCAGCGGTGCCTCGCTGCCATCCTAGATACCACCACTCACCTCTATTCTTGCAGTCACCATGTCCACAGGCACATCAGTACTTACCAGCAGCTGTGGTTCACCTTCAGGCTCACTGCTACAAGGTAGTTCCCTCCCTGAAGTAACCACATCACCAACCCCAGCTTCAGGCATGGGATCTGTCTGGGTCACCTCCAGGCTACCAGACCTACGTGACTGTCTCCAAGCATGACTGCGTGTCACTGCATGCACACAAAGTACTACACTATCAGAATCATTCCCTATTAAAACATTTGCAGGATATCTTCAAACACACCTACCTGCTTGTTCCCTTTTCCACGCTCCCAGTCAAGCTGAACCCTGGTCAAAGGTGTTTGGAATGGGGGCCCATCCAAAGCTCTGACTGGTGTGGACTGCCCAAGAAAGTACTTCTCTTTAACCACTGTAGTCCTCACAATGGTTATATGAGAAGCTGTCGCTCTCTTAGCAGTAGTCTGTCTTCCATCCACTAAGATAGGATACAAGTTTAGGTGATAATGTGGCACCTTTGTTGTTTTCAGACAACATATCACTGGCATTCTGTCATTCCCACTTGCTGACTCCCTCACCTTTTGTTTCTGACCTTGCTTAAATGGACATTTGTATATGCATGGCCGCTCGGATTACATTTGAGACATCTAATCCCTCATCCTGACCTTGTGCTTGAACTAGTGACTTCCTCTGTTAAAAATCACAAAGGCAGCTGTTAGAAAGAAAACACAGGAAGGTTTTGATAGTTTATTCAAAGTAGATTAGTGCTTTTGTCAAGTGTAATCACCAGACTTTTTTAGACACCATTAAAAAAGAAATCCCACATTTTATATACATATAAATAACACGTCATAATGCAGCAGCCAATAATTACATCAAATCCATTATGTCTATGCGCATGCCCCTTATGGACCACAGTGTAAAAACTGAAAAGATTGTTTTGTTTATACAACCTATGTATAAAAAAGTTTATAAATATACGTATAATATAAAAGATTATGAAACATATAAAAGATATCATGAATAGTATTTTGAAATAAAAATGAAAACAGTAATCTATCATAAACTTTAAGTTTCAATAGACTAATAATAGACACAGTGTCATTTAAACCGGGTGGGGAGTTAGCACCGAGATAAATCTGCCACCACACCTCCTTTTCTTCTAAATATATCTTCCATGTACCTTCCCGATACCCAGTTGAAACCTGTTGTAAAACCACAAATTTAAATGTATTGTCAGGATATATTTTGATATGCCTATATAAGGCATTGGTTTCTTTATATTGGGAAGTATCATACATATGTTCATAAGTCCGCTGAGACAACTTGCGTTGGGTCTTCCCAATGTAATATGCTGAATACTGGGAACATATGGCAATATATATTACCGCACGTGAATAAGAACTGTATTTCCTTTTAATGTGAATGATTTTGTCATGTAATTTTATATTGGACCCAGAGAAGATATATGGGCATTGATGGCACATCCCACAAGGTGCCATCCTGCCAGTAATTGAATTTGAATGATGTTGCTTCTCTAAAATGTTCTTAATATTAGGAAAAGAATGTGTGGTGACAGATTTATCTCAATGCTAACTCTCCACATGGTTTAAATGATGCTGTGTCTAGTACTAGTCTATTGAAACTTAAAGTTTATGATGTATGACTATTTTTATTTTTATTTCAAAATAATATTCATGATATCATTTATATGTTTCATAATCTTTTATATTATATGTATGTTTATAAACTTTTTTATACGTAGGTTGTATAAACAAAACAATCTTTTTTGTTTTTACACTGTGGTCCATAAGGGGCATGTGCAAAGATGTAATGGATTTGATGTAATTTTGTGTTTGGTTGCTGGATTATGACATGTTATATGTATATAAAAGGTGGGATTTCTTTTGTAATGGTGTCTGAAGAAGTCTAGTGATTACACTTGATGAAAGCGCTAATCTATTTTTAATAAACTATCGAAACCTTCCTGTGTGTTCTTTCCAACAGCTGCCGTTGTGGTTTTTAACAGTGATTTTTTGGCTTTCGGCTTCTCCTGTTACTGGTGAACACTGGCGGAGTGCTTTAGGCTGCCCCCATGGGTTCCCCTTAGGTACATGTGCTGCACTGTGTGTCCCTTTCTTATGCAGTGGTGTCCTACTTGCCTAGTAGAGATCACATTTTTCCTCAACTCATTTGCAGAGTTACAGTCGCTGTCTGCCAACCAGATCCTCATTTCCTGAGGCAAAGTTCTGAGAGCTTGTTCCCTCATCAAAAGGTCTGACAGTCCTTCAAAAGTGGAGACTAGACACCAGCTCACCTATGTATTAAAGTAAGTACTTAAATCACAGCAAAAGGATGCAGGAACCGAAGTAAATGTTCACAAACTTCTTTATTCCACAAATATACAAGCCAGAATGGCCCCAAACGACCAAACAGAAAATAAAATAAGTTGAGCGTGCTTCTCTTTGTTTAATACAAAGCTTCCTCAGAACAAACATGCTAAAAACCTTACCCTACTTTTATATGAAATACTAAATGATTGGAATCAGTTAGTATTTCATATAAAAGTAGGGTAAGGTTTTTAGCATGTTTCTTCTGAGGAAGCTTTGTATTAAACAAAGAGAAAGCGCGCTCAACTTATTTTATTTTCTATTTGGTCATTTGGGGCCGTTCTGGCTTGTATATTTGTGGAATAAAGAAGTTTGTGAACATTTACTTTGGTTCCTGCATCCTTTTGCTGTGGTGTTGTGTTCTTCGGTTTGGGCTACTTGTATTGTGTTCTTAAGTACTTAAATCAACAATGTAATCATATATACTTTTATTTGTCTTGTGTATATTTTCGCAAAACTTTTTTTCCATACATTTCAGGAATTAATGTAAAACAATCAAGTAGACATGGTTTTACATGATCATAATTCAAACGGTCAATATCGGGCAGTTTAGCAATTGCGTTAACAGTTCTATCATGGAGTGAGGGGGGTCAGGAATCGTACCCAGAACCCTTGGTTAACATTATGCTTACATACCCTCTCAGATTTATATATCAAAGTCATCTTCCTCCCTGAACTGAGGAAAAAGTTTACTGACCTTTATGGCTTCTGGCGTTCAGTCATTCCCTTCCCCTTACCTCCATGGCCCTGTTGAAGGGATAAGAAGCTCCATTTCATGCTGTCTCTATCTCTAATTTTCTTGAGCTTCCGTCTCCAAATGCTTTTTCTCCAGTTACTTTTCCTACTGATGCTGCTTCTCTCCCTCTCCTCAGCCTCCAAACATTGCCGTTCATGCTGATGCTGCTTCTCCTTCTTCCTCTCCCTTTCCTCAGCCTCCAAATGTCTGTCTTCTAGTTCAAGCTGACACTGCTTCTCTCTCTCCTCAGTTTCCAGTTTGAGTCTCCTTAACTCCAAATGAATTTTTAAGTCCTTTGAAAAAAAAGGTACACTGTTTTTCTCGGCAGGCTGCTTATCCGTAATGCCAGACTAGATATCCTGTGAGCTGCTGGTCTGCTCTGTAGCTATGACTAAGGCTGAGATCATTGCTTCCTTATTCAGATTGACATGCACCAGTCCTTTGGCTTTGCACAACTTGGCCAACTGGTTCCTGGTCAGCTTGCTATAATCCTCTGCTGACATCTTTGCCATCTGTCTCTGACTAAACTGACTGAAAAATAATTAGAACTGCTGTGAAATGAAACACTGTATATTTATCTTGTGGCTGTCGAGAGTGCACACCTCAGTGACAACTACCCACAGGCTACAAAAGCTCAATTAAATTCCCACACCACTGGCACCAAATAATGTGATGACTCCATTTACAGGGGGCAGTAACTAAGGAGCCTCAATCCTCAACACTGTTGCCGGTAAGGGAGCATCACTGAAAACAGAGATAGAAACACACAATTTTCCCTAAGAGTACACCAGAAACAGGCTCAAAACCTGGGACTGGACTTTTATGCTTCACTTCAGGTCCCCAAATGAGTCTTAACATTAACCACTGCAGAGCACTGTGTCCCAGTTCTAGATATTTGACACACTCGCTCTTAAATATTTGATACTCATTCATACAGACAATCTTGGGAAAGGCTGGCACAGATTTACTTGCTATGTACTCTTACCCAAATTACATGGCAATGGCTGCCACCAGTCAAAATTCCACAGTACCTTTCAAAAGGAGTGTTCATTTATATTGAGTAAAATAAATATTGATATAAAAAGTAGCATGCAGTCCAACCAGTAAGGTTTTTTGGAATGGCCCTGGTGTTATCACAATAAGCATAAACATTCTTAGGTTATAAAAGTATTTTCTAAATAACCAGCCATAGTAGAAGGTACTAAAATATTTAATAAATAAAATGAATTAAAACATATATTCAATGAATAACTGATTCCAATAAACCACAAAGTTTCACACACGAATTATGAAAATAATGCTGTAGGATAGGTTTCACACTGATTGAAGAAAAACTCTAACTGTAGATCCCTAACTGTCTAAAGATTAACTGTCCCTGTCTAATCTAATTAACTCGGCAAGGCAAGATGATACATTCACTTTTGTAAGGCAAGGTAAAACTATATGTCCACTCTTCAGGCTGTTGTCTGGTCCTCAGTGACTGGAATAGCAACTCCTACTATTTCTGCTGAACAGCTCTGGAAAACTGAGTGATAACTACTGGTCTAGAAAACAACTTACTACTACAACAACTACTGAACAACTACAGCAACTGTACTTTGACCCAGGACCTGCTTTTATGGGTGATTTATTTTGTTTTTAAAGTCAGAAAGCTGTTCTGAGAATTCTTCTCTCTCATATCAGACTTTAGAAAGTAAACAAAGTAGCTGCTATTCTATTCCTTTCAGCTCTGGTACACAATGATATCACATATAGGTCGGTTGACTGGCATAATCTGCATTCAGAATTCTAAAAAAAAAAAAAAAAAAAAAAATGTACATTTGGTCAGCCAGAACTCTGATTCATACATTTTACATACGTAAAACCAATAATCAAAAACCACAAACTTATCCACAAAACTATAGCTAGTCATGCTGGCATGTACAACACAGGGCAACCCACAATTATCCACAAGTACTACAAAACTTCAACCAGTCATGCCAGCTCAAACAATATCCAATATCCTCACACACCTCATCTATCTAGCCTCTACTGTTGGAGGTCCCATGAGCTGAGGAAGTATGTGCTTGCGTATACCTTACAGGCTCCTACTTGAGCTGAAGGAAATGTGTTTACTCAGTTATTTGGGGGGGGGGGGTGAACTGGATAGCTCAGTGGCTGAGTAGTTACAGACAGTGCAGCATACAGTGGCATAGGGCAAGTGCTCTCCTGAGCCTGAAAGTGTGTGGAAAAAATGGAGATTTGGAAATAGAAGTGGGGATGATACAAATCAGTGACCCACCAAGAATGGGCCCCTCATAGATCAGTTAATGGATGATCTGGTTCTGTTGTGTTGATAACAGAAAAAGAACAACTGTACCTTATAAAATAAAGCTGTACCTTATAAAATAAAGCAGACTTGACTGGATATTTAAAGGGCAGGCAGATTCCGAAATGACATTGGGTTTATTTTGTTTGCTTAAACAAAAGGTCCACATTTGGAAAATGTGGATCTCTTGTGTGTGTCTGCTTTATATGAGGTTGGGAGGAGAGCTGTAGCCTGAAAGAAATTTCAGAAGTTTAAAATGTTTGGAATTTGCTGGATTTTTCTTTTTCATGAATACATCATGTATAACACTTTAGAAGAAGAATAATTGTTAGTGCAGTTGCAGTGTTCTGCTAAAATGATGCGAGTGCCTCTTGATCTTACGACCTAATAACCTGTGCTGCAACAAAATTTAATTCACTTTACTTGCTTGCTTTTTTATAAGTTTTTCTTTTTATCTTTATCCATATCAAATTGGACATCCAGTCCAGTTGTGCAGATATTTAAAAACAAATGACTTAGCCACTGTACTGATATACAGTAAACCTTTAGATATGTCACCATTGCTTGTATCTCATAAAAAAATTTAATTATTAAGGCAAAGTAAGGGGAGGGAAGGGAAAATTTGGAAGAATAGCCAACATGAAGTCATAATAAACTTGGATCAAAACTGTGCCATTTGTTAAGATTGATACAACTTGCCAGCAGTGGTAAAAGCACTGTTCCGTGTGAGATGTGCCCTTGCATTGCTGTGCACACACCAGGTGCAGATACCTGTACATATCAAATGCACGGCTTCAAGCAGTCTGTGGCAAAAGACTGTGCTTCTCCAGAGGACACAAAGCCATAATGGCTTTGAATAATTTATTGTTAATAACTGCTTTGCGATCATGATTGCAGAAGCTATTTTTAAGCAGCTGGCACCTCATTATGAGGTGGCAACTGCAGTTAATATTGCCAAGTTTTTTTTAAAGCACGTGTGTTGCCAGTTGCTTTATGTAAAAGTATTTTTATACCCCTTTGTCTTATACAGGTCATAAAACAAAAACAGTTTGTCAGACTTTCCTCATATTTTACTCACATATGACTACAGAATACAGATAGAATAACATTTTATTTTTCAAGTGGTCTCTTTTAGACATTGAAATAAACTAGCCAGGTGTGTCAGGTTGTATGGCTTTTGAGAAAATGAAATGGTTAGAAGAAATTCACTGTATTCAGGCACAAACCAGTTTACATATTTGATATAGTTCCCTTACATACATTTCAAACCAAATTCTTTTGTGAACATTTCCTAAAATTACTTGGAGTAATAATAGGTTATTTACACACTTGTTTATAAAGTGTCTAACTCAATTTGAGAAGGCTGAGTCAGCTTGAATGATTGTTCAACTTTAAAAGTTTCTTTGAGGCAGCTTCAGAAAGTTCCTTTTGTGAATACAGCTAGTATAGTTAGAACCACTGTGTTTCATGGAATCGTGTAGTATTTATTTATTGGCATTTATTTACTGGGAAAGTCCACTGGGCCCGGGAAGCCCATTTTCAATGGAGGCCCGGGGAGAAAAGTTGCGACATAAGACTAACAAAAGGAATTTCAAGGTGCCAAGAAAGATTATACAAAATACAAATATATCATAGAAATTACATAACTTGTCATACATCAAGGGCAAACAGAATTAATACAAAATGAGATTGTTTAAAGTCATAGTATAAAAAAAAAACAATATCAAGGAATGCATTACAGAGCAGAATACAAATTAGGGATTAGAGTATGAAATGAGTTAAGAGAATCATCTAAGATTCAATTAGGGAGTTAAGTGATGTCAGTGTGTGTGCCTGAACAGTTACATGTCCACTTGGAGAGAAAATGATTGTGTAGTTCATTTTTAAAGATGGGCACTGTTCTACTCAGATAGATGGGAGTAAACAGTTCCATGTTTTGGAAATACTCCAGGAGTACAATAGCTGATCTATGGGTAGCTTGGGTTTGTGAACTTGGAGAAGATATTGGTGTTCAGACCTTAAGGGCCTAGTAAGATTGTTGATCGAGAGTAAGTTTGAAAGCATGGCAGTCCTGTGGCTTATGAATCAGTTTGTGAGTGAATGTGAGTTGACTGAGGAGAAGGTAGCAGGGGAGTTCCAGCCATTTTAATTGTTTTAGGGCTATGTAGTGGTGTGTAGAGTGATGACAATTTAGCAATCTTATTATAGCATATTTTTAATTTTGTTATCAAGGAGGACTGCAGGTTGGTTAGTAAAGGGGCACAGTAGGTTAGCATTGGTAAAAGGTAAGTTAGAGCCAAAGTTTATTTGGAAGAGAGCGAAAGGAATTTGTTGCGTCTATAAAGTACTCCAAGTTTTTTAAGAGTCTTGTTCATATTGTTATGAATATGAAGATCAAATATGAGATTTTCATCAGTTGCTACCCCTAGCAATTTGGTATGTGTTACCAACTCAATTTTGGTAGAGTTACTAGAGTATATTTCAAAGCTGGCTAAATTAATAGTGTTTCTCTTAGAAGTAAATATCATAAGTTTATTTTTTTAGGGTTTAGGGATAGGTGAGTTTTGTGAAGCCATTCTTCCACAATAAAAAATGCAGCATGGGTGGACTGCTGTAATATATCTGGGTTTTGGGCTGCATAGACAATAGAAGAATCATCTGCATACTGAACTAAGGAGCTTTGCTGGATGGGTTAATGTAGGTTGTTGATAAAGATGTTAAACAAAAGAGGGCCTAAAATAGAGCCTTGGGGTACTCCAGTAGGGTTGTGCAAGTACGGAGAGATAGAGTTCTGCCATTTGCCAGTGGCCTTGCTTGACAGCGGCACTAGGAACTAACTTTGGGTGGCATAGTGCCAGGGAATCTTATATAGGCTCCAGGGCCATAAGCCTAGTACATACCTCTGAACAGCCTGTTCTCTGTTGGAGAGGTAACTTTTAAACCAGTTAAGAGATTGGAGAGATAGACCTATGTTAGAGAGCTGGGATAGGAGAATTGGGTGAGAGATGGTATTAAATGCTTTTGATAAGTCCAAAAAAGGGCAGATGCAATGTTTCCTGAGTCACAGGTCTTAACTATGTCTAAGAAGGAAATTTGTGCAATGGAAGTGCTAGGTCCTGGACGGAACCCATGCTGAGTATGAGAGAGAATATTGTATTTTAGAAGGAAGTCAAGGAGTTGTTTTTGCAAACATTTTTCTAGAATTTTGGAGACGAGGGAATAGGTATGAGACAAAAATTAGAGATGTTGGTAGAGAGGCTGCTTTTGTGAAGTGGCAGGATAATGGCTTTTTTTTCAGAGGCTAGGGACATGAGATTCTTGAATAGATCTGTTTATCAGAATGCTAATAGGATAGGTGACTGAGTCTACAGCAAGTTTTAGAAACCTAGCAGGAATTTTGTCAGCAGAGATCTAGAGCATGGCTTTAGCTTCATGAGAAGTTTTTTGATGAAAAAAGTGGGAATGGGAGAGAGATTGAAAAGGGGGTTGTGAAGTCTGTTGGAAGCTAGAGTAGGGGAAATAAAGGTAGTTGGAGTGATGTGGTGAATTATTAGTAGAGATGGCAGAGTTCTGAGGAGGAATATGTTGGGGGAAGAGAGGGATGAAATTGACTGGAGAGAGGAAGGGAAAAAGTAGCGGTGATATATTGGCAATGGTATCGATGAAGAAAGAATTGAAAATGCTTGCAATTTTTATTCAGGAGGTTTGTTAGGGTATGGACAGGGGTTAGGCTTAGTGCCAGAGTACAAGAGATTCTTGACAGAGGACCAGAATTGTTTAGGGTTATTTTTCTTATTTATTTGCTGGTTCCTGAAATAGTGCTGTTTATCTTTAGAGACAAGTTTTTTTTTAGCTTGGTTGTGGAGCTGTTTATAATGCATGTGGTCATGAGTATTCTTGGATTTAAGCCAGAGTTTCCATGCATAGTTCACTGTTAAGTCAGTCTTATATTGGGTGCCTTTATAAACCATGCCTCATTTATTTAACTTTCGAGGTGACTTGAGTCTCGCAGTTAGTGCAGAGGATTAAGGCTATGTGCTGTTATGAACTAATTCCTGTGGCTACAACCTTAATGTGCCTACTGTGTAGCCTTGAGCATATTACTTAAACAGTGCTTTGGGGCACTTAAGAATTTGAGCTAGGGTCTTTAATGGTCTTCTGGACTTCATGCATAGTTATTGCTTATGAAGCTATGAGCATTTTGCATCTACTGATATCTTTTTTTAGATTACTATTGTAGTATTCCAAACTGTTGGGGTATCTCACTAAATAACTTGGACATCTGGCTGGGGTACCAGAGTGAAAAACTTTCCAAAGAATGATATGACCAATGGATGACCTAAGCCTGTGGGCATAAGGGTACATAAGTGGATGTATGAGCATAAATCCTCAGACTAACTCACTGCCAGTCCAAACTCTGGTCTTGCACGCGGTCTGTTCTACTTGTAGTCGTTGGTGCCATTGACCTTCACTGGCTTAGATAAGTGCCCCTTTGGTGAATCTTACTTGTTTTTTCTCATTTCATTGCTGTTTGTTGCTCTGTTAGATGCCAGCTTGGAGGGGAAAATGTGATTGTAGTAGGCAGATTCCCTGCAAGGATCTCCACCCCCAGTGCCTTTTAGCAGCATGACATAAGAATTGTATGATCTGTCAGCCCTTTGTCCCTAAGATCTTGTGTGTGTGACCTCACCCAAGCAAAGATGGCAGCCTCTTCAACCACTGACATCCTACCCATCCAAAAGAAAAAGATGGCCTAGGCTTTATGTCATGACTGCCCAATCAGACTCTGACATACATGCAAAGGTCTCAGAACTAGTGGTATGTTTGATTTCTTTACAGATGCCTACTACCGCTGGAAGCCAGTACGCCATCAACATTTGCGTGTCAGAACCAGCTGAAGCTACTGGTGATGGTAAGAAGGCAGAATCCCAGTTTAATTATTTCTGAAGGACTTAAAGACATACTGCAGTTACTCAGAGAGGAAATACCAGAGTTTCTTACTGAGGTCTATCAGGGGTTAGAACCCCCTTGTTTAGAGAAAACAGATGTTGCTCTTAGAAAGAAAAAAAGACAACATGTTTACTCTCTGCAGATGTCCAAGGAAAAGGAGTGAGTGGATTTCTTACAGGAGTTGTTTAAAGCCATGATAGCACTCAGGCCACCATCCTTTGCAGGGCCTACTCCCATTACTAATTCCCTACCATTCCCAAAAGAGACAGTTTGATTAATCTTCTAAGGATGAAGAGGCTGAATCAGACTCTGATAAGCACTTTTTGGTCTACTTTTCCTACATCCATTCACCATGCTAAGTGGCTTCCGATGACAAAGACGCCCTTTCTACTGACTCCCCTTGTTGAAGAAGCTTCATTTAGGAGAGCTGTTGTTAATATGCTGAAACATTTTGAATGTGAATCAAAGGACATTTTTGAGGTTCCAGAATGATAGCTTGTTGGAAGAAGGCACATCTGCTCCTGCACCTATGCCCAGAGCCAGATCATGGTCAGATGGGGCCTTTGGCAGGGTAATGGATCAGCAGTGTCCCATTACTTGGCTATTTCTTCCCAGTTACCATAAACACTGTTCAAGCCTCTCCATGCATACTGGCTTCTACTTTAATTCTACACTGATTACAGATATTTGAACTTAATGTAAAACGTTTATTTAAAATTTTATAGCACAGACACTGATAGACATTCACTAAACAAAACAATACAGTCGCACAATGGAAACAAACTTAGCATTAAAACTTCTCTGCCCTTGAAACTCACATTCAGTGAAACGACTTTGAAATTTATTTTATTTTTATTTTTTTTAACATTTATTTACTGGGAAAGTCTGACTGGATAACAAGAAAAATTCCAACTCCAAGAATGCCAATACTTTATTACAGCAAAGCTTTTGGATATAAATCCTTCTTCAGTGCATAATACAATCTATAACATTCTTTCAGTTTTTATAAAACTAAATTAAAATCATGTCAGCATGGCCAACTAATCACATCGTCTCTGCAATAATTCATTTAACCATTTTAATGTAAAGGCATAACAATTATTAAAAAATTTCCTAGAGTTACTTAAAACATACTCTCACTTTAAATATATAGTTCTAGTATGTATTTATAAATTAATCTATCAAACTAATAAAATATTTATTATAAAAGCATTATATTACACTTACATATCTTAAAATATTTTTATATATAAAAATACAAACATGCACATACATATACATTTGAAAGCCTAGTGCAATTGCATTTGTTTGGTTGCTGGAACTGGCTTAAGGCTAACCATATTATTCAACCCTGGTTGTATATCTGCTGGCAGTCTTAAGATCCATGCATATTCTTTATTCTCCAATAAATTATTAGTGTCACCCCCTCTTACTTGCTTATACACTGTTTCCATCACCCTAAATTTAAAAGTATGCTCAATGCCTTTCTCCAGAATGTGCTTACGTAGACCATTTTTCTGTATTTGTCTACATATCTCTGACTTATGTTCTATTATTCTTTCCTTTAGTTTCATTGTGCTTTTCCCAACATAAAATGAAGAACATTTTAAGAAAGTTGCAAGATATATTACATATGTAGTATTGCATGTTGCTGTACATTTAAAAAAATATTTTTTATTTGAAACTGGATGGGCAAATATATTATTGTTTTTCATGAAAATATCAGTACAGCAGCTGCAGTTCAGACATCGATGCATACCTACTGTATGCATTTTTTTTATTTTCCCCTGATGCTTAAAAATCTTTATAGCACAGTCACGTTTTTAAGCTCTTTAAGTTCCTATATGTAAAATTTGGCCTATCGTGAAGTATTTGACGTAATTCTGTCATGGCCATCAAGATATCCCAATTATTCGCAATAATTTTTATTACTTCCCTAGTCTTAGTATTTTAAGTAGTTAAATATCTAATTGTATTACCTTCTTCGCTATTCACTATATTACAGGTATAATCACTATTAAAAATGGGTTTTGTTAATCCTGTTCTGTTGTTACAGACTTCATTTACCAGCTTGTCAACCAAGGATTCTCTGTTCATCTCTCTCTAAATTAATTTGCCATTTCAAGTGTTTACACGTCATTGGTGTTTAACCTGCTAGTTGTAATAAGGTGTGCTTTCACTATTCCTTTAAAAATATAGGGGGGCATACTCCCTTTATGTACATACCGGTTAACTTGCACTTCCTTTTTATAAACACCTGTTACAATTGCATTCCCTTCCTTTTCAAGTAACACATCTAAAAAGGGTATTTTTTTGACTTAACATTGCTTTTTAAAATCTAAAAAATGTAGTGGTACTCTCTAAATAGTCTACATATTCATTCAGCATTTGCTCAGTACCATTCCATATAAGGAAGCAATCATCAACAAATCTTCGATAAAACAAAACCCTTTTATTCATAGCTTGCTCCATATTAAATATAACTGTTTTCTCCCACTGATGCATAACCAAATTTGCATAGGTGTTTGCCATGGGGAGTACCCATGGCTACTCTAGCTAGCTGTATATATGGTTGCTCATTAAATAAAAATAAATTTTTAGTCAACACCAAATTTAGTTTCTATTTCACTAGCTGGCATAGCTGTTTAGATAGCTCTGAACTGCTTCTATGTATTTGGATTTACGGTGAATAATTAATTGATCTCTAATGTTACAAACATAAAGTCATTACTTTTATTCATCGTATTCCATTCTCTCAGCTTGATCAAGAAATCATTTGTATCCCTTATATAACTCTGATTTTGTGGTAGAACTTTACTTAAACACTTGCAAATGTATAGAAACAGGTTCTGTTACCCAGCCTTTCCCTGAGACTATAGGTCTCTTGGGCGGCTGGATCAAAGATTTATGGATCTTTGGTATTCCATAAATCACCGGAGTTTTTGGACAAGGAGTAGTGAAAAAGTTAAACAACTCTATGCTAATACTATTAGTTAATTGCATATCATAGATAAGCATGCTATATTCACTTATACATTTCTTAACATCCATTAAGCTTATTCTCTTAAAGGTTTACATCATCCAAAAAAGCTTGCATTATTAACATATAGTCTGTTCTGTTCATCAGATTAGATTTAAAACAATAGCAGGTTAAACACCAGTGACAGGAAGTGTAAATTGCAGATGACTTGAAATGGCAAATGAATTTATAGAGAGATGAACGGAGAATCCTTGGTTGACAAGCTAGTAAATGAAGTCTATAACAGCTGAACAGGATTAACAAAACCCATTTTTAATAGTGATTATACCTGTAATATAGTGAATAGTGAAGAAGGTAATACAATTAGATATTTAACTACTTAAAATACTAGGACTTAGGGAAGTAATGAAAATTATTGAGAATAATTGGAATATCTTGATGGCCATGCCAGAATTACATCAGATACTTCATGATAGGCCAAATTTTGAGCTTTAAAATGTGACTCTGCTATAAAGATTTTAAGGATCAGGGAAAAATAAAAAAAATACATGCAGTAGGTATGCACCCATGTTTGAACTGCAGCTGCTGTACTGATATTTTCATGAAGGACAATAATATATTTGTCCATCCAGTTTCAAATAAAAAATATTTTTTTAAATGTACAGGGACATGGAATACTACATATGTAGTATATCTTGCAACTTGCTTAAAATGTCCATTTTATGTTGGGAAAAACACAAGGAAACTAAAGGAAAGAATAATAGAACATAAGTCAGAGATACGTAGACAAATACAGAAAAATGGTCTAAGTAAGCACATTCTGGAGAAAGGCATTGAGCATACTTTTAAATTTAGGGTGATGGAAACAGTGTATAAGCAAGTAAGAGGGGGTGACACTAATAATTTATTGGAGAATAAAGAATATGCATGGATCTTAAGACTGCAAGCAGATGTACGACTAGGGTTGAATAATATGGTTAGCATTAAGCCAGTTCCAGCAACCAAACAAATGCAATTGCACCAGGCTTTGAAAGGTATATGTATGTGCATGTTTGTATTTTTATATATATATTGTTTGTATTTTTATATATATAAATAGTTTGAAGATGCATATAAATATTTTGAATATGCAAAATATACAAGTTTAATATAATGTTTTATAATAAATATTTTATTAGTTTGATAAATATATGGTTCTAGTATGTATTTATAAATTAAAGTGAGAGTATGTTTTAAGTAACTCTAGGGAAGTTTTTTAATGGATTGTTATGCTTTTAAGTTAAAATGCTTAACTGAATTATTGCAGAAATTGTGTGATTAGTTGGCCGTGCTCACATGATTTTAATTTAGTTTTATAAAAACTGAAAGAATGTTATAGATTGTATTATGGCGTCTATATCATATAATCGGCAGCTTAGATTGTCGAATGCTTAAACATCGACACCTAAGCATCGAAACCTTACAATATCGAACAGCCACATACACAGTTTCTTTCCTTGGGAAAGAATTCACTAGACCATCCAGAAACAAAATAAATAAGAAAACCCAAACATAGTGGGAGGCTGTGCCCCCACACCCCCCTGACTAAATATACCAACTCAGAGATTGCTCTACATTGGGGTAAGGGCAAATTCCCGATAACGGCCAAGCAACTTCTTTCCCGAGGAAAGAATTTGCGTATGTGGCCGTTCACTATTCTAAGCTTTCGATGCTTAGGTGGCAATGTTTAAGCATTCGACAACCTAAGCAGTCGATTATGTAATAGGAACCCATATTGTGCACTGAAGAAGGATTTATATCCAAATGCTTTGCTGTAATTAACTATTGGCATTCTTGGAGGTGGAATGTTTCTTGCTATTCAGCTTTTATTTTCTAACTTCTGGTTTATCACTACATCAGCCATTGGTCTAATGTCCGACTGGACACAGGTCCATTTTCAGCAGAGGCCTGGGGAGAAAAGCTCCCATTCAAAGAAAATGCATCTGGCCAGTGGTTGATAAAGGTTACCTTTGGGCTGTTTTCAGATCATAGGCCCCTTGTATACATTTTTAGGACCATGCATACATACATCTGTTGTTTGATTCACCTTGATTGTATTAAATTATATTCCATGTATAATACAGCCCAACTTGTTAGAGTGTGCTTTAAATTTGTAGTTTTGAACATCTTTCCAGTAAGCAATGAAACAAGATGTATGAACCAATAATGACAAAACTGTCCATTCTAGAACATTTCCACCATAAAAGGCCTTGTACGAACCAATAAGGATAAAACTGTCCATTCTACATTTCCACCATAAAAGGCCACTCAGACGTCTGTCATTACAATCCACCAGTATCAGTCAATATGCACAGTCTCTGCAGAAGTAAAAGTTATCTGAATATTTCCATCTGAATAATTCCACATTAAAGAGATCTGTAATTAATGAAGAGGTTGTTGCTAGCAAACAGCTTTATATTTAGTATTTCATCTACAAGTGCTTGCTGCCCTTGAAGAATAAATTGCCTATGTTACATTAAAAAATGGTAATCTGGTAATATTGCAGTAGGGAATTGATGGCAAAACAACTACAGGTTCATAGTTTCTAGGCATCTCATCCAAAGAGGGACATACTCAGAAATGCAACACCCTTAACTCCCCTTAAAGTACAACATAGCATCAGCAATCCACCTGCATGTCATGGGAGTAGAACCCACAGCATTCTGCATCAAAAGCAAGTATGCTACCTGTTTTGCTACTAAAAATACTTTTAAATTTTGTATCACAATAGTGGTATCATTTGCTAAACAAAACAGTTGCACATTGTAAACAGACTTAGCATAAGCAGCAGTAAACCTCTCTTCCCTTGAAGCTTAAAATTCCTTGAAAATGCACTTGAAACTCAATTCCTTGATACTTAATTTTTTAGCAGCTTGGTAGTTGGTGTAGAGGAGTTGGGTTTTTGTTTCCTATGACTAAGGTACAGGATTTGAGCCTGAGCAAGTTAACTAACAACCGGCCATTCCTAACCAAGGTATTTCTCTCACACACACACACACACAGACACACACACACACACACACACACACACACACACACACACACACACACACACACACGCACACACACATGCACACACGCACACACACGCACACACACGCACACACACACACACACACACACACACACACACACACACACACACACACACACACACACCTGCCCGTGCTGTAGAAGAGTCAGGGTCCAGGGAGTATGTTGTCTACATTCCACAGCAGCACAGGAATGGCTTATGGTGTTATAAATTCCATGCCTGAAACAAAGGAAGAGGTAAACAGGTCTTTACAACGATGACTCTTGCACAGATGCAACTGGTGCATGCAACTGGACATGGAGGGCGTTTTTATAGAATGCCCTGAGGAAAAAAACATGTAATTTATATACTTTTTTAAATAAGAGTCAATGTGACAGCTTCCTGGCCAGGGGGACACTAGGCAGCTGCCTAGGTTGCCTTGTGCTGAATCCGGCTCTGCCTATGCCACTTGTTCTGAAGGCCTTCCTTTATTTATGCTTTTGGATCCACTTCTACTGCTTCTGATTCACAGCCACTGGCTTCCAAAAAGCAGGACAGATTTTATTTAAAATTCCTGTACAAAAACCCAGTGGCAGACCCTTCTGTGTTTTCATTGTCTACAGACAAACTCTACCAGCTACTACCTGCTGTTACTGTTCTTCAGTCAGATAAAGACAGTAGAGCAATGGACAGATCGGGGAAGAAGGTTTATACATCTTTCATGTATGCCTGTAGAGCTCTGAATTACTAGACCCAGATGAAGGGAAATTTAAATAAAACATTGTCCTGTATCAGAAACCAGGCAGTAAACAGCTGACCATACTTATGCTAAGGCCTCCTAAGTGGCTAGGAACTGAATAACATATAGCTATGATGCAGTGGAACCTTCTTCTAGAGCAGTTGCTACTGCTTCAGACATTAGGAGGGTATGCATGGTTACATTCTCAACCCCTTTCAGAGAACACTATGACAAAACTTCTAGATTCTCCTCTGAACAGAGACCTTTTGTTTGGTCAGGATGCTGCCAGCTTGTTTAAAAATTTGTAAGAACAAAGTAAAACCATTAAGGACTGTAGATAGATCATTATTACATCCGTGCCCAGATACCATGTAAATTATCCTGCAAAGCCTACGAGTGTTGTGTATCTACTGATTTCTGCAGGGAATCTAGACCCTCTCATAAAGCCAAGAAAATGCCTAAGCAAAGATTCTAAGACACACCAGCTAGGAATTCTAGATCTGGGAGGCATTTCTTCCTAGGTAATGCTGCCTGACTAACCTCTGCTTCCTCCCTGCTGTGGTCCTTTCCTACCTCTGTCCAGCAGTTTCAACTCTTCCCTAAAAAAACTGACCCCTCATCACTGCAGACAAATGTCTTCTCCATTATTCAGAAGGGGTACAGAATGACTTGGAAGGAAGTTCCTCCATTCAATGGCATCCGTCTACTTCCTCACAGTCAGATAAAGCTGCTCCCTCCTATCATTCAGGCTTTGCTCGAACAAGATATAATAGAACTTGTACTCCACAGTATGTGGGAAAAGAGTCCTACTCCAGACTGTTCCTTCTCCTAAGAAAAGGAGATTGGAGACTTATACTGGAATTCTCTATCCTCAACTCTTTTCTCAATGTTGCTTCTTTCAAGATGTCTCTGCAAACTCTTCTACAATTCATTCTTCCTCAGGTATACTTAGTATCTCTGGATCTAAAGGACAGCTACCTCCACATTCCTATTCACTTGTCCTAGAGGAAATTTCTGACGTCAACCAGGTCATCCCATTTTCAGATGTTCTTCGTGTTTCACTGTTGCAGTCATCACATTTGGGTTATCTGCCTGCAGGTATACCTCAGCCGGCCTGAATACCAGACTCTTGGATTGCTGCATTGAATGCTGTCTCTTCTTCCATGACGTCAGGTCATCAGAGGTATAAAACATGCAGCCGACGCCATTACATAAATCTTTCATGCCACATGGTGCCCGAAGCAGAAGCAGTTCGCAAGTGCCAGTCCGCCGACTCCTGAAATTTTTGTTTTCGAGTTTCAGAACCGTAGTCTTCAAAAAAGCCAAGTACCCCATTGAGGATCCTTTTTCTTGCTCTTAACCGATATCAGTAAAAGTTAACAATTGCATTATCTGTGAAAAGCAAATACCTCATAAAGATTTTCATTTGTACTGCATTCCTTGCTTAGGCCCAGACCATGACATCCCTCGCTGTCAGTTTTGTGCCTTGTTCAATCCCCAAACTATTAGTTGTCTGTCTATATTGCAGCAAATTATTTTGGTACTGTGTATAACTATCCAGAAATGGCTTCGTTAAGCCATCCGACTACCTATATTCCGAAAAAACGTAAGGATAAAGACAGATACAGACCACATAGGTCCAAAACTGCCAACGACGCTTCCATTAAGCTAGTTGCCAGTCCGCCGGTACTCAGTGAGGCACTTTCGCAGCCCATGATACCCACTACTTCAGATTTGCAGGCCTCTACTGAGAACCATTCGGAGTCTCTTCATGCTGCGAGATGCTTCTTCGACTATGGAACCTGCGGATGTCTCTGCCTTGGATGGGTCTAGAACCGCTGTGCAGGCACCGGCTTCTGAGGGTGTATTCAGGCCTACAGACTTGCATTTTAAACCGATGCCATCTTCTTCCTCCAGGCCTAAAACTCGACCCACGCCCAGAAAAATGATGTCCAGACTGCATGCTCGGGCCCATATGTCCAAAAAGCAAATGCTTAGAATGGCTGAAGACCTTAATTAGGGGAAGCCAGCCTTCCCCCCTCTAAGAGACCTAGAACTGAGTTTCCTTTTGATTCATCTGAGCAGGAATCTGATATCTGTTTCTTCTGATTATCAGGATTTGCCCTTTTCTGCCTATGAGGATTCTGATGCAGAGGATTCCATTCCCTCTGCTTCCCCTCCAGAGGATTTTTCTTTTGGTGAAACCTTACACATTCTTAGGGAGCACTTCCGCTGGGAAAGCCAGGACTACTCTGACTCCAAAAAGATGCTTAGGGAATTCTTACTCCTCCCTCAATGCAGACCTTTAGCTATCCCTCCTGTTTTGGACATTGTAGATGATGCTTTCTTGGAATCTAGCCTTTCCCCAGACACTTTACCTCCAGCTCCCAGAAAACCTGACATATATTACAGAGTACCTGACTCTCACAAGTTCCTCTTCAAGAATCCTACTGCTGATCCAGAGACCATTTCCCAAGGACCAAAGGGCATTAAGGCTACTGCTGCCTAAAACCCTACCCCTTCTGATAGAGATTCTACAGCCTTGGACAGATGGGGTAAGAACGTATATACTTCTGCTACTTTGGCCATTAGGGCTTTAAATTGCCAGTTTCATATGTTAAAGTACCAGCGGCATATTATGGGACTACTTAAACAGAAAATGATGTTGATTCCTGACTGTACTGAACACAAAGAATTACAGGATTTAATGCATTCTGCAGAACAAGTTGGTAAACATACTTTGCAATGTGGTTTTGACTCTTTAGAAGCATCTTGCAGGGCTGCTGTCACTGGGTCTGTACTTGGAAGGCATGCTTGGCTTAAGGAGCAAAACTTGCCATATCATGTTAAGGCTGAATTACTGGATGCTCCCTTAAACCAAGACCGCCTGTTTGACAGCACAGCAGAAGAAGTCCTCAAAAAGATGGAGGAAAAAGCTAAATCTATGCAAACTGTTAAAGGTTTCCTGCAAGTACACCCTCCCAGATTTAGTAGGCATTGGCCTTCAAAGAATTGGTCCTTTCCAGCCTCTTCCCGGCCTTCTTAGTCCAAAGCCAGGAACAACGGACCACCTTGATTACAGTCTCAGGCTACGCATAGGCCTAAGCAGTGGGGGGGGTACCCACTTCCAAAGCAGGGAGTAGTAAGACACCCACCTATGGGAAAATGGCACAATGACTTAACCTTAGCCCTTCCAAACCCTGCTAAACTGCCTGCTCCCTTAGGAGGAAAGCTTGCCCTACATGCAAAATGGGTTTTGAATATAGTTTCCCAAGGATACAGATTCCACTTCCACACCCTACCAACCCTAAACGGTTGGCCAGACCTACCCCCAAATCAGTGGGCAGAGGCTCAAAAGCAGGTTCTTTCTCTTCTAAGTATCAGGGCAATTCAACCTGTTCCAGCAGAAGAGAAGGGAGAAGGTTTTTATTCAAGACTTTTCCTGGTACCCAGAAAAGACAGCTCCTGGTGTCCTATCCTGGACCTCTCTATTCTAAACACTTTTTGGTAATCCCAAAATTCAAGATGCTAACACTTCAACAACTGCTTCCTATGGTAGGCAAAGATGCCTGGTTGGCAACCTCAGACTTAAAGGAAGTTTACCTGCACATTCCAGTAAGGGAATCTTGCAGGAAATACCTATGCTTCAGGGCAGGCTCCATGCAGTTCTCTGCACTTCCCTTTGGCTTATCTACTGCACCCAGGATATTCACAAAGTGTCTAGCTCCAGCCATTGCATTTTGCAGGCAGAGAGATATTTAAATATACCCATACCTGGACGATTGTCTGATTCAGGCAGAAAGCCATGAATTGTTATTAAAACATCTGGCATTCATAAAGAAGCTTCTAAACTCACTGAGGTACACCATAAACAAAAATAAATCTCACCTAGTACCCTGCCAACAAATTGTATTCCTGGGAGCAAGCTTGAATACAACTTCCCAGATGGCTTTCCTCAGTCCAGAGAAACAAGTTTATTTGACAACCTACTTCAAACTACTGGTCACAAAGACCCAGCTATCTGCAAGGAAAATTCTGCAAGCCCTGGGTTTCATGGCCTCTTGCATTCTACTAACTCCATATGCAAGACTGCATATGAGGAAACTGGTATCTAAAAAGCCTGTGGTGTCAACATTCTCAGGACCTGGATCAATGATTCCATGTATAATGACAGAGTTCCTTTGGTGGGCAGAGGCCTGCTACCACATCAAGGGGCTCCCTTTCACTCCACCCCCTGCCACCCAAACCCTGACAACAGTTGCATCAGACTATGCATGGGGGGCTCACTTGGCAGAGCAGTGCATTCAGGGCAAATGGAACCTGAGACAGATGCACCTGCATATCAACCAAAAAGATCATTGTTGGAGCCTTCCTGTGTCCTGAAAGAGTGCTCTTCAAACTATCTGGAGATATACAGAGCTGAGTATATTTTTCTGGCACTTCAGAGTTGTGTACTGGTAATTGTTGTTTGACTAATTTTATATCATTGCTGGCTGACTTCAGAGTTGTGCACTGTTATTTTTGCTTCACTGTATAGTTTTTCAGATCTCTGCTGAAGGTGTTGGTTTTCCCATACCCACCCTCCCTATTCCTGTGTTGTTGTTTAAATTTGGAGGTTTTTTCAGTTGCCCACCCCCACTGTAGATTTGATCTGGGACACTCCCCCCAGTCCCATCTCTTTACCTCATTCTACCTAATAGACTCCTTCTGCATTGTTTTTAGTCATTTTTAATTTAATTGCACTTTTTAAACTGTTTGGTCTAACATTGCTACATACTCAATTGTGCTAGCTTGCACTGTATTTGAATTGTTTTGACTGCTGTTTTAGCTACTTTTCTGTATATATACAAAAAAAAAAAATCTTTCCTGTAACTAGTGTAGTCCAGATTCAGATTTGCTGTATCCAGGACTGTATGTAAGCTTCTGAGCCCCCACCAAGCTTTCTGTGTTGGAGTAAAGCCTTCTAGCTTATCAGTGGGAGTGGTAAGCACTAGGTGTAACCTATCTACCACATAAGGAGTGGTTCTGGCCCAGAAATTGTAGTTATTGGTCGTTTGGGCAGTTTTTCCATCTCTCTCAACTTTCTGATTGAAAAGCCCACATTTGCACTTGTTTCCCCCCTTTCCTGTAACTAGTTTAGTCCAGATACAGATTCTTACTTTTAGCACTTGAATTTGCTTATTCGTGATCAGCACTTGTTCAGAACTTGTAAGCACTAAATAATCTACTAATTACTACAGCACTCAACCTTCCTCATTACCTAGAGGAAAACAGTTTTGGTACTTACTTTCCTCACTTGCTTAGAGAAAAACAGCTCTTGTACTCACTTCCCTCACTTATCTAGCGGAAAATAGTTTTTTTATTCAGGCATGTCCAAGGGTCAGCTCTCAGTGTTCTCTCCTGTCTATCTGATGAATCTGGGCATCTTGGGGCAATGTAGAAATTGCCTCATGTACACAGACAACCCTCTCCTCCTACCACACAACACTACAACCTGTGAGAGATGCACTTATCTAGCCAAACTGGAGGTAAAGCTCTCTCCAATCAAGACTGAACTTGACAGTCAAAAGGAGAAGGTAAACACTTGCACCACACCACACTCATCACATAGTCTCACTAAATCTACACCACCAAAATCCACACATAGAAATACAAAAACATTCATGGAGGCTCTCAATAATAATCTGCTCAAGCAACAGAGACCTCCAAAGCAGAAATGCAAGCATCCCCCACCCCTCAACACAACCCAAATGAGACATAGCCCGCAGACTCAGTGTGCCATTCAACCACAGCCAATAAGGCAAAACAACGTACCCAACACACTAGTCATAGGCGACTCTATAGTCAGGCACACTGATGTCCCACACACCAGGCTAAACAAGGAGAAGGTTACTGTCAGCTGCCTGTCAGGTGCCAGGATCCACCACATAACCCATGCACTCAGGTCACTCCACAACAAGTACAAATATGACTCTGTCATTGTCCATGTTGGTGTGAATGACATGAGACGTACCTCCCTGGACTACATGAAAAGAGATGTGGAAGAGCTCTCCGATCTTGTAGCCCAGGCAGGTATGACCCTAGCCCTGAGTAGCATTCTGCCATCACCCAGAATGATGCCGCAGTACAAGGACAAAATGATTGACTTCAACAATTGGCTAAGCTTCTGGTGCCATTCTAAAGGGATCCAGTATCTGTCTGCCTGGGATGACATGGTCGACAGACCACGATGCTTTGCCAGAGATGGCCTGCACCTGTCACCCCTGGGTTTCCGGATACTGGCTAAGGTTCTTGCCGCCCCTATAGTGCCTTTTTTAGGCAAGGTTCAAATGACAGATTCACCACAGTGACAGGAACAGGCAAGTAAAAAGTGAGGGTGATGCTACTCAATGCCAGAAGTCTAAATCTCAAAATGCAGTCACTCGAGGCACTCCTTAAAATGGAGAACATTGATATTTGTGCAGTGACTGAGACCTGGTTCAAGGCTCCAGAGAGCACCCCTGCACTACCAGGCTATAACTCATACCACACTTTTCAGCCATGTAACCTGGACCGGAACACCAAAGGCGGAGGTGTATCCATATTCATTAAGGATATCCACACCTCCAGGCTAGTTGCTCAGCATAATGCAGCCGAGGTTATCCAAGTGCAACTAACTCTGGGCAAAACTGCAGTCCAAATTGTAGCTTGCTTCAGATCACCCACCATGCCCCAGGATTCCCACTCCTCTTTTCTTGATGTACTGGAAAATATTAGGGTACAATCAAACACCCTAATAATGGGCGATTTCAACTACCCCACCATTAACTGGGAAAACTACTCATGTACCAACTCCGTCACTCAACGCTTTCTGGAATTCATAAACTCCAATGCCCTGGATCAACTTATCCACACCCCCACCAGGGGAAACAATATCCTAGATCTAGTCATTACCAATATGAGTGACAGGTGTTCCACACCTGAAGTCAATGCCTCATTGGTCCGATCCGACCATAAGCTAATTACCCTAGATATCCACATCCTGCCTTCACCCCCCATTAAGGAAACCATAATAAAAAATTTCTCCAAAGCCAACTTCATGCTTCTTAAGACAGAAGTGGTGAACTTCATGACACCCATGCAGATGGACAACACAGTTATGACTACTGAATCCTACACAATTGCACTTTATATGCACTTACATGAGTGCATGGATCGTGCTATCCCAAACAAAACCAAGATGTTATCCTCCAAAAAAAGGAAGCCAATCTTGTGGTCCCCTGCCATAAACAAACTATACAACAGAAGGAAGAAACTCTTGCAAAAGTGAGTAAAATCCCACGAGTGGAGGAGCTCCCTGGTCAGCCTCAGTAAGAAGCTGCGATCCCTGATAAAATCCTCCAAAGCTAGTTATGAAAACAAAATCGCCACTGATTCTAAAGACAACCACAAAGCATTCTATAGCTATGTCAAGTATAATGGTAACACTCAGATCTGCTCTGAGTTACAGCACAATGGCACTAAATATACAGACCCAACTGATATTGCCAACATCCTGGCAGATAGGTTCAGTGCTAACTTTACCTCCCTCTCACCCCCTAAAGAGCCCATCTCTATACGGGAAGAATGCAAAGTTCCTGTAATAATGGCTGCACAGGTAAAAAACACACTCTCCAAAGCCAAGAACACAGCGTCCATGGGACCAGACAACATCCCAGGCTGCGTTCGACATGAACTACAGAACGAACTGGCATCCCACCTAAGTACCATGTTCAATCATAGCCTCACCTCAGGCTTTGTGCCTGCTGAATGGCGCACAGCAGCGGTTATCCCACTCCACAAGGGGGGAGCCACCACGGACCCTGGGAACTACCACCCCATTAGCCTGACTAGCCTGGTCTGCAAGGCCATGGAACTTATCATCATGGAACTTATAAACAAAGACACTGGTAATCTCCAAACTCTGGATCCAACCCAGTTTGGGTTTGTAAAAGGCAGATCATGTCTCCTAAACCTGATAGACTTCTTTGAAGCAGTCACCAAAGCCGTAGACAAGGGTAAGGTGGTTCACACAGCCTATCTAGATCTTGCCAAGGCTTTTGACACCATCCCCCACTCTGGAATTATAGATAAACTCACTAAACTAGGTATAAATCCTTATGTCACAAGATGGGTTGCCAACTGGCTCACTGACAGAACCCACACTGTGAAAGTAGCAGACTCCAAATTCGACTTCAGACCAGTGACCAGTGGAGTACCACAGGGTTCAGTCCTGGGTCCTCTCCTGTTTGGTATCTACTTCTCTGAAGTACAAGCTAATACAGAAGGTCTTTGGCTAACGAAGTTCGCAGATGACTGCAAACTAGGAGCCATAATCGAAACTTCTAACGATGTGGACATCCTACAAAAGGGCCTCACTGAGACAGATGCCTGGTGTCAAAGCCATGGCTTCAAGCTCACTGCCAAAAAGTGCATTGTTATCCCCTTTGGTAAAAACTCTGTACCCATGAACTTACAACATAGGCAGTAGTATACTTAAGACTGAAAGTGTGATAAGAGACCTTGGGACACAGGTGGACAGTAGTCTCTCCTTTGATAATCACATCGCCACAGTAGTCAGGAAATCCTTCTATGTGGCACACCTCATTACAAAAGGTTTCTCATCCAGAAAAAAAGAGGTCATTGTTCCCCTCTACTCATTACTCATTAGACCCATTATAGAGTACAACGCCCCTTTTGGTATGTACCTCACAAGACATCTCCAACAACTGGAAAGGCCGCAGAAATACCTCACAAAGAGGATTACTGGCCTCAAACAGATGCCCTACGCTGACAGTCTCAAAAAACTCCAGCTTTACTCCGTCGCATATCACCTACTCAGAGGTGATCTCTGCCTAACATACAAAGCTATGTCAACGCCAGAGCTGTTGGACATGCTCCTTTTAAAGAAATCCCAATCCCTCCGAGCTACACGCTCTAGGGACCTAAACCTTGTCACCACAATAAACAGAACATGCCAGAGGGATAGATTCCTGTCCCAGAGACTTCCCATACTCTGGAATAAACTACCTATCTATATCAAACAAAGCTCCTCATTAGCACTCTTCAAGAAAAATCTTGATGATTGGATGGGAAATAGGAAATTCACCCCGGGGATCACCTCTGTGGCTCTGCTCGACAGTGGCACAGGAAAATAATTTTCTTGGGTGGCAAAAACCAGGGTACCTTTTTGGCTGGGCTTGTATGGGCGCCAGGGCTGATAGCCTAGTACCTACCTATGAACCTATAAGAAATGTTAGCTGTACAGAATTCCCTGACAGTCTTCAAGGACCACCTTCTTCTAGGACAATTATTGGTAAAGACAGACAACACCACAGTCATGTGGTACATAAACAAGCAGGGGGGAACCCACTCGTACCCTCTCTGCAGACTAGCTATAGCTCTGTGGAACACAGCCTTGAGCTACCAAGTGCACCTACAAGCTCAATTCCTGCCAGGCAAGCTAAATTCACTGGCAGACGACCTAAGCAGAAATCTCATGAACCCACACGAGTGGAAACTGGAACCAAAAATATTCAACCTCTTGAGGAACAGATGGAGGACTCCAGAGATAGACCTGTTTGCCTCCCCTCAGAACTACCAATTGGACGAATTCTGCACAAGGACTTCCTACAGTCAAGCTTGGAAAGTGGATGCCCTGTCCTTTACCTGGGAAAGCTTCTGAGTTTATTTTCCCCCTCTACCTCTCCTCTCGAAGGTTCTGCTAAAGATCAAATGGGACAAACCAAGGACAATACTGATTGCACTAGATTGGCCACGCCAGCACTAGTGTACCCCCTCTTGCACAGTATGACACTGCTGGAACCATGGCACCAGCCTCAGACCCCTTCCCTGCTGTCCCAGCAGGCAGGCCAGATTCTGCACCCTCTGCTTCAAACCCTGAACCTTGCAGCCAGGCTAATTCCTTGAGCTCTCCAATAGCATCCCTCAGTAAGCAGGTGCTAGATGTCATTCTGGAGGCAAGGAGGCCTAGTACCAGAAAATCCTATGCTGAAAAGTGGAAAAGATACTGTTCCTGGAGCCAGACTCAGGGGATAGGTACATTGGTGCCCAGCTTACCTCATATTCTTCAGTACTTAACAGAAATGCTCCACAAGGGCCTGTCCTTGTCAATTAAAATTCATGCCACTGCCTTTTCAGCACATTATAATACTGAACCATACCTCTCTTCTCTCACCCCCTGCTAAAACAGTTCCTCAGATGGGCCAGAAATATAAGACCCCCCCAGGAGAGGCCCTACTCCAGCCTGGGACCTTAACTTTGTATTGGAAAAGCTCACTCTCCCTCCTTTTGAGCCAGCTGCAACTGCAGAGTTGAAATTCCTTTCTTGGAAAACAGTTTTCCTTCTACCCATCACCTCAGCAAGAAGAGTGTCTGAATTACAGGCCCTCATGGCAGTGGAGACCTTCATTATTTTCCATGCGGGCAGGGTTTCCCTCAGGACCAATCCTTCCTTTATACCCAAGGTGGTATCTAGTGTGGCCCTTAATCAGTCCATTCATTTGCCTACCTTTTTCGTGAATACTCAAAACAAAGGAGAAGGAATACTGCACTCTTTGGACATGCACAGACAACTTATTTTATTTGGACAGGACTAAGCCTCCCAGAAAAACTGAACAGCTTGCTAGTTGGCTTTGCTGCAGGGGCAGAAGGGAAGGCCATTTTAAAGCAAACCATTTCTAAGTGGATAGCCCATTGCATTCATTTCTGCTATAAGCACCATGGAAAACCTACCCCACAGGGGATAAGATCACATTCCACCAGGGCTTCATCTACCTCTACATCCTTTCTCAGATGTCCCTACCAGGGACATCCTAGAAGCTGCTACCTGGAGCTCTGTACATACCTTCACCAAGCATTACCACATGCCTATTTTTTTTTCTAAATCCAGAGCTGGTTTTGCCACTGCAGTCTTGCAGGGCTTAATAGCTGGCCCTAATGCTCTCTAACTTCCTCCTCCCCCCTTCCTTAGCTTTGAGAATCAACCCAAATGTTATGACTGCAACAGTGAAACATGAAGAACATAGTACAGTCGTGTACACTTACCATAAATGTAGATGTTCAAGTGTATTCACTGTTGTAGTCCTGGTTACCCTCCCTCCCTCCAGCCCCCCTGACTTCTCTTGGCTCTACCTTCCTTCTTGTTAGGTGTATCTAAGCTTTCTGGTGTATTTGCTTTTTGTTGGAGGGGAACCATTATATAGAATTGCTTCTCATTGTGGGGGCATCTGACATCTGGGGCAAGAAATACTGATGTAATGGTGTCGGCTGCATGTTTATACCTCTGACGACCTGATGTCATGGAAGAAGAAACAGCATCCGATACAGGAATCCAAGACTCAGGTATTCATTCCGGCTGAGGGCTACCTGCAGGCAGATAAACCAAATGTGATGATTGCAACAGTGAATACACTCAAGCATCTACATTTATGGTAAGTGTACACAACTGTACTTTCTCTGTTTTGCTTTCTGGAATTTCTACCACTCTCGGGTAATAGCTTACTGCAGTACTCAGAGAATCCAAATATATCCTTACTTGGATGATATGCTAATACCAGCATCTACTCAACAGACCCTCTTGACTCATTTCAACTTCACGTTGTCCCTACTACAGGTTCCAGGGTCACAATCAACCTAAAGAAGTCCACAATGGAACAAACCCAAGACCTAGTTTTTCTGGGATACAGACAAGACACCAGGCCCTTGCAGATCTTTCTACCCCCTGGGAAAGTGCAGAGCCTCTCCGGTTGATTTCTTCTCCTCTTCCTCCTCCTATTTGAACAGCAAGAGAGAGTGTCAGAGCACTGAGGATCATAGCCACAGCTAGATCCATAGTTCCCTTTGCCAGGCTGCATATGACAGAGATCCAGTAGTACCTAAAATACACCTTGTCCCAAAATTCCCATCCATCAGAACCCATATTCCTCTTCTGCCTTGCTTAAATCCTTTGGTCCATCCATCCATCCACAACCCCTTTTTCCCATTTTAGAACATGAGGTCAGGTGTCATTTCTGCAGTGACAATCATCTATAGCCAAGGTTTACACTGCCAGGTGGCTAGCCCTGCCACAGTAGTTCTTCCACACCATGCACTTGCATGCATACTCACACCTGGATATCATAGATAAATCTCAAAACATGACTGCTTTTCAAAGTGCTGACACCACAATGGGAATTTCACACAGATGCCTCAGACAACACATGGGGTGCATGGCAGGCAACTTGAGAGTTCATGGACAATGGCCACCAAATCTAAGATCACAGCTCATCAGTCTGAAGGAAATGTGAGCACTAATCCAAGCCGTTTAGATCTTTCACTCTTGGAAACCAGGTCCCTTAAGAGTTCTCACAGATCATACTACTGTCAGCAGGGGGGGGGGGGGGGCAAAAGATCCTATCAACTGTACAGACTGGCTCTTTTGGCGTGGGAGCAGGCCACAAAAGCAAACCTGTCTCTCCCTGCAGTTTACATTTCTTCACATAATAATTGTTGTCCAACTAATCACTGCTGCAGTATTCTTTGGCACCCTATTTTCCCTCATTTTCTGATACTTTCTTTCCCCTCATGGACTGAGGGGGGGGGGATCACTTTATTTCTGCCTTTACCCTCTGAGCTAACTATTTTATTTTGTTACTCAGGTCTCTTGGTGATAGTCTGAGGATTTATACTTGTATGTCCACTTATGTATCCTTATGCCCACAGGCTTATGAAGAGTTCATTGATGAACCTATGGCTCTATGAAGGGTTTTTGGCTTTTGTACCCCAGCTGGATCTCCAGGTTATTTGATGAGAGAACCTAACAGTTTGGAATACTGCAACAGTAATCAGTAGTTCTTTCACAATATTACTTTTCTGATCATCATGCCCATAGCTGGATTATGATCAAATGGGCCCTTAGGCAGGGTAATGGACTGACCCCCCCCCATCAGTGTTCATGCTATTTCTTTTTTCACTTCTATAATGATCACAGAGATTTGGATTTAATTTAAAACTGTTATTTTTAACTTATAGCAAAAACATTGACAGCCATTTGTTAAACAAACAAGCATGAGCAACATTAAACAACTCTTTCATTGAAACTCACATTTATTAAAAATGCATCTGACAGTCCATTAAACTACAAGATGTGCTGGGACTCCGTCAAACAGCATATAGTGAAGCACTAACTAGCAGGAATTCAAAAGACAAATTTTGCTAACAGCTTGGGACAGCCCACTGGATGCAATTTTCGCTTTTCAGGGGCAGAGTAGGTGTACTGTCTGCTGAAGTGACTTAGAGTCTCATAGTAGACAAATCAAAGACTGACTGAAGAAATAAAATCTTGTACTACAAAAGCAGCTTATAGCCTTCCTCTTATAGACTATTGTAGCCCAACACAATGTACTTCACAGCTGCTTACCCGCAAAAAAAAAAAGTTTAATTAAAATTTATTCACAGTTAAAATATTAATATTAAGCTTATAGACTTCATGCTGTCCTCTTTATTCACTATCAAATAATAAATGCACTATGAACAGTCAACAAATCAAGGAAACGATGATCATATCCAAAGGACATGGCTTACATGATGATGCTCGTGTTTACTACAATTCAGTCCCTTCCTTATGCGCCACAACTCCTGTGGGTTGCAGGAACCAAGTATTTTTATACAGACATGCACACATGCACAAAACACACACACACAACTTTCAGTTGCAGCCACTTGCATGACTGTGCAGCAATTCCTCTTATTTCTATATATTTTGCTTCTACCCTTTAATTCTAAAGATCCCACTGCGAGTTCTTTTATCACGGTTACTATATTCACTCCTTGTAATATGGTTAGTTTAGACTTTGATTTCCATTTTTAGTAATTGCTTTTTTGGCAGACACCAGAATTAAGGCCTTACTGTGTTGAGGCAATTCAGATCCTGTATCACAGCTCAAAAAAATAATTTCCTTAGTTACAATAATTTGCTGTTTCAATATTTATAGCAGAGTAGTTTTAGGGCATTTTTAAATTCTGCTAGCTATTACGTTCCCAAAAAATATGTTCCCAATTATCTCTTACTTCCCATCACACCTCCAAAATTTGCCATCTACCTGTTGGAAATTTCTTTGGAGCTGCTTGGGATATAAAAATACCTATGTAAAAACTTCCAAGCAAAGATCCTAAGTTTTGTAGACTTTGTTGCATATTTGGAAGCCATGCATATATTCTCCCATTGTTTCTTTGTGAATTGCTTATCCAGTCTCTCTTCCCAGTCCTTTTTAACCTCTTCTGACTGATTCCTATTGTGCAATATTTTATATGCCCTACTAACTGTCCCCTTTTTAATAGCAGCTTCTGTTCTAGATTTAACTAAAAGCTCTACCAGTCCTGCTCTTTCACTTAAGGCTCCCATATTCCTTTCTCTTTGCCTGTACTCTAATATCAATCCCTGATGGGAAAGGCAGTCTCCTAGCATGCAGTCCAAATGTATTCTTGACATCTTCCAATTCTATTACATTTCCCTCTCTGATTATTTGCTTCCAATACCGTGGTTCCTTTGCCAGTTGTCTCAAGTAAATTCCATTCTTCTCTTGCATATTCTCTGTACCCCTAACTGCAGTCATCCCTATCAGCAAAATCTTCTTTCTCCATTCATTACAACAACTGAATGAATACATTTGTAAATAATGGTCCAGAAATGTATCTCAGCTTCATTTGCTGTCTAAAATGTACAGCAGAATCCATTGGAACCCCCCACTGCTCTCTCAACTTCTTAGCTCAAATCAGAGACAAACGCCCAAAAATCCGGAACCAATTTTAAATGTTTCTGGTACTTAGAAATTGCTAAAACAAAAAGTGTTGTATTAGCAAGCAATGTCTGAAACTCTTGCCTGTCATTATTTAATGACTGCAGTCCACAAAAATTTGTCAGAAAGCCACAAATTTTTACAAGGAATGGACAGACATACCTCTCAACTTGTTTGTTGAATTCTGGTTAAGGCCAAAAATAATGTGTGGAGAAAAGTGCATATTTTAAGTACCACATTTTATCCATTCGCTAACGAGGTAAAGTTTTTAGGGATGACCCAATAGCACTATTTGAGTGACTTGCTCAAAGGGAAACTGTAGACAAATGGGGGTATTTTGATTCAAACCCTGAACTTTGACTACAGGAAGCAGTTTAATAGCTCAGAGCCTTAAGTGATAGACAGCTCCAGTTAACTTGAAATACATTTTCTGAATAACAGCTATGACTGACATTGACTGTTACCCTCACTGATTTATCAGAAAATGAATAAGTTAAGCAAGGTCTGGCAGTTAGTGCAGTCTGTTAAGGTTCTAGGCTCTTAATAAGCTGAGTCCTGTAGTCAAGGGTGCAGAGTTCTATTCTTCCTAGCTCCGTTTCAATACTGTTTGACTTTGAGCAAGTCACTTAGTGCTCCTGGGATTTAGTGGATAAAATCTGTGCATTGTCTGAGCAATAACTACGACTCTCTAATGATATGTATTACTAATTATAATCCCCAGTGATTTACCTTATCTGAATTTTTGTAATCCCAGTAAATCGTCCTGAAGAGCAGTAATTAGCCTAAATGGCAATCCACTGGTAATCCTAGTAAACCATCCTGAAGGTCAGTGATCATTCTTAAGGGAAAGCCACTGGAGGCAGAGGCAGTAATCATCCCAAACTCTGACCGTTGTTGTAGAAGGGTAAGGTTGTAAGATGTAGTTCCTGTGGCACAGGCTTTGATTCCCTCAGCCGTTATTTGCCTCCTGTATGACCTTGAGCAAGCCACTTAACTAGATGTTGTTCTTGGGGTGCCCCGGAAAATGGACTGTATGTCCAGTGGGTGTACCTGTTTAACAAATGGATATTTGGGGGGGGGGGGTTGTCATAATGGTTAAGTTCTTACCCTGTACCTTGTATCTGTCAGGTTTTGCTTCTGACCACTGGTTATTAGCTAGGCGTGTGTGTAGTACTATGCAGACTGAAAACCCATTATTTTGCAGGCAGAAGTACTAATCACACAGGACAATTCACTGGAGAGAGGCAGGAGTAATCATCCTGGAGGAAGACACAGTCACACAGTGACACACACACACACACACACACACACACACACACACATACACACATACACACACACACACACACACACACACACACACACACACACACACACACACACACACCTGCAAAACAGTACCCTCCCTACCAAAAGTTTTGCTGAGTTCTGGTACTATACATCTCAGTGGTGGTACCCTTCTGCTTGGCAGTCCCTTAATTTGCCTCCTATGCTACTTGTGCTTTGAAACAAGTCATCTGTTTCAATCTCCTGCTAACAAAATCATTCTGCTTAATCAAAATCAAGTCTCCCACTTGATTCAGGGAATGCAGATGTGCGTCCAGCTGTGTGTACATACTAACATTGGAAGAAACCTATACTTCAGTCTCCCTCTAACAAAATCACATGGTTTTATCCCAGTCTATCAAAATAAAATCTCCATAACTGAGGGAGTGCATGTGTGTTTTGGGATTTCTGTGTGTGTGTTGAAGATTTGCTAGAAAATGTGTCCATGTAGAATGGGAGGTTGTAGAGCTTTTTTTTGTTTGAGTATATAACAGAAGGCAGTGGAGCATTTTCTTTCAATGGAATGTAGAATGGGAGGTAGCAGAGCATTTTTCTTCTTGTGGCTTAGCTGGGACCCCAGCCAGCACCTGGCCCTAGGCAGCTGGATAGGTTACCTTGTGTTGGATCTGGCCCCGATTATGACTTTGGCAAGAACAGATTTTTTTGTGTCCCAGCAGTGCTGGTTAAATAGCCCATTAAGGGGCTCTGCATCTCTATTCCCACTGTTGAAGAATCCCATCCATCCTTTGGATCTGACTATTCTGTCTTGTGATTTGAAGCAGCTAGGTTGACATTGTTGATGTTCATATTTTGGAAAATACTTTTCCTGAAAGCGATCATCTCTTGCTCAAAGGATCTCTCAGTTACAGACCCTTGTGTAGGGAGAATTTCTTCCCCCTAGCAAGGATCCACAATCCCTACATGGCCAATGAAAATTTTCTCAAAAAACCTTGTTTGAGTGATTTCTAAACCGTTCTTTTTCACTGCTTTCTTTTCTTGTGGAAGCCAAGAGGGAGAAGGCTCTTGATTGTCCATTGTCAGCTCATGTCTTACCTAAAATGATTGACTAAATTTAGCAAGACTGAATAGCAGTTGGTCTGCTTTACATTATAGAGGACAGGCCAATCAGTAAAGCAAATGTTTTCCAAGTGGATAGCCAACTTCATAATATTTTATCATGTGGTTCATGCCACCAGATTTTGGAGAGTGCTATAGTTAAAGACCAGTCACCTAGACATGTGGTTGTGTCCAGTGCTTGCTTTAAGAATGTATCTGTTGCAGTCACCTGTGCAGCAGGCCTTGGCAGACATTTCCCTCATTTACTAAATCTTACTGTCTTGAACCCTTCTCCAGGATGTTGTTCTTGTTTGGCACATCAGTACTTTATGACTCAGCCTTTTTTTCATTTGCCTGCCCTCTGGCTTCTTTCATCTTGATGAAGTTAGTTGGGATTCACTGCATTCATAACCCAGTCAATAATGGTCCCTAATGGTAGATGTAATAGATAAACGTTTACATTGTCAGTTGATCTACAAGGGGTACTGCCCTTCTTTTTAAGCAACCCTTGTATCCAGCATATATGGTGTTTGACTACCCTGTAAGCCTGGCAGGTATTTACAAATAGCGTTGGTATTAATTTTTTTTCTAGATTTGCAATGATGTTCACTCAGTAGATGGGATAAATTGTCAGACTCAGAAGCATTGTTCAACCTGTTCATGGGATGCTTTGTCATAGCATGAATCAGAACAGGCTGCATGCTCTTCAGTGCGAGAGTTTCCAAGAAAAAATACCAAATTGGAAAGGAAGTGAGAATAGTCCTAATAGTTCTACCAAGAAAGGATCCCTTAATGATGAACTGATATAGAGAGACTATTATTTTTCTCTTCCTTTTCAGACTCTCGTATCTCTGCTACACCTGTTTCTCTTTCATTTCCATTTCTCCTCTTTGATATACTTCTTATTAGGCTCCTTTGCCACCTATTCCTTTCTCTGTTATTGTCTCCCAATCATTTATTTATTCTCCCAGCTTAGTCTGTTTTCTGTATATATATTTTTGACATTCCTCTTTGAGGACTATGCTAACTGCTGATCCTATCCTTGGAGGCTGCTATAGATTGATGTCCCTTTTGTGTGACCTATGCTGGGAGGGTCACCTTCTGGGAGACCCTACAAAGGGGAAGGATTTATAAACCTGTGCAGGTTCTAATGGATGCAAGCACTCTGTTACTTCCAAGTAGGTCTTTATGCCCTGCCATCTCCTTTTATGTAATTCATTTGGGTTTCGAGAGGGGCTGTGCAATGACATCACAAAGGAAATGTTGTGACATCAGAAGTGAAATGTCTGTCATGCTCATTTCTCTACATTACAGCAATGGATTACTGGCATGTTAACTGTCCCAGCAGCTGTCTATGCTTTCCCCAACAACCCCATCACATACCTATACATGTCAATTGAAAATGACAAGCAGGCTATTTCTTGTCATCCTCCTTTCCTTCTTGCTAGTTCCACAAGAGCACAAGCTGCTAATCGAATGTTGGTCACTTGGGCTGTATTCAGGGCTTTAGCCCTGAGCACCAATTTAGCTAGATTTTCTGTCAGTGGTTATGTGCCATCTACTTTTGCTGTATTTTCCTGGTGGTGTACACCTTTCTATTGCAATCAGATAGGAGCCCTCTGTGTGGTCTTCACTTGATATTCTTCACCAGCGGTCATCCTAGTTATATACAGGTGTTCTGCTCTGCTTACAACCATCTAATCACAACGCCATCTGGATAATAACAGGCAAAACTATTCTCTGGTGCATTTCTTTCCCAAGATGTTTTTCTCATCTTAGACATGCCCATAATCCACCTACTTTCTCTTAACCCCTTTGCCTGTGTTTCTTACCCTTGAAATCCATTTGGAACATATCCTGGTTAAGCCCATGTTATTCTGAGAATGAGAAACTCTACAGTTGTTATAGTTTATTCACCCCTTGTCCCTGAGAGTCACTCCTTTGACCTATTTCATGCAATAGCTCATTAACACTAGAATTACTGCTTCCCTATTTGTCTGATACTATAATTCAGTCACTTCAAAGGTTAGTCTGAATAACCTTTAAAAACCCTTTAGCTGCATGTTTATTATTTGTTTATGCCTTGTTGATTGGGTTAGTCCTATTAGGCCAGCAGTCTCTTTTCAGGGAGAAACTAGGTGATATACATACTTACTATGGGAAATTTGGCCAGGCTACTGGGGATCTTCCCCTGCTCTTTTCAAGAGGGGTGATACTGTGAGTGCACATTTCTCTTATTCTTGGCACAGAGGTGGTTAGTTGGAGTAGCACAATGATAGCAGTCAGTGCAGAGTAAGAGAAGAATTGTAATGGCAGAACATTTTTGTTACTGGAAAAAGAAAATGCTCTCTGTATTTTTTGACACCTAGTTTACCTAGTGAGGAGTCAGAGAAAGAAGGAAATTTAAGTGGAGCGCAGTTCAGATAGAAGTGACAAGAGGAGATTATAAATGCAGAATTATAGACAGGTGGTCTTGTCAAAAATGGACAGACTAATTCAGTAAGAAGGACCCTGCTTGACAACTGCATGCTTTTGTGGAAAGTAATGGAAAGGGGGTTTTGGGCAAGGAATGGAAAAAGAAACAAGTGAGGTGAATTTAAACATTACTAGGGGCATCACTATTACCAAAGGGAATGTGATACTAATTATATATAAACAGACAAAATTGTATGCAGCGGTGGTGGAAGGGAATATAAATGAGCATAAGATAATGCAAAAAAGAAAACATAGGCCAAAAGTAAGAATTAAAAGCACAAAGTACAATTGATAGGTATGACATGTGGAATAATATGATAGTACTTTTGGGGTTCAATACCAAAGATGTTGGATCTTTTTGGGAAGGTCTTTCTCTTTCATAAAATGTGAACAGAAAGCAAACTTTCCCATGAAATTAGTATTTTTATGAAGGACAAAAAAAAAAAAGACTGAGTAAAAAGGTGTAGGACTGATGAAGTTGAAGGGATTGCTGAGATATGTTGTTAAAAATGTATGAAATTCTTAAAAATGTGATAAGTAAAGATAATAGAAATATTTGGAATGGAGGTTGGGAAGCTGATTTTATACTGAAAAGTAGTGCACATGTTATATCTCACTGACCCAGTGTTGTTTATGTATCGGGGAAAGAGGGACTTTGAGTTATATTGGTCAGCCAAAGACCTAGACCTTTTTATGGAGAATTTTCACATTTAATTGGCAAAAAAAAAAAAAAAAACTAGATTAATCAATGTGGTGAAAGGCGGTGGGGTCATACAGGAAGCTCAGCACTGGGTCAGATCTGTTGTAAGCACTAAATAAGCTACAAATTACTGATGCACTAAACCTTTCTCATTTCCTAGTGGTTAACAGTTTTTGTACTTATCTCCTCAAGTTACTTAGAGGAAAACAGCTCTAGTAATTACTTCCCTCACTGTCTAGAGAAAAATAGTGCTTACTTAGGCATGTCCAAGGGACAGCTTCTGGTGTTCTCTTCTGTCTACCTGATAAATCTGGGCATCTTGGGGCAGTGTAGCAATTGCCTCATGTACACTGACAACCCTCTCCTCCTACCACCCAACACTACAATCTGTGAGAGATGCATTTATCTTGCCAAACTGGAGGCAAAGCTCTCTCAACCTAAGGCTGAACAACTCAGTCAAGAGGAGAAGGTAAACACTCACACCACACCACACTCATGACCTAGCCCCACTTTACCTACACCACCAAAACCCACACATAGATGCACAAAAACATTCTCTGAAGTTTTCAGTAAGAATCTGCCCAAGCAACAGAGACCTCCTAAGCAGAAACGCAAGCAACCTCCACCCCTAAACATACCCAAAAGAGACACATAATACACAGACCCAGTGTGCCACTCAACCACAGCCCATAAGGAAAAACAACATGCCTAACACATTAGTCCTAGGTAACTCTATAGTCAGACACACTGATGTTCCACTCACCAGAATAGACAAGGAGAAGGCTACTGTTAGCTGCCTGTCAGGTGCCAAGATCCGCCACATAACCCTCGCACTCAAGTCACTCCACAAGTACAACTATGACTCGGTCATTGTCCATGTTGGTGTGAACGACCTGAGATGTACCTCCCTGGACTACATAAAAAGAGACATGGAGGAGCTCTCTGATCTTGTAATCCAGGCAGGTATGACCCTAGCCTAGAGTAGCATCCTACCTTCACCCAGAATGATACTGCAGTACAAGGACTAAATGATTGACTTCAACAATTGGCTAAGCTTCTAGTGTCATTCCAAGGGGATCCAGTATCTGTCTGTCTGGGATGACATTGTGATTCCGGATACTGGCTAAGGCTCTTGACACCCCTATAGTGTCTTTTTTAGGCAAGGTTCAAAAGACAAACCCACCACTGTAACAAATACAGGCAAACAAAACCTGAGGGTACTGCTACTCAATGCTAGAAGTCTAAACCTCAAAATGCACTCACTCAAGGCACTCCTTAAAATGGAGAACATTGATATCTGTGCAGTGACTGAAACCTGGTTCAAGGCTCTAGACAGCATCCCTGCATTACCAGGATACAACTCATACCATACCTTTCAGCCATCTAACCAGCACTGGAACACCAAGGGCAGAGGTGTCCATATTCATTAAGGATATCCACACCTCCAGGCTGGTTGCCTAACATAATGCATCCAAAATTATCCAAGTGCAACTAACTCTGGGCAAAACTGCAATCCATATCGTAGCTTGCTACAGATCCCTGACCATGCCCCAGGATTCCCACTCCTGTTTTCTTGATATACTGGAAAATATTAGGGTTCAACCAAATACCCTAATAATGGGTGATTTCAACTACCTCATCATTAAATGGGAAAACTACTCATGTACCAACTCCTTCACTCAATGCTTTCTAGAATTCATTAACTCCAATGCCCTGGATCAACTTATCCACACTCCTACCAGGGGTGATAATATTCTAGACCTGGTCATTACCAAAATGAGTGACTGGTGTTCTACACCTGAAGTAAACTCCTCCTTGATCAGATCCAACCATAAGCTAATCACCATAGATATCCACATCCCGCCCCCACCAAGGAAACCACTGCAAAATATTTCTCCAAAGCCAACTTCATGCTTCTTAAGACAGAAGTGGCAAACTTCATGACACCCATGTGATGGACAATACAGTTACAACTGCCGAAACTTATAGAAATGTACTTTATATGCACTTACACGAGTGCATGGATTGGGCTATCCCTATCAGGACCAAGAAGCTGTCCTCCAAATAAAAAGGAAGCCAATCTGGTGGTCCCCTGCTATAAATAAACTATACAACAGAAGGAAGAAACTGTTGCAAAAGAGAGTAAAATCCCATGAGTAGAGGAGCTTCCTAGTCAGCCTCAGTAAGAAACTGAGAGTCCTCATAAAATCCTCCAAAGCCAGCTATGAAAACAAGATTGCCACTGACTCTAAGGACAGCCACAAAGCATTCTATAACTATGTCAAGAATCTCAGTGGCAACGCCCAGATCTGCTCTGAGTTACAGCACAATGGAACAAAAATTACAGAACCAACTGATACTGCCAACATCCTGGCTGATGGGTTCAGTGCCAACTTTACACCTCCTTCACCCCCATAAAAGGCCCATATCTGTACCAGAAGAATGCAGTGCCCCTACAATCACAACTGAGCAGGTAAAAACTGCACTCTCCAAAGCCAAGAACACAGTATCCTTGGGACAGGATAACATCCCATGCTGCGTTCTACATGAACTTCAGAACGAACTGGCTCCCCACCTAAGCACCATGTTTAATCGCAGTCTCACATCAGGCTTTGTACCCACTGAATGGTGCACAGCAACAGTTATACCACTCCACAAAGGGGTAGCCACCATGGACCCCGGGAACATCTGCCCTATTAGCATGGCAAGCCTGGCTTGCAAGGCCATGGAATGTATCATCATGGAACTCATAAACAAAGACATTGGTAACCTCCAAACTCTGGACCCCACCCAGTTCAGGTTTGTGAAGTGCAAATCATGCTTCCTGAAACTGACTGACTTCTTTGAAACAGTCACCAAAGCCGTAGATGAGGGTAAGGCAGTTCACACAGCCTATCTTGACCTCGCCAAGGCTTTCAACACCATCCTCCATTATGGACTCATAGATAAACTCACTAAACTGAGTATAAATCCATACGTCACAAGATGGGTCGCCAACTGGCTCACTGACATAACCCACATTGTAAAAGTTACAGACTCCATATCTGACTTCAAACTTGTGACAACTGGAGTACCACAAGTTTCAGTCTTGGGTCCTGTCCTGTTCAGTGTCTACTTCTCAGAAGTACAGGCTAACACAGAGGGCCTCTGGCTGATGAAGTTCACAGATGACCGACAATTAGGTGCCATAGTCGAGTCCCTGAATGATGTGGACATCCTACAGAAGGGCCTCAATGAGGCTGATGCCAGGTGTCAGAGCCACGGCCTCAAGCTCAATGCCAGAAAGTGCATTGTCAGCCCCTTTGGTAAAAACTCTGTACCCATGAACTACCACAAAGGCGGCAGTCCACTTAATGCCAAAGGTGTGATAAGAGACCTTGGGACTCAGGTGCACAGTAGTCTCTCCTTTGACAATCACATCACCACAGTAGTCACAAAATCCTTCTACGTGATGCACCTCATCACAAAAGGGTTCTCATCCAGGAGAAAAGAGGTCATTGTTCCCCTCTATTTGGCTCTCATTAGACCCATTATTGAGTACAATGCCCCTTTTGGAATGTACTTCACAAGACATCTGCAACAGTTAGAAAGGCCACAAAAATACCTCACAAAGAGGATTACGGGACTCAAGCAGATGCCCTACGCTGACCGTCTCAAAAAACTTCAGCTGTACTGTGTGGCATATCACCTACTGTGAGGTGATCTCTGCCTAACATACAAAGCTATGTCAAACCCAGTACTGTTGGACATGCTACACCTAAAAAAATCCCAATCCCTCCAAGCTACACACTCCAGGGACATAAACCTTGTCACCACAATAAACAGAACATGCTGGAGGGATAGATTCCTGTCCCAGAGACTTCCCATACTCTGGAACAAGCTACCTATGTCAAGCAGAGTTCCTCATTAGCACTCTAAAATAAAAATCTTGATGAGTGGATGACAAATAGGAAATTCATCCTAGGGATCAGTTCTGTGGCTCTGCTCGACAGGGGCACAGGAAAATAACCTTCTTGGGTGGCAAAAGCCAGGGAACCTTGTTGGCTAGGCTTACACAGGCCCTTGGGCTGATAGCGTAGTACCTTTCTATGAACCTATGAACTAAATGTAAGGCAGAGTGCAGGAGATGCACAAAATAGTAATTTTTGGTTTGAATGTAAAGTCCAAAGTGAGGTGCAACAAGAAAACAAAGGAATTGCACCAAAAACAAAAAAAAACAGCACCCTCCAAGAATATGAACATCTTCATAACCTGGCCAAACAATCAATAACAAAAGATCGCAAAAACTGCTACAGAAATCTGCAATACAAGCACTCAAACAATCTAAAGAAATTCTGGACGTCCATCTCCTCAATACTCAACCCTGGTAATAATACCAATCCCTGCCCCACTCCTAACCTCTCAAGCCTTGAAACAGCCACTAACTTCAAAACATTTTTCATTGATTGCATAGCTAAATGATCCTCCACTTTTCCCAATCCATCCACCAATACTACCCCACACCCTGCCTCCCCAAACCCTCCCTCTCAGCCTCCCCCCCTGTTCTCCCTTAAACCTGTTTCCACCAATACTATAAAAAGACTACTCCAAAAGCTAAAACCATGCCGAAATGCCCCTGACAACCTTCCAGCAAATTTTCTTCAAATATCAGCCGAATCAATAGCCTATCCCATATCCATTCTCATAAATAGATCCATTCAGGAATCCTATGTACCAACCTTCTGGCATCATGCATTCATAATTCCTCTCCACCAAAGTGGTAAGAACACAGACACTACCAACTTCAGTCCCATAGCTATACTGTCTCCTCTCTCTAAAATTCTAGAGAAAACCATCCACTCCCAGCTCATGCCCTACCTAACCCAGCAGAAACTCCTCTCTCCCACCCAGCACAGCTTCCGCCCTGGCCACAGCACCATGACAGCCCTCCTTTCCTTCCTTGAAACAGTCAACCTAGCACGTGATAGCGGCAAATACGTATCTTCTCTATTTTTTGACCTCTCAAAGGCATTCGACACAATCTCCCATTCCCTTCTCCTGTCCCTGCTCCCACACTTGCACTTATCTCCCTCAACCCTAGACTGATTCCCAGCTACCTTTCCATGCGCCAACAGGCTGTACAATCGAAAGAATCAACCTCCCCTTTCTTACCTACACCCACAGGAGTTCCTCAAGGATCAGTACTTGGCCCTCTCCTCTTCAACTTATTCATTAACAACTTCCACCTCTCCATCCCTGAAGCCTCAATCATCCAATACGCTGATGACTCCACCATCATCTGCTCAGCCTCCTGCCCCTCCAAACTTCTACTCAGTACCCAAACAGCCTTCTCCAAAACTGAATCATGGATGCAATCCCATCACCTTGCCAACAAAACAAAACTAATGATATTCACTCCCACCAAAACCTCAAAATTCAACAAGGTTCAATTTTCCATCAAAAGCCAAAATAACACCCCTCTAGAAATCGTTCCTAGTACCAAGCTACTTGGCATTACCATAGATGAAAACCTGAAATTTGACTCCCACATCCTCTCGACAATCAAAAAAACCCACCAGAAAATCGGTCTCCTCTACAGACATAACTACTACCTTACTCCATCCTCCCGTTCACTGTCACTCCCTACACACCCTAAACTGGCTAGAACTCCACAGCCACCTAAAGTACCTACAACTTACAACAGCCCACAAACTCATCTTTAAACCAAAAGAATACCCCTCTCTTGCAAAATCTCTAACACCCTACACACCTACCCCCACACCCTGAGATCCAAAGGCCAAAACCTCCTACATGTACACAAACCCATGCACCCACATGACAAACTATTACTGTCCCACACCATAGCCGAGCTATGGAACAATCTTCCCACACTACTATGTAATATACCTAACCATAACAACTTCAAATCCATGCTTCTCTCCCATCTCTCCTCCAAATGGGAATGTCCTTCACATGCTCCCACCTAAAACACCGACACTACTAACTCCACACCTAAAATCATTGTTTCGTTGCCAACTTTACCAAACTTCAGAGATCTTGCTCAGAACATCTTTCCAACAATCTTTTGCATGCATGTCTCTGGTCTATCTTACTCATATTCTCAAACTGACATGCTCCTAATTGCAAAGCAGTGTGTATATATTATTTGTAGAACTGTTACTCCTGTACAGACTAATATTGACACATGCAACTCTCTTTATTTATTATTAATGTGACAACGCTCTGTAATTCTGTCTTTTGTAAGTTTACAAATTTCTGTACTTACATCATATAATGATGCAAATTCTGTATATTTAGATATATTATAATGCTGCAAATCTATGTTATATTATATTATGTACTGGAGCTTTTCTCCTCGGGTCTCCACTGAAAATGGGCCACAAGCCCAGCTGGACTAACTCGGTTAACAAACAGTAAATAAATAAATAAAAGGAACAAAGATGAAAATATTAATGTGTTAGTGAAAAAAGAATGCAAAGGAAATATGTTAATGACTGAAGTAAATCATGAGGTAAATTCTGGATACAGATGACACTTTACAAATCTGTACAAAGAAAAAAGAAATATAAAGATAGAGAACATTAACATTTAGCAAAGAAGAGGATTAGAGAGACCAGCAAAGTGGGAAGGAGAAAAGAATAAAGAAAAAAAAAAACACCCAAATAAAAAAGGAGGGGAAAATCAAAGCGTGGACATTTTGAATGTAGTGAATAGCATCATTAGTGATGCTAAGAAAGGATGCACATTTTAGAGTGGTGCAAAAAGTGGGGTGTTGATGTGATAGTTTTACACAACAAAGTTTATTCATGAGGAAAAAATGGTTCAAATGGAAAAGCTGTGGATGCTACAATATTATTGAATTTTGGACAAAGCCAATGTTCAGGAGTTGATTTGTAATGTAAAGAAACAGTAAAAAACTAGATTATAATATAGTGACAGCAGAAAAAAGATAAAGTAGTGTATGTGCTAATGGCAAGACATATTTAAATTGAAAGCTATGTATGCATACACAGGTATAAAAGTGAGGAATCTGCTAGTTGATGATATCAAGGTGTATTTTACGGTCAACACATATAGAAGTTATGGGAGATTTTAATTGTGACTTGCATAGGAGTAAGTGCAAAATAACTCAAGATATACCAAGTGAATGAAATGAAGTTGGAAAAAACAGTTTTGGCAAAAGATAGGGAGGGCACACACAGGAGAGGGAATATAAAAGCTGAGATAGATTATTTTTTGTTGTCAGGATGACTAAAAATAGAAGAATATTATGTTTTATTGATCATTTTGGCTATTTGAGTGGATGTTGGTGAAAAATTATGTAATTAAGGAAGGTAAAGGAATAAAAAATTTGCAGTTCTCAAAGAAGAGGTGTCAGCATGATAAATGAGACAATTATGGAAGGACCATTTAAGTGTGATTTATTTCTATCAGTCATTGTATTTACAGCTACAAGTAGAACAATGAAATTAATTAAGGAAAGGTTATAGGAATTTGGTGCATAACCTGAAAAAAGTATTTAGAAGAAAATAGTACACAATATCAAGTTAGGGACTGAATTACATGAGAGAAGTTGAAAAAAATGGTATGCAATTTATTATATATGCAGCAGTGTTATTTGAAAGGAAGAAAGAGGTCTCACCTTTTTAGTTGAAAGACTACAAAATAAGGAAGTCACTATGAGGGAATTAAAAGAAAAGACTGAAAAAATAAGCAAGTTGCTATGAGGGACTTAAAAGATAAAACTGGAAATATGAAGTATAGGCAAGAAGACATTTTGCAGATTATTGTTGAGCATGTTAGAGGCTTATGAAGACAAAGAAGATAATAAAAGAACCGGAATCTTAAAAAACAAGTAGAAGGGATTCATTAAATTATTTACTAAAGTATATAACTTCAGAAGAATTAGTAGGTGACGTAAACAAGTAATGAGGATTCAGTACTAGGAATGGATGTTTTAGTGTACAGTTTTTGTAAAGCTTTGTAAGTCTGGCAAAAAAAGAATATTTTTTAAAGGAATTAAATGAATAATGTAAAGAAGGCTTCAAGAACACAAGTATATGTGGAGTAAAAAAGATTAAATTGGAAAAAAGGGGAATTGATGTGATATTCAGAGTTACTTTAAATAATATGGACTACAAGATTAAAACACACACACTGTTGTCCAATGGAAAAGCTATAGTTTATTTTGTTACAAAGGTTTGATACTTTCATTCCACCTTTGTAATAAAACAAGTTACAGCTTTTGCATGGGAAAATGTTTGTGGGTTTTTTTTGAATTAGCTAGTTGGTTGGAGATTTTGGTTATTAATTGTAAGGTTAAGAAAATATTGCAAATAAAATTTGAAAAGTTTATTAAAATATTTTCATTTTAGGAGTTTATGAAATGAAAGGAAAAAAAGTCTGATATTTTTAATAAGGGATATAGAAGATGATATTTTAAGAGAAGGGAATGAGGCAAAAATGAAGATGGGAATATGCACAAACCCTTTAATAATGTGGCACGTGTAAGAAGGTGGAATATTCTGTAGCACTGGCTTATTAAATATATTGAAATCTGTATACAATAATAGTTGTGTTTCAATATTTGTGAATGGATGAATGAATGGGAAAATATCAGAAAAGGAGATAGGGATGCTATATGAGTAACCCATTATTTGCTTTAATAATGAATACAGTGGCAGTTGGACTAAATGCAAGTTTACAAGAACGAAAATGTTATGTATATAAAACACTGCAAAACCTGATTTCTTACATTTGCTGTTGATGTGATACTAGTTTAGAAAAATAGGTTATGGATACAAAGTGGTGTAATTCAGTTGAATAAATTATTGTGTATGGTGAGAATTGAATAAAAAGTAACACTCTAGAAGACATATTGAAGATAGTGGAAATGTATTTTTCCAAGAGTAAAGTTTAATTATTAGGGATTAAACTTAAAAGGAAAGTAGTTACTGAGCAATGTGAGAATGTAATTGAAGAAATGAACAATGGGAGAAATTAATTGACATTAAGTAGAAAGCCTTATTACAGAAGACATTTAGGTTTTCTTTTACAAAAAAAATAATAATTTGATAAATTCAGTTATTTTGGATAAGTTAAATAATGTATACATAATGCCAAGAAGTAAGGAGAAGGAAGTATTACAAATCATTTTTGCAGTTATATGGGTTCTGGTCTAAACCCTTTAAAATTAGGGTATTATGTGATTGAGAAGGAAAGTGGATTAAGTTTAATAAACCCAGTAGTATAAGGATCTTTGCATTTTGTATTTATTTTTCATATCTCATATATATTTTAAAAGCTTAGTATAGTCATAAATGTTTACAGGAAAAAAAATGGCATATTTTGTGGGGAATGTGGGGAGTTTGAAAAGTGGAAAAATCTTTATAAATAAGGAGCTGAAAGTAAGGGTATTTATGTGGAAAATAAATAGGGAAGACGTTGAGAAAGATAGAAAAAAATTATGTAAATGTTATGAATTTTTCATGTGAACTCATAAGGCAAATTAAATGAATGAATTATTAAACTGTAAAACAAGGAGGGAAGTTGTAGAAAGTTAACAATGTGCGTGTATTTTTGTGGAGGGCAACAATAAATAAGTTACCTGTTAAAATGATCATGAAATATAAAGCTGGAGGAGAGAGTGTTTTTTAACCATAAGAAAGAAGAGACACCTGAGCATGCTTTCATGCAATGTGAAAAGAGTTTGGGGAATCAATGATTAAAGAAGCAGTGTTAGGCCCATTAATTTTGGAGGCATTGATACAAGATTGAGCTTGTAATGTTATGGAGAAAGAAGCATAAAAGTAGTAAAAATAAAGTATTATTTTGTGATGTGGGAAACTTGGATAGCAAGATATCAGGAATGTTTGTTCAATAAATCATGCATATTAGTTAAAATGGGTATGGAGTGAAATTTATTTGAAAAGGTTTTTGTGTGTGCGTGTAACTGTGTACACAAGTATGCAAATATATGTTTATGTAAATATAATTAAATAACTTGTGCTGCATTTGATAAGTGATGTGGGATCTTTTCTTAGCCATCTGAGCTACCACCAACTCAGGCAAATGGGCCTTTGCTGTAACTCCTCAACCAAAGGAAAGCACACACAAGGAATGCAGTACATCCTAATACTGCACTGAAGTATTAGTATGGAATATGAATCGAATCACCTGGGGTGGGAATGTGACATTCATTCAGATTCTGCCCTCTTTTGCCTCTTGTGTAAATATAGTAATTACTTGCTTTCACTTTCTTTATCAAGTTTTTCACAGCCCTAATGACGCCATGTGGTTAATCATCGTGAGCTAAAGCTTACTGACCTGAATGTCAGAAGTATCTGTCATTAAGTTAGATAAACTAACTTCCCTGATCAGTGTGCACTAACCAGCTGTTTTGTGCATGTTAGAATCAGGGCTGAAGAAACGTTGGATGTTGAGGTAGCTTAACAGGACACCTAGTGTCATAAGAAGTCTAGAAGAGCTGCAGCAGTGAAACAAGATGCACTCAGCTCTTCATTAGCTAGTCACAGCTGGGCAGTTAAGTTCCCTTCCACCTTAAAATATTGTTTTTTATTACACTTTCCTGTTTAGTAAAGTTATTTTTAAGTTAGGATTTTGTTTTTTACAGACTGTCATGAGACTTGACTCTAATTTGTAATGGGAATGCACTTTTTTCTGTGAGTTTAAAAGTTGTTTAAGGTAATTGATAACCATTTTTCTGTGAAGAAATTGTGTTTATTTTACTTTCTGGGGCTGGCAATGTGCTTAAAGTGCTTTTTACTCTGCTTTGTGAAAAGGGTGACTTTTAAAGACCAAGTTTATAGCGGATTTTACTGCTTGTTTCCCTTTGGAAAGAGGCACCATTTTCAGCTTGACCATGGAGCAAGCTACTGGCCCCACAGTCGGTCCTTCTTCCAGTCACAAAAAGAAAAAAATAAAGCAAACGGCCTTTGCCACCACAGCAGGCTAGTAGGTGAGTGACTGCTGTGGTCATAGCTTGTTTCTCAGACCATTCATATTTTACCCTGGCTCCATCTGATGTAGCACCTACAGCCACTATGGACCAGGGTATAGCCACATCCTCTGCAGCTGTTGTGGTCTTCTCAGGAGACAAGGGAGAGTCACTCTTGTCTGTCTAGGTAGGGGGAACTGGGATGCTTTCCTGTTTGGTCAGACTGTTGTGCCCATTCTTGGGGAGTTGCTGCTTCCATTAATATCATTGTTGACCCCAATTTTATCATTGGTAAAATTTGTATTCTTTTTGGCTTTAATTGTTATTAGTTGTGTTTGTATATTATGTAATACAGATTCCCACTCTTTTGACTTATTTTTAAAACAAGTAAGAGTTTTACCATATATGTAAGCTTTCAAGGAATCCCATATCATTAGTATATTAATCTCTTCAGAATAATTGGTATCCAAAAAAATTGTAATTCTGATATTAGCCAAGGTTTGAATTCTTTCATTTTTGTGATGTATGCTGGGATCCTTGTCATGTATGCAAGTGTTTTAAAATCTATTTGTAGTTTAAGAATAAGACAATTGTACTCATAATGGGCAGGGAATTATTGAAAAGGTAGATATTCTTGTATTTAAATCTTGAGATACATAATTTTTGTCTATTCTAGTTTGGGTTCCATATATGTGATCTTAATGAGAAAATATTAATGAATTGTTTCTTTAGCACTAAATGTATCAATTAGGTTAAAGTTTTCTATCCATTTCTTGAAAGATATTGCTGTGGCTGTGAGACAAAGATGTCTTTAGTTGTATCCGAATTATCTAAAATACAGTTAAAGTCCCCAACTAATATCAAATTACCTTTGTATTTATTACTAATAAAGTCTAAGTGCTTTTTAGCAGTCCCAACCCCGATGCCAGGAAACCAGTATAAATTTACCAATGTCCGTATACTATTATTATATTTCAGTATAGCAAGAGCCATAAGACATTTTTATCTATGTAATTATATATAATTTGAGGGTCAGTAATATTTTTTCCTCAAAATTAATACTCCCCTACTTTTTGTTTTGTAAGATGAGTGAGATGATATTAAGTATTCGTTTGGCATCCATGAATGTTTGTAATTTGTTTTAAAGTGAGCTTCTTGAAGGAAGACCAATTGTGCTTTATTTACTTTTAAATATCTTAAGTTTGATCTTTTCTTTGGATTTTTTAAACCATTAGTATTTAAAGAAAGTAATGTTAAAGCCATTTTGTTTATTTAGTTAGAAACTTAAGTTATTCATAAGTATTCGTTAATAAAACTCAGAACTTCTCTATAATAGGAACATTGAGAGCAGTTTTTATTGTCAGTGTATATTGCTATCAAGCTGGGTTTCTTTAGTAGTATACATATGTTAAAATCTTGTTCAGGCCTATAATTAATAAAAATGATTAGTATAGAAAATACAATGTTTAACAAAATAACTCTATAACTTAACCATATCCCTATCATAACATGGAATGATGAACATTCCTAATTTGATAGATAATAGAAAATCTATCAGAGTGTCCCTCATACCTCAATAAAGCAATCTGTTAGAGCTCTACATACATTTTAAAGGAGATCATTTGGTCATAAATGATGTATGAATTTTAATTTATTTTTGTTAGCCTTTAATTTCAGTACTCTGTTATAATATTAATCTTATTATTCATGTCATGTAAGATGCTCTTTAATTTAAATGTTATAGATAATCAAAAAAGAGAAAGATTAAGCTTTAATCTTCTTTTCTAAGTTATACAATAGTATATATACATAGTGTTTTAAGACAAACATGAGCAAAAGAAGATTCGTATATGTCCTCATGCATAGACATTAATCAGAGCAAGAATACTAAGGTAGAATGTGATTCAGAATATTGTTATGAAAGTAGTATTATTATAAAAATATAAAATGTAAATCAGTGTAATTATTATAACTCATAACTATGTAATGAAAAAGGTCTAAATCAATTAATTAAAATAAAAAATAAGAGTATAAAACATTGATATATTCTAAATACTGTTTTTACAAGTTTAAAAGTCTGTTAGGATTATAATATCAGTGTCAACATGTAAATCTCTATAGAACTTAAAGATCAAGCCTCAAGTATGTATCACCTTTTGCTGTCATTAAATATTAAGTCATACAGTGAAATTATCAGTTCTCTCAGGTCTTCTAATGAAAACATAAAATATGAGTCAGATTTTAGGCACTTAAGCATGAGAGAGACCAACAATTAGTAATTAAAATTGTATTTTTTTCCTTCTGTGATATGTCTTTGCTATACCTAAAGAATTGCTGTATCATACATGAAATATACCACATTATAAAATTTTTAAGATAAATTATATAATGAATATCTAATAATAAATATTAGATTAACTTCCTTATTCCTGCCGTGTAAATATTTCTTTATCATTCAGTTAGTTGAACTCTCTCAGATTGAATATATTTCTGCATTCAGTATTAATCTAAATCATGTTTGATTATAAAAACAAATAGTTACTTTCTTCTTCTTTATCCTCTCTCTTTCCTCTCCCCCCTCCTCATGTATCTCCCTCAGTGAGCTATTATTGTAAATCTATTTTACAATTTCCTCATGTTATACTAATGTATAGTATAATTGTCAGTTGTATCATGTTCATAGCAGTCATATCACACATATAAATTAACCTTTCTTGCTTCTATTCTCTATGAACTGCCATTCACCATTTCTATTCAATGAGTGTAGTCCCTCGTCTTTAGTCAAGGATGTAGAAGCATGTTTAACACTAGCTTACTTTGTTGTGGTTCAAATAAATTGTATTGGAAACGGTTTACTTTGTAGCCTATAAAATATATATTATAGTAACAGTGAGTATATATGCAGTGCTTATAAATCAAAGATCACCTTTATAATATTGTTATACAGTATTTCCTGTGGTAGCAGAAGTGCTATGCAATCTTGCTTCCCCCTTTCACCACGTCTGCAAATATGCTTAGTTTCATCAGCTCAGTTATCTTTTTTAAGGAGTGAGTCTCTGATCATGTAATGTACTGTTTAGTTTCAATATTGTAAGATAAAATGTAGAGTATCATTGATTTTTCTGTGTTACCTTCTCTGTGCAAAGGAGAATGATAGTGTGCCCTTCTATTCTTTAATTTATCTAACTTGTCCCAAGGGTCTTTTTTTTAGCATCCGTGTATATAATGTGATTCTTTTCTACTATAAGAGTATCACACCCAACGCTATAGTAGGCATTCACAAAACTGTCCTCAATAATTATGAGGCAAAGGTCCATAAATAAGAACACCTTCTAAATATTGCTCTTACAAACCCAGAAAATTGAAAGGATAACAAGCCTTGCATCCTCAGGAACTTTTCAAAGGGTCTGAAGTCTGAAAATCAAACGTCTGTCATTATTTTCTGAATTTCATTTTCAGTTTGCCATGTACTGGCATGCATTTTCTGAACTAAGGCCAGTATAAATTGTGATCCGCTAATATTCTTCTCAAAACGTCTACTTTTTGAAAACTAGTAGCAACATAATAAAAAGACTAGCCATAATCATAGACAGTTAACAAGTACGACAAAGCTGTCATCTCTTCAAAAACTTCAGCCCTCCTCCACTCAATAAACCAGCCATTTTGCAAAGATGACTACTCTGGGAAACCAAAGTGCTGAACTAGAAATAAATAACCAAATGGGTTGACCTCTACGATGAATACAAAACTACTGCTTAAAACATGTTAATGTGTAGGTCCTTACTTGAAGTCTACCCTTCTGGTATACTAATTCTCCTGTACAGGTTGCCATGGCCATTCAATAGTGCCACACCAACAATGGAGAAGCATCTATAATGTCACTTCCTATATTTTCCTTAGCGTATGTGTAAATACATGATAAGTAACTCTAGGAAATCCCACATTCCTTAAAACAGTCAAGAGGCTAATGGTCTCAAGTTTTGGAACAGCGAGGTAAATGAAAACTTCTCTAATGCTCGTGATTAATCTCATGTATGTAATGTTTTTACCTTGCATCTCTCTGAAGGTTGATTTACTGTATGCAACATTAAGATAGATGACGTGAATATTTCACTCATCTATATTTAATCATAGTCACCAACATTTTTCTTTCCTAAAGTAACTTTTAGTTCACTATAAAACAATTAAACCTGTCAAACAATAAATGTCCTCAGATATTAAATGAGGGTTTCATTACTACACAGTGGATGTTTTCTCTCCTCCCTTTTTAGCACATACACATTGTTTCCCGACACACTAGCCTTAATAAGAGTCCTGCCTTATTCGTGTGTTTCATAAACAAGTCACATTAGTAGACATCATTTCTATGTTTGTGTAGGCTAAAACATTTAACTTCAGTCTCATCAGATTGTGTTAGTTTCATTAGTTAATTTTAAGCTTACAAATAAAGAAAAGGAAAAAATAGTAAGAAAGTGCAGAGAAGAGAGAAATGAATTCAAAGTATAATGACTACTACTTGACTCTAAAGCTTATTCAGTAGAATAAAGATTTCATTAATAAACAACTTGTATGTAAAAAAAAGAATAATATTTAAATAAAACTGAAATATACATACATTTAAAGGTTCAGTGACATGTGACTTATATTTTAGTAGATGCTTTGAGAGGTTTATTTTTTACTGGAGTTTTAGTTTGTCTTTTGTTTCTTCTTTTTTGCATCTGTCCAGGCATTCTTTTATGATGATCTCTTCAGAGAGGGAGATGAGCAGTCCATATCTTCTGGAATTGTTATTGTTATTGATACAAGTATATGCTTCTTCTATGTTGTTGAATGTCCTAATTTCATTTGAGTAGAATATTTTGATTTTTGCAGGATAAACATGTTGTGATTTAAAGTTGTTTTGTTTGAGGAGTTTCACCAATGGCCAGTATTTTTTTTTCTCAATTCTAGTACTCTAGTAGAGAATAGTCATTATCAAATCTGATTTGATTTTGTTTGAATTTTAAAGGACTTTTCCTACAAGCTGTTTTGAGTACAAGCTCTTTGTCCAGATATGATAAAAAGTTTATTACCATTGGTATTGCTGGAGCAGTAGGTGAAGAAGAAATTAACTTTCCTATGGCTCTATGTGCTCTTTCTAATCCATAGGAGGAACCTTCTTTTAAATCTAAAAATTCAGGAAGCCGTGTGTTTAAAAACTGAGTAATGTCCTCACTTTCAGTCCTCTCAGGAAGTCCCAACGATTCTTATATTTGTTCTCCTTTTTCTATTTTCCAAGTCACCTATTTTATTCCTCAGCCAGGTGTTTTGTTGTATAAGAAGTTCATTTTTATTTTCCTCATCTCTGAGTCTCACCTCTATATCATTCAGAGAAGTTTCAATGTGAGTTATTTTATTTTAGTGTTGTTGAAGAAGTTCTTTGAAGATCGTTTGTTTTTGATTATTTTCCTTAAGGTTTTCTAGGTTTTCTTTGAACCCATCTATTTTCAAGGAAAGCTCTTGTAATGTTTTAGTTATTAGCTGCATTTCTTTCTTTAAGGCAGTATCAGTGTGCGAGTTCTTTGAATTACTCATTTCCACAAAGATGAATAATCTCCAGATTAATTTGACAGGAAAATCTTGATGGAATGCCACTAAAGTTGTTGAAGTACAAGTCTATAGCTATGACATTTGATGGTTTTTGTTTGAAAAAAAATGTCTGTTTGTTAATATAGTTTTATGGAGCTCTAGAAAAGTGCTGCTTTCAGGTGGCCATCTAGGCTCTGTCCCCTGTTGACCCCATTTTTCTGTCAAAAAGAAACAGAAAAAAATGTATCTACATCGCCTCAAATTCCCTTAGACAAGAGTAGTTTACTGGGTTTGGCTCAGGATTTAATTCAGACTGTTCCCTTATAAAGTGGTTTCTGATAAAAGAATGAGGGATACATCTTTTCCTGAAGAGACTGAAGATTTTGAATCTGGACAGGAAGATGAAGGGACAGACACAGGGTTTTCTCTTTAATTGTCTGAGTTAGACTCCAAGGAGAGCACTGAAGTTCTGAATCTTCCTTGGAGTTTTCTCTTTCTTTAAGACTATTTCCAGGAAGTGCCACTGTTTTCAGTGGGCAAACACTGAGGTTTTTCAGTCCCTTAGAAAATACTATGAGCTATTACAGAAGGAATTTCCAGAACCTTCACCTATTCCCCCATTTCTGTCAGCTGTGGAGGATGTTTGTCACTGCCTGGAATAGGCATATAGAATGTATAAAGTTTCTTCATCTTTTAAGCTTTTCTACACTCTTTCCAAACCTGACCCATGCCTTTAGTTAATCCTACTGATGCTAAACATTTGCTTAATTCCAGTCCTAATCTTTCTGACAAGGGTGGGAAGATTATTGATAAGTATGGGGAAAAAGTGTATACGTCTGCAACTCTGATTTTGCGAATATTAAATTGTCAGGCTTCTATGTTAATGTTTATTCTAACGAATTATGAAACTATAAGGAATATTGTCTGCAATTTTTTCTTATGAGGTAAAATCTCCTTTAAATAATTTAGTTTCTTCCATTTGTCAAATCACAACTCATTGTTTACAGTTGTGTATAACTCAGTTGATATTTCTTCCTGGGTTATGGCCACCGGTACTGTTTTGAGGAGCTTTGCATGGCTGTGTTCTCAGAACTCCCTGATGAAGTGAAAAATTGGATTTTAAGTTCTCCTTTGGATATAGCTGTTAGTACGTCTGCTGCAAAGGTTTTCAAAAGGTGTGATGAAAAGGGTAAATTGATTCAGAGAATCTCCAAGATTTTTCAGCTGTCCTTTTTCAAGTGTTCTAAGAGATTCTCTAACCCCCCTCATCCAATTTTGTGAAAAAAAAAAGAATCTCAAAAAAATGTAGATAAACAGATGTTTAAGAAGAAATGGCAAGGGGGTTCCAAAAATAGTTCAGGACCCCCCCCCCAAAAAAAAAAAACAAACAAACAAATACAGTCCAAATCAGAATGAGGATTTAAGGGACCTTGTTCCACTTCTTACCCTGGCAGTTCCTTTTTCCTTCCGGAATGTGTGAATATTTACTGCTCTTTGGCAACAGATAGTTTCAGTCAAATGGGTTCTGAAGATCATCAAGGTAACAGATGGCAGTGGGAGAAAATACCTTCTTTTCAGGGGTTATTCCTCATCCACCAGACTAGACTATTTTATTTTCCCCTGTCCTTTATCACATGTTGTCCCAGGGTAGTGGTGGAACCAGTCCCTCTTTCTCAGGTTGGGAAAGGTTTTTATTCAAGAATGTTTTAGTGCCAAAGAAAAAAATACTTGACCAGTTCTGTATCTCTTTCTTAAACCTGTTTGTGATGGTGCCCAAGTTTGAAGTGGCAGTCACTTCACAACCTGTTACCTCTCCTTCCTCATTCAAGTCACAGTACCCCTCTTTGCAGGCTAACAGTATTAGCTTGGGATGTAGCTTCATAGCACAATGTCTCTCTACAGGCATCTTACATTCTGTAAGAGCAAGATAGCAGGACAAGGGCAGTCCCTCACAAGTGGACTGTGGTGAGTTTCTCAAGTAGACCTATTTGCCTCTTCTCTGAACTATCATTTGGCAAGATTCTGCTCCAGAACTGCATGCAAAGAAAGCCTAGAAAACGGATATGTTTTCTTTTCACTGGTTAGGAATGTGCTCAGATGCTTTTTCACCCTTTCCACTAATTTCCAGGGTACTTCTGAAGATTCAGAATGAATCCCTAGAATATTATGATGAATCCCTTTTGGCCCAGGAAAGAGTGTTATTCCCTTCTTTTGGAAATGGCCAGGAACAATTGCCGCAAGTTTCCTTACAGAATGGAGCCTCTCACACAAGATTTAGGGGTGCTTGATGCACCCCACCCGAATAAACTTCAATTGACTGTGTGGATGCTAAGTCTTAATTCCCTTTAGGCATCTGTTTACCGAGGGTGTGAATAGGAATTATTGGAAGCAAGTAAACCTGCACTAGAAAGTCACATATTAGCAAATGGCAAAAGTTTTCTAGTTGGTACCAACAACATAACCAGCACCCATTCAGGGCTAGTTGTTCTCTGATTTTACAAGATTTGTGTGAGTTACTATCCTATGCCCTTTCTTATTCTGAAATCAAGTTTCATTTATCCACCATTTCTGCATATTTTCCCATGAATCATCCTTTTTCAAGGCATTCTCATGTCAAAATATTTTTAAAAGGGGTTTTACATCAGAAACCTCCAAGAAAACTGGTGGCTCCTCCTTGAAATTCTAATTTTGTGTTAGAGAAGCTAACAGTCCATTTGAACTACCTAACCTGGTTGACTTTCTTAACATGGAACATGGTTTTACTGATTTTTCTCACCTCAGCAAGAAGAGTATCTGAGTTGCAAGCTCTTATGGTGAGTCAGCCATTCCTCATTTTCCACAGGGATAGGGTTTCTTTGAGAATTAATCCTTTTTTGTGCCTGAATTGGTTTCTGAGTTTACTTTAAGCCAAACTATCCATCTCCCCATTTTCTTTTCTGAATCTAAAAGTGAGACAGAAAGGATATTCCATACCTTGTATGTCCCCAGTCAACTCGGGTAGTAACTTGGCAGAACTGAATCTTTTAGATCTTCAGATGAATTGTTCATTTCTTCTAAAAGTAAGAAGATGGGACAACCTGGATCAAAATAGACCGTTTACAAATGGTTGTCTAAAGCTACTACCTTTAGTTATACTCGGTCAGCAAAACTGTTCCAGGCAGGGTCAAGGCCCAGTCTACCATGCCATTGGCTTCATCTATGGCTTTTTGGAAAGAGTTGGATTCTAGAAGTCTGGAAGTAGCAGGTTGGTCCTCTATACATATGTTTACAAGGCATTACAGGCTTGATTCTTTTTCCAGGTCTTGATCAGGCTTTGCTAAAACCATTCTTCTGGGGCTTCTAGGCCCTTCGCCTTCCACCTCCCAGTTGACGTAATTGAAAATAATGAATATGGTACAGTTGTGTAAGTAAACTAACCATAACAGTAGATGTTTGAATGCTCACTGCTGCAGTAGCCCTGCCCTCCCTCCAACCCCCTTATTTTTAGTGTATTTATGCCAGGGTGTGGTCATGTATTTTTTGTTGCTCCTAGCATTGTACTGTCAGGGATCAGCCTCCCTCTCCCTGTTGACATGAAAGCTGTGAGGGGCTTGACACCCAGTCCTGTATTTTTAGTCAGCTCAGCTCAAGCTGACTATAGTTTGGTGGTGTGTAAGGTGCTCTGAAGCTTTGGAAGCTGACTGACTGTAATATTCTTGGCAGGATATAACCCTTATAGCGAAGACTACTGTTGCAGTGATCATTCAAACATCTACTGTTATGGTACGTTTACTTACACAACTGTACTTTCCCACATTTTCTCTTAGTTTCAGTGCAGTTTCTTTAACTACCTCTAATTCCCAAAATTTACTTCGTACTACCAAACTGTTTTATGTTCTGCATATATATTCGTACTACTGGAATTTGACACCTACTCTTAGCATTTCTACTTGTGTGTCTTGCATATTATGTTATGCTGTACGTAGTCATCCATTATTTCTTCAAAATTAATCTGCAGTACTTTTAGTACTTAAAATTAGCAACATAACCATTTTGTCCCTCTGTTGCTTGATGTATGGAATACTTTGCTAGTAATAATTTGTTGTACTTTAGTGTTTAGCAAAAGTGTGTTACCAATAATTTATTATGTGTATTTTTTCTTTTACATTAGTTATTCAAGGTCAGTGGGATTTTACTACTCTGCTTCAGTTGTAACTCATAAGTACTCTAGCATTGTAATAGTGTTTTTGTATTGCACTGTTAGTTGTTGAAGCTTTTTCCCTTGTGCTATCACTATAAATGGGCCTAGCCAAGCTGGACATGCCCGTTACTAATATAAATGAGCAGACAAAACTTTAAACCTGACCATTTGAGTGCCCCTTGAAAAGGTTTTAATCACATGCACACAAGCGCGTGTGCACAGATACACACACCCACAAATACAGAGAAAATCTTCTGTTTTAAGCATTGTTAAACAGAGGGCTTTCTCTGTATTTTTGTGTTTGTGTATAGGTGTCTCTTTATAATTTGATCTTGATTTTTGCACTGGGGTTTCCTATCCGAAAGTATAGGACTATAAGGAAAAACACATCAACTATCTGTCCAGAGGCTCTTGTTGGTCTGATGTCAACAGCACAGCATGCTGGAGAGGTCTTGGGTTCAAGTCCCAAATGAGAGCTAATATTACCTTATCACTTCTGTGATTCCTTGAAAAAGGTCTAGTAATAGCATTCTTTTGCTGCTTGTCAGTCTATAACCCACACCTACCGACTCCTGATGTTTCTGTATTATTAGGATGACACTTGAGTGTGCCTTCTTGTGCAGCTCTTGCAGCCTCTCCTGTCCTACTACTTTCCATAAGTTACATCTTGAATGTTAAGGAACCTGCTCAATGTATTTTCCACATTGAAGTGTGTAAAAACAAGTTAGTCCATGATCATATTAGAGTTAAAAATACTGAACTGTTTAATCTTGCAAATGAAAGCACTTTAAAATAATCACTTCCATAAACCTTTTAGTGTTTGACAGGCGCATACAAGAAAAAGACATTTAGTTCTATTGTTTAAGTATCTAGTTTTACTAGAGTTGAACATTTGAAAGATGATGAGAAAGCACAAGACACCAGAGGGCGCCAAAGATTTGGTAGTGCTCATAGCTACAAATAATTCAGGCTACACAGAAATGGGAGAACATAAAATCACAGCATAGTGCTGTTGCAGGGACTTTTCTCTTGCATTAGCAATGAAATACTGATGCCTTTAAGGATTTTTATTTGTCATATATTAAGTCAGCTGTTAATCATTGGAAAGAATTTAAGAGCAATGTGTTCTAAACAGGTATTGAAACCGGGTCCCAGATTTTGTGTCTTAACTGGAAATAAGTCGTCAGGCTGGGTGGCCCATGCATATGTTTCCGTGATTGCATTATTAAGAGAGTTGAGATTTGCTCTTATAAGCATTGTGATTCAATATAGCAACTTAATTTTTGAGTCTGGTGGATTGGAAGAAAGATGAGTTTTAACTCATGATTACCTATGAACTTATGAAATCCATACCACATACTTAGATAACACTTGTAAAGAAGACTCCAGATATCCTTCCTTAGATCACTGTTGCTGTATCCCATTACTAGTGGGGATATATCACTGACATACCCTGATGGCTGGCTGGTGTACCAAAGCCAAAACCTTCCATATGCTTATTCGTCTGGCATATGATGTAAGCACTTGGATGCAGGAGCATGAGAGCCTCAGACTTTCTTGCCAGCAGTCCAAACCCAGGATCTTTGTTCCCATTCACCTGCTTTCCCCTTTATTGTTGGCTGTTACCATTGCCAACAATTATTCGGATAAGTGCCCTTTTGGGGAACCTTGTTTTTCTTGCATCTTTCATTGAAAGATTTGTCAATGTCAATAAGAGAGAGAAGTGCAACTGTGGTATGCAGATAACTTATAATGACCAAACTTCTTGGGGCTTATTTTGTCTACGGGCTGGAAACTATTACAGAAACTGTAAGATCTGTGGATTGTTTGTTTTTAAGACCCTACTAGACTTTAGTCATTAGACATTTACTTAGAAAACCAACATAAAGATGGCGGAACTCTTACCTTGGACGTCCTACTCACACCAAAAAGTTCAAAAAGGTTTTGCCTGATTCAGAAGCATCCAGTGAGATGCAGGAATCCACTGTTCATTCAGCTCCTTTTCAGGCACCTGCTCCTGTTAACCCACTGGAGCACCTCACAGCTGTACAGATTTTCACACAATATCCAGATTTTTACCTCATATTTTTGGTCCATTTCTCATAAAATTGTGGTATTCTGGCAAATCACTGAGGACTTAAATCAGAACATGATGACAGTTTGAGTTTCAGACTTCATACCCTTCAGAAAATTGATTTTAATGAAAAACCTGTCAGAGCAATATTTAAAAATTGTCCCTATTTCTGGGTCCTTGTCCCACCATCATTTATGGCTTTGTCCAGATGTCTTCCTCTAAGAAGTTGAGCGGTATGCCTGGATGTTGGTATGGTGTCTGACTCTCACATGTATAATGAGAGACTGCTCACCAAAACAGTTGAGAAGGGGGTAATCAAGGGTGATTGTTTCAGAAGGACTGGAGCGCATTCCTCAAATCCTTGTGTGTGAAGAAGTGACCGATATTTTGAAGTCAGTGGTGGTTCTCTCTTGACATGCTTCATTAGGGCAGATCTCACACCTAAGAAAAGGAAAATGAAAATTTAAAATGTTTCTCCAGTTCAGACTTCTTAGGAAAAGGTATGGGTGGAGTTCCCACAGATCCTGTATAAGAACCTCTTGCCTCTGACTGCCTCTTCATTCCTTTCATCCCCCTCAGAAGAAACAGCATGAATCTTCATCTGAGGAGGAGGAATCTGATTCTGAGGAAGATAACTTAGCTTATTCATTGCAAATCCATTCTCCTGGCCAACTTGCCTCTGATGATGGGGAAACCTTGTCCCCTGATTACCCTGTTGAGGAAATATAAGTTGGAGTTGTTGTTACTGAAATGATGCAGCACTTTGACTGGGAATCAAAGCAGATATCAGATGTACAAAAAAGATACTATATAATTTGCTGGAGGTAGGGGCTCCTATGGCTTCTCCTGCCCCTCCAGTCTTGGAAGCCTTCCTCGAATGCCTTTGCATCTACTTCAACTTCTCCTGATCCTCGGCCTTCAGCACCCAAGAAACATAATAGTTTTATAAGGTTTTTGAGGACCTTGCACTTCTTTACAAAAATCCTGTAGCAGATTCTGCCTTTTACATTTACACTGACAAACCTGAGAAACGTCTGCCAGCAGCTAATGTTTTGCCATCTGACAGATAGGAGAAAGATCAGGTATGGAAAAAAGGTTTATATTTCTGCCACTCTTGCTTTTGGAGCTTTAAATTACCAAACTCATATGACAAAATATCCTTTGTCCATTTACGAGATCTTAATAAGACAGCTAACCTTGAGGCTTCTGATTCTAAGCAGTTTCCATGATTGGGCAGCTACTCAAGTGGCTAGGCATTCCATTAAATACGGCTGTGATGCTGCAGAGGCTTCTTTGAGGGCTGCTGCTACTGGATCAGTTAGTAAATGATTTGCTTGGCTTCACCTAGAAGTCCCACCCATATCTTTTCCTGAGACGTCTGAATTTGAGAAACATTTTTAGTTTTCATTTCTTACGGGTAAGATCTGTCCTAACAAAGCTCTTGGATTCTCTCCTTTACAGGGACCTTTTGTTTGGAACCTCTGCAGCGCGACATTATAAGACTTTGCAAGAGAAGGGTAAAATGATGTGGGAATTAACATGTTTTTCTCACTTCATTGCCAAGGTATCAAAGAAACTACCTGGCTAAACCAAATTCCTTTGTCTGCTGGGATCAGAAACCATCTCAGAAGGACAGGAAACAGTCCAGGAAAAGACTACCTAATGGGACTACCAAATATTCCAAGTCTGGAAAACCTTTTCCAGACAGGTAAGCCTGATTACCAATTGCCATCTCCATCCTCAGTCTAGGAATTCCCTTGTCAAAAAGTTTAACCTTGTCTCTTCCAGTCTGGAAATTCAATGCTACAGATAGCTGGGTGTTATTTGTCATTAAACAAGATTACAAGATGTTTTGGAGAGAAATCCCATAATTGAAGGGTATCCCTTCTCCTTCCAAACAAATATGCCTACTTCTCCTTCTCTTGAAGGGTCTCTTGAACCAGGGCACCATAGAACTGAAGCCAAACCAGCATCTAGAGAAGAGCCTTTTATTCTACTCTTTCTGGTGTCCCAGAAAAAAAGGGTACTTGGAGTCCCCTTCTGGATTTATCTCACCTCAGCACTTTTCTGGAGATGCCGTCTTTCAAGATGTTATCACTAAAAACTCATCTTTCATTTATCCTCTCTCAAGCTTTTCTGTTTTTTCTGGATTTAAAAAATGCATACCTGCACATCCCCATTTACATCATCTACCTCAGGTTCTCTGCCCTTTCATTATGCTTTCACTTCTCTGCTTTACTGTTTGTGAAGACCCTGGGAGTGATAGATAAATCAAAGTGTCTCACCCCAGATCACTGCTGTAGTAGCCTTAGCTATATGGATTATAGCCTGCTAAGGCTATAACAGCTGACCAACCTCCAAAGTTTCGGGGCACTTCCCACAAACCCAAACTGTCGAGCAGTTTGAGCTGAGCTGACTAAAAGACAAATTTTGGTGCAAAGCCCTCAAGAGTTTTCATGCCAGCTGAGAGAGTGAGGCTGAGCCCTGGAAAGACAAGGCTAGGAATAAAAAATAAATGTCCATACCCTGGGATAAAAATGCACCAAAAACAAGGGGATGGAGGGAAGGAGTGAGTACTGCAGGGATGGAGGGAATGAGTGCATACTGCAGCAGTGATCATTTGAACATCTACTGTTGCTGTAAGTTCAACTTTACACACATGTACTGTGTTCTTCATATTGATCACTGCTGCAGTAGTCTTAGATATATTGATAGGTCAGCATATTTAACTATATTTGGGAGGTGGGAGGAGAAGGGTCCAGGAGCCCCTTTAGAAAGGTCCTTGCAAAGCATGATCTACACCTAGAGAGAGAATCTAGATTATAGCACTTTGTAAAAGTATGTACAGGAGACCAAGTAGCAGCCTCTACAATAATTTTAGAATCCAACCCATCCCAGAAAGCCACAGAAGAAGCTATGGTCCTTGTAGAGTGGACCTTGACCCTGTCTGGAATAGATTTGTCATACTGAATATAACAAATTACTCTCCTTAGACAGCCATTTGGAAATAGTCTGTTTTAACACTGGTTGCCCCTTCTTACCTTCACAAGAACATTGGTTGCCCCTTCTTACCTTCACAAGAAGTTGATCCAATGATCTGAAAAATTTAGTTCTCTCAAGATAAGTACCAGAGTTATCTCTGGATTTCCAAGGTATGGAGTATCCTTTCTCCCTCATTTTTAGGTTCATGAAAGAAAACAGGGAGCCGGATAGTTTGACTTAAACTCAGATACCACTTTAGTCATAAAAGAAGGGTTAGTTCTTATAGAAACCCTGTCTTATACAAAATGAGGTAGGGTTGACTCCCCATAAGAGTTTGCAACTAATATACCCTTATTGCAGAGATCAGTGCAAACTGTTTAGCATGTTAAGAACCTCAGGTCAGCAAAATTAGCTGGTTTCTCCAACACACAATTAAGATCCCAAAGTGGGGCCACCAGATACTTGGAGGCCTGTTATGCAAAACCACTTTCAAGAACATTTTAGCATATGACTGCATTCAAGGAGTTTCCATGGGCAGGTATGCTGAAATGGATGACAAATGAGCCTTGATAGAGGAATAAGAAAGGCCTTGAATGGGTGCTGGTTATGCTGTTGGCACCAAACTAGAAAAACGTTTCCATTTGCTAATATATGATTTTCTAGTAGCAGGTTTCCTTGCCTCTATTAATACCTGCTGCATGACCCAAGAAAGTAGATGCCTAAAATGAATTAAGATCCAGGCATTCAGTTGAAGATGATTGATAATCAGGGTATATCAAACACCCCTGTTTTTGTGTGAGTATATCCACTCTGAGAGGAAGCTTGTGGCAGTTGCCTCTGACCATTTCCAAAAAAATGAGAAAACCATGGTTGCCTGGGCCAGAAGGGAGTAACATCAATTATTTTGGGGATTCCTTCTGAATCTTTAGAAGTATCCTCAATATTAGTGGAAAGGGTAGAAAGGCATATATAACATTTCTGTCTAAAGAAAATAAAAAGGCATCTGTCTTTCAGGCCTTCTTGCATGGAGTCCTGGAACAGAATTTTGCCAGTTAATTGCTCAGAGAAGAGGCAAAGTGGTTTACTTGAGGAACTCTCCAGTGATGGATCAAAATCTGGAAGACCCCCAGATCCAATTTTCATTCGTGAGGGTCTGTTCTGTTTCTGCTCAGTTTGTCTGCCATACAGTTTTGCTCTGACAGAATGTAGGATGCCTGTAGAGTGACACTGTGCTGTGAATCTGTATCCCAAGCTGAAATGCATAGTCTGCAAAGAGGGTATGACCTGGTTCCCTCTTGCTTGTTGATGTACCCCATCAATGTGGTATTGTCTGTAACCACTTGAAGAGGTCCTGGTGACCAAAGAAGATTCAGAGAATTGAATACCTTAATAAGATCAAACATCTCTCTTATATTTTTGTGCTTGCGTCCAGAGCTGGATCCAGCACTAGGCGACATAGGCAGTTGCCTAGGGCCCCGTGGCTGGGTGCCTACTGGCCAGGAGGCTTCAAAGGTTAACATTTTAATTAATTAATACTATATATAAAAATTCTTAACAGTGCGATGACAGCGTCTTCTCCTTTAAGGAGGACCATGTGTGTGTCGCATGTATACATACATGCCAATGCAGATGTAAATTTTTGAGTGTGGAAATTAAACTAGCCATTCTGTTGTGAGAGTAAGTTTGTGTGTTTTAAACTAGACATTTCATTTGTTTCTGTATGAGAGAGCGAAAATGTGTGTGTGTGCATATATATATGTGCATGTGCATGTATGTAATTTAAACTAGCCATTCCGTTTGCTTCTGTATGAAAGAAAAAGTGTATATGTGTAAATGTGTGTGTATATGTAATTTGAACTAGCTATTCTGTTGGTATGACAGTGTGTGTGAGTGTATGTTGCTGTATGAGAGAGAAGGTGTGTGTGTGTGTGTGTGTGTGTGTGTGTGTGTGTGTGTGTGTGTGTGTGTGTGTGTGTGTGTGTGTGTGTGTGTGTGTGTAATTTATACTAGCCGCTCATTGCTGTATGAGAGAGAAGATGGACGTGTGTGTGTGTGTGTGTGTGTGTGTGTGTGTGTGTGTGTGGCGTGGCTGTGCATGAGAGAGAAAGAGAGAGAGTGTGTGTGTGTGTGTGTGTGTTGCTGTATAAGAGAGAAAGCATGTGTGTGGCTGTACAAGAGAAAGAAAAGGTGTATGTGTGGCTGTGCGAGAGAGAGAAGGGGTGTGTGTGTGTGTGTGTGTGTGTGTGTGTGTGTGTGTGTGTGTGTTGCTATGTGAGAGCAGAGAGAAGGTAGGACTGTGTTTGTCTGTGTGTGTGTGTGTGTGTTAATGTGCGAGAGAGAGAAGGTGTGTGTGTTGCTGTGTGAGAGCAGAGAGAAGGTGTATGTGTGTTTAACATACCTCTCAACTGTTCAGATTTAGCCTCATAGTTTTGGTCTGTTTCTTATAAAATGTCTGGTTTCCTGGCAAATCAGGGAGGATTGAAGTCACTAAATAATGACACGTATAGGAGTTTCAGACTTTATATCCTTCAGAAAATGCATGCTAACACAAATCCTGATATTCTAGAAATTTTCTAAGTTAAGAAGGGCAGTACTTAAAATCTTTCCCTTTTTTTAAGCCATTGTATACCCCATTATTTTAAGCTTTGTCCAGATCTCTTGCTCTAAGAGGTTGAAAGGTATGCATATGCCTGGCCCAGATTACAATGAATCAACAATTTTTGAAGGGGAAACTGCAGATCATTTTAAATACTTTAGGAGTCTGTGTTTGCATCTTTTTCAAACTGGCGAGCAGTAATGTAGCTCATCTCCTGAATGGTGCTTTTCTTATTGAACATTACATTCACCCAACTGATCTGTGAATTAGTAGTCTTATGTGAAAAGAACCCTACTTTATCTTCTGTAAGAACCAGGTTTCACTCAGGGCATATGCTTTCTTCCTCTTGATTACTGTGGTTTATGAGCTGCTGCTAAACCAGTCATTCATACAGTGTTCTTTCCACATGATAAACTGGTGATGGTGAGGAAAAATGTAGCCATCATATCTCAGATGTATGCTGTCTGTTACGAGCTGAAGGCTTGAGCACAGGAAAGATGGGTAAGCTGTTTGTACTCCTTTTTTTCCAGGGGCTTACTTTTAGCAGACTGATCTATATAGATGAGTTAGAGTTATAACTTTGTTTTGTTGTAGAAATACTAATATACTGTTTACAGGTGTGGTCACAGGATATTATCCTTTGAGGTGATGAGGGTGTTCTTTGATGTGTGCTCCAGGAAACTGGTGTTAAGGACTCTGTCAACACTATACACCTTTACTATACACAGCGGTTTGGGCTTCTACTCTATAAGTAAGAGTATCCTCAGGGGGCGAGGGAAATCACCCTGCAAGGCATTGTGCCCTGAAGTCTGCTTTCTACCTCTTGGGCTACCTCTGTCCTCTTGAACAGTTCAAGCTGTCATCCAGTGTTTGTGTTGGGGATAAGAACTGTCAGTGCTGGGGTAGGTTTAGCCATAATGCTGATATATACTAAGCAAAAGCTCTAAGAACCACAACTGGTACGCAGAGGAAAAGACAAGCAATAAAAAACAAGCTCAAGTGTACCTCCACAGCTGAGAAACTGTTAAAACGAAAATTTAATGAAAAATAAAAAAGTGCAGATAAAAAACAATAAATGGAGAGCTAGCAAAACCCGATAAGTGCTTTTGGCATACAGCCTTCTTCAGATCGTAACTTCCTGTAGCCCTCTCTTATTTAAAAGAACATCAACCAATCAAATCATATAATTACAAGGCACACCTTCTGATTGACCGAATAAAACAAAACCATCATTTACCTATCAGGGCAGCACTCTCTGAAGCTCAACCAATAGGCATCAAGCCTTCAAAGATCCATTTACATGTCTAAGCCAGACATATATTGGCATACCTTCTGACTGACCCAGTGGGATGAAGTCATTGTTTACCCTATCAGGGCAACATTTTCTGAGGTTCAATCAATAGGCAACAAGACATCTAAAACTTGTTTCCATAGCTAAGCCAGACTTATGCTGGCTACACCTTCTGATTGATCCAATGAAATGAAATCACTATTTTCCCTATAAGGGCAGCACTTTCCGGGACTCAACCAAGAGTCAGCAAACCATCTCAGACTAATTTACATATCTAAGCCAGATCTATATTGGCTTTTTTTTCCACTTGTAGTATAGTGTTCAGCTAAAATATGAGAAATGTCCTAGATATATATATATATATATATATATATATATATAATTTGATTGCAACTGCAAGTACACATAAATCATAAATAAAATTTATGCAAAAAGGTAACACTCTGAATGCACAAGCAGTACTTGGTAAGTGCATGCAATGGCTTCTTAGTATTCACAGGAGGGGGGAAAAAATATATATATATATATATATATAAAATGTATCTCTGTGAAGGATGAACATTAAATTAAGTATGACTATACACAGAATTTCACTTGTAGTATCCAACTAAAATATATGGCATGTCCCTGGAGGGAGTACATAATTCATTTTCAGTTTCACGTACATATAACATATAAATGGGAGTTAAGCAAAATGGCAATGCTTTGATTGCCCAAACGGCACTTTTTAGTGCAAGCAGTAACTTTTTTATGTGTGCAGGAGATTTCTCTATGGGAAATGTAAGTTGGATTTAGCTACTCATAAGACAGAGATATAAATTCCACTAAAATATAATATTCTGTTCGCCCAATTAGCACTTAAGTGCAAACAGTGACTCTTACAAAAATAATAAAAGTACATGATTTTGTTGTGTAATTCACCAGCACTGCATAGAACTTCCATAGCCGCTGACAAATATAACTCTTAAAGTTTGATTAACAAATCTGATGTAGATTAAACATGAACACAATCCATAACTAGTCCAATCTACTTTCATCTCCTCATGATTAATCCCCTGTTTTTGATAACAGGTTTGAGAGGAACCATAGAATTCAGACCAGGAGCACAGTCAGCCCTCAGGTTGGTAATCCTATGTATTTCACATAATTCTGTGTTATGTACATCTCCACCTCTGTTTCCTAAAGTCACACATTGTACGTTCTTGAATAGAAACCTGGTTGAAGAGTGTTTAGAGATATGATTGGCAAGTACGTTCTTCAGTCTTTGTTCTTAGTATCCCTCAGATGTCGTAAGACCCTGTCTTTCAGTCACTGGTCTGTTTTGCCAATATAAAAGGCACTGCACAGACAACAGGAAACAAGGTTAGACCAAATGGCAGCTGTTACAGTTAGAACGTATGTTGAAATGATAGCTGCTCTTAGAGACCGGATGCATAAAGACGTTGCTGCTATCAATACTTAGGCTTTACAATGACTGCACTTAAAAGTACCTTCCCTTTCTGATCCAGTCTGATGGCCAAGGCCATCCTTTCCACATAATATTCTCTTGATGTTCTTTTTATTCTTAAAGGTGAAATTTGGTTGCTCCTCAACAATGCTCTTTAATTTGCTGTCTTCAGTCAACACTGGCAGAATCCTTTAATAACCTCCCATACTTTTCTACAGTCTGTACTATAAGTGAGTGTACATTTGAGTTTATTATTGGTACTTTTCTTCTCTTGCTCATTAATGCTTGCCATATTCTGATTAATGGGTCCTTTATCAGAGTAATAGGGTTGACCTTTGTTCCTTATTTCTTCATGGCTGTAATGGAACCTAAGATCCTTTCATCTATAGCCTCTACTTTCCAGGTTGCCATACAACCTATTACATTCCTTTTCAAAATCAATATCCTTGATACAAAGCCTATAAATACGTACAGTTTGATTTTCTATGATGTTTTTGAATACGTGACCTGGGTGCATACTGTTATGATGTAGATAATGTTTTTTCCATGTATTTTTTCTGTGCGGACTAGTATGCAGACTTTTCTTAGATTGCAAGTCCAAGTGGGCATCTAGAAAGTCGATCTCAGAACTAGAATAATTTAACTTGAACTCCAAGAAATCTGTACATTTGTTCAAATAATCAGTGAACAACAATAGTTGCTCCTCATCTCCTTTCCAGAGAATAAAGATGTCATCAAGGAAATGTCCATAATAAAAAATATGCCCTTTCCATGGGTTCATATCAGAGAGGAGTTTTGACTGTTCCCATTGTGCAAGGACTATATTGGAGTAGCTATTCACACAAGGAGTGCCCATAGCTACTCCCCAAATTTGTCAAAAATAGTCTTGACCATACACAAAGACCACTGTTCTCCAATATTAGCTCTAAAAGGGAACATATCAAATCTGTCTGTAATTCAAATCACAAAAAGCTTCAATCCCATAGTCATTTGGAATCACAGTGAACAAGCTGTTGTTATCCATAGTGACAAGAAGAAAGCCTTCAACATCTTTCAAGTTTTCCATTTTCATCTAAAGATCATTGAGAAAACTGCCTGTGTCTTTCAGGACAATGGTGGCCCTAGGTGGAAATTTCTTGAGTTGATCCTCCACAAATATGGAGAGTGGTTCAGACAGACACCCTCTCCCTGCTACAATAGGTCGTAGTGGTGGATTACAGAGATCTTTGTGGATTTTAGGTAGCCCACTGATGGTGGGGATGGATGGGTTAATTACCTCAAAAAAAGTCAAAAAGTTCTTTAGATACATGTCTTTCCATCAACATATCAGAAAGACTGTTTTGAAATTTGGTGATCATCGATTCTAACTCATTCTTACTAATCTTTCTGTATGTGTACTCATCCTGCAGCATATTCAACATTCAGTTTCTATACCAGAAGGAATCCATCATGACAACAGCACCACCTTTGTCTGCAGGTTTGATAACCAGATCTTCTCTATCCCTTAGATGAAACAAGGCTTCTCTTCTTGATAGGTGATGTTGTGAAAATGTCCACTGTCTCATCTCTGAAACTCCCGACCTCATTCTCACATAAATGAAGAAAGAGTTCGACATTGGGATGATTGACAGGTGCAAAGATGCTTGGTTTCTTATACAATTCACAGTTAGTTTTGTTATTCATCCCAAATATGGATTTCAGAGTAATATTTTTCCCAAATAATCTAATGTCTTTCAATAAGAAGAGAGGGCTACAGGAAGTCACAATCTGAAGAAGCCTGTATGCCGAAAGCGCGTATCGGGTTTTGCTAGCTCTCACTCTATTTATTGTTTTTTATCTACACATTTTTTATTTTTCATTAAATTTTGGTTTTAACAGCTTCTCAGCTGTGAAGGTATGCTCGTTTTTTATTATATGATGCTGATATATGGATACAGTTAACAGACCAAGGGAGGGAGTTGCACTGAGACTGTATGCAGATAAGATTTTAGTGAATGCTTTGAGTAAACTCAGGAGGGATTCACCCAGGTGTTTTACCCACTGACGTGAGTCCTCATAGATATCAGCTAGTGTGATAATTATTCATGCATCTGTTATTGCAGAGGAAACTAACCACAGCATTTTATTTGCTATTTCTGTGATGAGAATTGATCAGATATGCCAAATGCAGCTAGAAGAGTTGTAACATTTTCCTGTTTTTTTTTTCCTTCTCAGAGATGAAGATGACATTAACGATGTCACCTTCATGGCAGGGGTCAACCTGAGTGAAGAAAGTGCTCGCATCTTAGCTACAAACTCGAACCTTGTTGGTACAACTATAAGGTCCTGCACAGAAGAGCCTTTCCTTTCCATAACATCTCTGCAAAAGAAAATATTAGAAATGGGTAAAAAAACTGTATTCCTGAATAGTCATAGAAAACAGTTTTATCTGGATTCAGTTTTAATTCACATTTATATTCTTAAAACATTATGATTCACAGAGACCTTGTATAAATATGGGCTTTCTCTAGTGATACTGTTAACTTAGGTTTGTAAGTATGTCCTTAGTACAGGTTCAAGTAACAGGAACAGTTTCACCCCAAAACATATGATTTAATTTTCAGTGGCCATTTTACAATCTTCAGGGTGGATGAATTCTGCTCTGTTGTAGGACACTTGCATGAGATATATACAGTTGATTGTGTTTTAGCAATTCAGTGGACCAATTTAATGAAAATACACTAACCTCCCCTGAGGTTGTATGACCCCACAGAAGATTTTGTATTAAGTAAAGAGTGCAGGAAGCTATGTGACCATGCTCCTACCTCACTCTGGGATGCTGATTTTTTTTTTTTTTTTGTTAAATTATTTTTACTGAAATGGTCCATTATTTTTATTTTTTTAACCACCTTTATTGAATTATCACTTGTAATATATAGGCAAATTTACAGAGATATAAAAGTAATCAAACTATATTAAGTTCACATTTACAAACATTTATACAACACACATATTGCTCTATACCATATAATCAAAGCAACATTATATACATTGTTAAATTCTTGCCTTCTCTTCAACCTCATTTCTCCTACAATACTTTATTCTGCATGTATTGTTCTCACAATTTCCATTTTTGTATGTAATTACTCCTACCCCTTTCTGAAGATCTCGGTTCTTGTTCTTTTATCTGTATTACAGTGTTCACTCCTTCAAGTATAGTTGGTTTAGACTTTGATTTCCTTTTTTAGTAATTTTTTTTTTGTCAGCCACCAGAATTAAACTTAATAAGGCCTTATTATGTTTAGGCAGTTCAGATCCTGTATACCAGCTCAAAACAATAATTTCTTTAGTTACACTCATTTGCTTGTCCAATATTTTTGACATACTCTCTATGGATTTTTTAAAGTCTGCCAATTCATTACACTCCAAGAACATATGCTTTCAGGTACCTCTTTCTTCCCAGTTATACCTCCAACATTTGCCATATACCTGAGGAAAAATGATTTGGAGTCTGCTCAGGGTATAAAAGTACCTGTGCAAACACTTCCAGGCAAAAATCCTAAATCTTCTAGAGTTTGATATGTATTTGGGAGCCATACGTATGTCCTCCCATTGTTTCTTTGTGCATTGTTTAACTGATCTCTCTTCCCAATCTTTTTTGGTGGTCTCTGATCGAGTCCTATAGTTATTACGCAATATTTTATATGCCCTACTATTTATCCTTTTTTAACAGCTTCTGTTATAAATTCAGTTGCAAACTCAGCCAATGCAGGTCTTTTTTTTAGGGTTCCTCTGTCTCTTTCCTTTTCTTTGTCTGTACTCTGGTATCAGTCCCTGATAGGGAAAGCAATCCCTAACCTTGCAATCCAAATGTTTTCTTGGCCTCTTCCCATTATCTTACCTTTCTCTGTCTAATTATTTGTTTCTAATAGCTTGGTTCCTTTGCCATCTTCCACTAATAAATTCCAGCCCCCCTTTTGTCTATTCTGTGAACCCCTAAACACAGTCATCCTTATCTGTGGAATCTTCTTTCTCCATTTCTCTGTTTACTTAGTTCTTAGTATACTTTATACTACTTTGATATATGGTATAATATTTTGTATGACAGTTGTTTCCATCCTTGAAGGATCTACATCCAAACTCTCACACTTATTTCTTGAATTTACCCCCCTGCTTTATCATCATCCATTTCCACTTTGAATTATAGCTGTCTGTTTTGGCATGTATAACAACTTTAACTGTGTAGCAGTAAAATATCTCTTCAAATCAGGTAATCATAAACCTCCTTGTTCTATTGGGAGGATCAGCTTATCCCACTTGACTCTTCCCCTTCCAGATAAAAATCCTTCAACTCTTTATTAGTTACTATCCATGACTTCTCCTTTGGTTGATAAAAATATACCTAACCTGTGTGTAAAAATAAAGGGACTAAACACATTTTTACTGTTTGTTTCTTGCTATACACATCCACAAGCAAGTGCTTCCAGTTTCTCAGAATCCTTTTTAATCCATACTACTAAACACCTCATTTTACCATATCCCCGTAAATATGGGAATTGCTGAAACAATTCATGTGTGGGTGCATAGTTTACAGCTGCAGCCTTTGTTTTATCTTCATTAATTTTATGTCCTGTAAAAAGAAAATTGAAATGGTTTAGTACTTGATCCTGACTTGACAGACCATTCTGTAGCACATATGCACACTTGCCTGTACATCTAGGGTAACGTGAACATCTCCATTTCACTTTCCTGCAAGTCTTTGAAATGTGTAGAAAACTGGAGCTCCTTTGAGAAGAGTCGAGTGAACTTAACGTAGACTTGCAGAACCAAACAGATAACATGCCAGCAAGGAGCCAAGCCAGAGAACCAAGGTGTGTAAGGCCACAATGCTATCCACAGTACTACTGTGCAATCCTCAATATGAAAATAAGACTGGGCACAGCAGTTTCACTCATCCATTAGGCTTCATTGAAGTAACAGAAATGCAAGTCAGCATGCAGTGCTGAAAAGGCTGGGATGGTTATCAGAAAATAATCTTCTACTCTTCATTTTCTTTTGTCCACAAACTTCAATCTAGTCTACATTCCTCTCAAATATCCTCCTCCACTGGTATTTCCCTTCCTCACATTTATGAGCTCCTTTTTAGAATGGTGCTTTGTATACCCCGTGTCAGCCTTGATGCTGAAAATCTGGTCTTTAGCTGTTTCTCTTCCCAAAGAGTGAAATTATACCCTCTTGAGCTTAAATTTTCACCAGTAGTTGTATATTTAGTTTGAAACATTCTGAAAAAAAAAACTAATCTGACCACTTGAATTATTATTATTATTATTAGAATGCTTTTTATTGAAATTGGCTTTGTGGCTCTGTCTCACTGTGGTTCTGTCACGCTTCTCCTATTGGTTGCAGAAGCAACACCAACTTGTATAAGCAACACCCTCTGAGTTGCATCATCATCTGGCCTCTCTACCCCCTATTAGCTTGCTGTGACTTACTGCTGAGTTTCCTGTTTACTCTCGTTAGACTTCTTGTGTAATCATGTAGTTCCGGTTCTGTCTTTTCTTTCTTTTTTTAAGTGTGTGTGTGTGTGTGTGTGTGTGTGTGTGTGTGTGTGTGTGTGTGTGTGTGTGTGTGTGTGTTAATCTAAAGATATGATGTGAAGGAAATAACTTCTCTGACAACTAAAAAAATAAAATGAAAGGATCACTGAACAGGCCTTTCTGACTCATACAAACTAAAAAAATAAAATAAGACACATCAGTGAACTACCCTTTCTTGACTTGTACTTAACATATATGCCAAGTGATCACAAAATACCTGCTTAGTGATACGGTTTGCAATGAGGACACATTTATACTCTGAATTACTGCTGCCAAGAGCTTGTATCAACAAAACCACTGACTTGCATCGTCTGGCCGCTCCACCCACTTTCAGCTTACTCTGAATTACTGCTGAGTTTCCCATTTCTCCTAAGACTTCCTGTGTAATCATGCAGTTGTGTTTCTGCGATCAATGTGGTCCCACCTTTTCTTTCTTTCTTTTTTTTAAATATGTGTGTGCACCTGTTAATCTAAACAGGTGATGTGAAGGGAATAAACTCTCTGACAGCTAAAAAAAAAATAAAATAAAACTGATCACTGAACTGGCCTTTCTTGTCTCATACTCTACATATACTTGCCAAGGGATCACAAAATGAATGTTTAGCAATATTTTTTGCAATGAGGATGCATTACAGGAAATGCACACATTAAGAAATTTGCCTTACGATTTACTCGGTCAGTAAACATTTAGGGTGACTGATTAATTACTAAAAAGTGAAAAATAAAAATATAAGTAAAAAAGATTTTTTAATAAAGAATGCTTTTTATTCACTCTAAAAAGTAAAAAAAAAGTAAGATGAATGAAAACTGCAAAAGAAACAGACAAGGTGATTTCAGAGATGCATTTGTGGTTGGTTTTGCTGATTCCTTCTACTACTTCTGGTACCTCATTAATAGAATCTGTGTGAGAGATGTTTCTACATTCTTGCCAGGATAGTAGGTAATGAAAGTAACCCATATTTGGGCTTGCTTAACAGAGGAAGAGGAGTGGAATGGTTGTCAATGTGTCTACTCTTTAAACTAGGCTGCCAATAGATGTAGCCCATTTGTAGTTGCACTAATTATTTGGCTTTTTGACTTTAAATGAGAATGAGGTGAGGAAGGAATGTTTTCAACATATGTAAATTCTATAGAAAATTTTAATGACAAACTGGAGACTTTCATTTCATTATATACAAGATAAAAGAAGTAAATACTTTTCCTGTAGTCATTTCAGGTTATTAAACAATTTGTCAGTGCTTGTATTATTTCCATTGACCTAAAGGATTAGCCATTTTATGTCTTTGGATGGAGTTTATGCTGTTAGGAGCAGGAAAGTTTGTAACAAGAACCTCAGTCATATCAATTTTAAATAGTTCTGTTTCCATAAGAATTGAAACTTAGAAATTATGTAGAAGAATTTCAGTAGAGTTATTAGTTAATTTCTGAGGATGACATCTTAGTGACATGTAATAAACAACACTGTTTGTTACCTTTTCATTATTTTTGCTATATTTTGATATCTCTACCAGTTAAATATTCTAGTTTGTTTTGAATTGTTCATTGTGAGTTAAGAATCCCATTTATATTGGTTTAGTGATTTAATGCTAACAGATGGCAGACTGGCAGACATGACATGGTTATTACAGTTATCTAAGAGGATAGCAGTCGTAGTAGGAAGTTGTAAAAATTGGCAAATCCACGTCATCCAAGAACATATCCTCCTGATTTCTGAGTATCTACACATGTAAGAGTCATGACAACCTCAATTTTAAGAAGTTTTGATTCTTTTAATTTATGTATTTGCATTTAACTGACATCTTGAAGATCATTTCTCTCTCTAACTTTTGGGGATATAACCCCAGTCCTTTAACATGACAGTATTAATATTGTGCAATAGAAGTAGGAAGACTTGGATGTATGATAATACTGAGTTTATTGTATTCATTGTTGCATTTCATAGCTTAGTTGACTGTACAGAGAGTTCTTGGGAGGTAATTTTGGAAGTCAACATATCCTTGCAGTGTTGAAGGAGGCAGCTGCCTTCATGTCAAAACTGCTGCCACGATGTGAACTTACAGCAAGCAGGTAACCATTCTGTCAAAAATGTGACCATACTGCCTACTGCCTAAGAACAATAATGTTGATTTTCCTTAAAGACCCATTTCCATCTTATTACTAGCCATGTCCATTTCACAGGTACTTACTAAACTATTGAGTTGTGCCGATCTTAAAATGCCTAGCCTCAAATTCCAGTGGTGGATTTTAGCCCTTATGTTTTGTATACAAATAACTCAGAGTTGGTCCGAAAAAGATGTATTGAGATATTTACAAGATTCCCCTATCCATAAGGGACAGTAGTGTTAAACCGGAGATGAATTTGCAGTTACTCATCCATTCATCCTAATTATGTTTGATTTTTGTATTTTATCGTAGGCAGTTTACTTCCTGAATGCATAACATAATGTAGTTAGTAATCCACTTGGAAGGGTTTGCTAAGCAAATGACAGCCCTATTCTCCCTGAAGAAATGAGAAGAGATTTCCATCTTCTGGAGTTTGTGTACTCATTTCTGGCAGAACCGAAGCTGAAGGTGCACATCCAGTGTGTAAAGGGTCTTTCCGCACTTGATTTCTTCCCCTGCAAAAAAAAAAAAATTAAATTAAAAAAAGTGTGGAAATGGAATGACTGGCCACCATGAAAAGTGTCTTCCAAGGGATGAGCCGAGCCTCTGTGTTTCTGAGCCAAATTATGCCTGCCAGGTAGAAGCTGATGCTTCAGTCACTTCTGACCTTGCCCAGATACTGACCAAAGACTAGTTGTCAGAGTAGATCATGAAAGACCTAGATTCAACTTATCTTCAACTCCTTTATAGCTAGGATGACTTCCCATAGCCAAGTGGCTTATGTGGATCTCTCTATCCAGGGGTGGGAGGGCATTTTCCGTGACCAGTGGAATACCCAAATAGACTTCCTACACTGTTAACAAAGCATTCATTTACAGATCCTATAAAACTTTTGGCTGCAATAAAGGAAATCCCTTCTTTTAACTTGTGGGTTTGTCCAACACTCCAGGGCCTGGAAACATGTGTTTGACACCAGAAGAGCACTGGTGATTATATAGTTATTCTGCAGCCTTGATACCTCACAGTCTACTGCAGCATCCAAATCTCCAAGACATTGAAGGTTCTTTGTGCAGCTGTAGAATCATAGAGGCATGAGATGGAGAATCCAATGTTTGAAAATAAATTAATATAGTTGTCTATGGCCCAGCTGCAAGGGAGCTTGGCTCAAAGCAGACCATCCCCCTGAGGGTGATTTATGCCAAAATAAATATCTGAAAAGTACAACTCTACAAATCTTAAAATACAAAAAAGCAATGCATGTTTTCTGTGTGAGCCTTTCCTCCTACTCCTATGTGTGGAGTGAATCAGTCTGTCCACACCAAGGTTTCTACACCGACTTCAGAGTACCACTACTTTATCTATTCAACCACAACAGAATTGTCATCACATATACAGTAAGCTGGGGAGGTACTTACTAGGCTACAGATCCGTTAGAATCTTAAGAGTTCAAGCTGCGCATTCCCATAGTAGATTATAAGCCATTATAATTTATGTATGAATTGCCCAGAGGTGGGCTGAACAAGGATATGTTGGGACGTATACTTGTTGCCACTTTCCATAAAGGATGTATTGTTGAGCTGGGGGGTGAATTTATGATCTGCCATCTTGTCATCCAAATTTCATTTAAATATAAGAGAAGTACTTCACTTTATGTGGCGTGGAAGATGGATCCATAGCATCAGTATTCTGTGTGATACATATCCATGCTTCAAACATGTCTTGTTTATTTTGCAAAAGTGATTGAGATCCCTTTATTGGGTGTTTACACTAAAACTGGGCTTGTAAATGTGTAATAAGTCTAACAGGATAGGGTCTGTTGAGGGTCTATATGCAAGGCAGAGGTGACCTCTTAGTACTTGTATGATACCAAAAATAGGGACAAAGCTTAGACATGGTCTGTATACGTGTATATATATATATATATATATATATATATATATATATATATATATATAAAATATAGATGGATATGTATTTATTTATTTTAACAATTTAGGCCCATAATGTTTTTAATGAAAAAGAGCTGGCATAATTGCATCTCTGGACCTGAAAGCTATACCTTTAGCGATAAGCTGTGAAGTGAAAAGAAAAAAAGGACTTCCTTGAATACTGGATATGTGGTGACCAAAGAAATGTTTGTTGTTGAAATAGGTTCCCAGTTCCCTGAGTAAAGGATTAGCTTTCAGTGGTGTGTTGTCAATGTGATAGGTGCAAGGGTGGTCATACGTGATGAAGGATACTATTATGCATTTCTTGGCATTTATTTTTTTTGACACCAGCTGTTTGTTTGGGAAAGGCACTCTTAGAGGATCTTGGTGTCCTCTGGGGAGTTTATGATGGCACTAAGTCATCTGCAACATGAGCCATCATAAAGCCTTTACATTTGTTTTGACCTCTGAGAAGTAAATCCCAAAGAGGAGTGTCCCAAGGACTGCACCCTGGGCCTAGGATACCTGGAGAGAGAGAACTAAAGCACATATGCTGATGGAATATTTTTCTGATGTTTTCTAGGCTTAAATGTTTTCTCATATTAACTAAAAAAGTAAGTCATATTGCTGGACTTAAATTTGATTTGGTGTTTTCAGTATTTTTATTTATGGAATTGTATAACTTTTTCTCGGTTTGTGTGACTAACGTTGCAGGCTTTGCATTTTAAACCATTGCCTATCCATTTATAAAACTGTTGGTACTTCCTTTAAGTTAATCACATGAGAAAAATTGTGTGGGACCTGAGGTCAATCTCATCTTTTCAGATTATAGTGCTGGGATTTTTGAGAAAGAAGTTATTGTGGAGGGTGGACCATTTCTCTCTCAACCCAGGCCTCTCCTTCTCCCTTCCACCTCTGTTTTCTGTCACAACAGATCCCTCAGACTTTGCTTGGTTGATAGGGGGGGTCTGTATTGAAAGGGGTAAAAATGCAAGGTCTGTGGTGCAAGCAGGACAGACAAAAGCACATAAATGCCCAAGAGATGCTGGCAGTAAACAATACTTTAAAATCCTTAAGTCATCTCCGGTTCCCAGGACCTCTGCAAGTTATCCTAGACAACATCACAATGATATGGGATATAAACAAATAAGGGGGAACTGGATCTTACCCTCTTTGCAGACATGCCATGATAGTCTGGAAAGTGGCAATTTAGCTCAGTTTGTGTCTTCAGGCCTCATACATTCTGTCAGTGTAAGTATTGTAGCAGACAAGCTATGCAGGACCAGGATGGACCTTCAAAAAATGATGTTATACCAGGTGGTCTTCCAGGAATTAACTCAACTGTAGGGGACACTTCAGTTAGATCTGGTTGCCTCCCTTCAAAACAGAAAGTTAAAGAAAATCTGTTCCAGGATTCCTTGCAAACAGGATCCTGGAAGACGGACATCTCCTCCTTCTCATGGACTGGAATGTTCTCAGATGCTCTTCCACCCTTTCCACTGATTCCCAGGGTTCTTCTAAAGATCCCGAAGGACTCTTCAAAGATGGTGGTAGGGACTCCCTTTTGACCCATACAACACTGGTTCTTCCTTCTTTTGAAAATGTCCAAGAGCACTTATCACAGGTTTCCCCCCAGACTAGATCTTCTCTCACAAGACAAGGTTTGTTTGATGAACCCCAACCTGAAAACACTTCATTTGACTATCTGGATGAAAGAGTTTTGTTTTGATACCCTTTAGGTGTCTTTTTTTCTGATGACTTGCAGCAGGTACTAAAGGAGGCTAAAAAATGCCAAAAAATGCATTATCATCTCCTTAGGAAATTTAACTCCCCTGGGCAACTACCATACTGATAACACACCCATAAGAGTTGATCCAGTAGTTAGCAGCCTGGGAACTTATGTGAACCGTGCACTTTTAGGAAATCATGTATGTGCAAGTGGAAAAGATTTTCTAGTTCTTGACACACAAAGAATCAGGACCCTTTTAAGACTTGGATGCATCTGGTTCTTGAATATTTGTGAATTATTTCTGGCCTTTCTTATTCTTCTCTCAAGTTTAATCTTTCACCTATTTCTGCTGGTCTGCCCTTAGACCACCTTTATTCTTGTCCACAGGTTAAGCAGGTTTAAAAATGGTTTTACATGTACGTTTTTTTATTTTTACATATCCATTTGCATAGAAAAACATTGGCTCCTCCTTGGAAGCTTAACTTTGTGCTTTAAAAACTAACACACTTTTCATTCAGACCAGCTCATCTGGCTGATTTGAGGCTCTTGACTTTTTAAAAGGTCACAGAGGCAATGTCTGAAGGTAAATGGTACACACCACCTACCTTGACCTAGTCAAGGCTTTTGACACAGTTCCCCCACTCAGGCATAGTAGAAAAACTTAGTGAAATAGGAATCAACCCTTTAGTTACTCACTAGATTGCCAACTGGCTCACAGACAGGCTGTAGGAGATTAAAATAGGGGATGCTACCCCACAAAAAGCCCGGTCACCAGTGGGATTCCTCATGTTTTGGTGCAGGAACCTCTTTTATTTGACAACTATTTCTCAGAAGTAAAAGCCAATACCAAAGGGCTCTGGCCAACTAAGTTTGTGGATAACTACAAGCTAGAAGCAGTGATTGCATCCCCAAAAGACTTTGACATCTTTCAGGAAAGCTTGTAATATGTAACTGATACCAGACTGACAGACTAAAGTTAAATGCCAAAAAAATGCATTATTGATTCCTTTGGAAAGTCAGCTCCCCTAGGGATTTAGCACATTGATAACACATCCCTAAGAGTTGATCCAGTAGTTTGGGATTTGAGAACTTATGTGGGGAATGGCCTAACGGTTGACCAGCATGTGTTAACTGTGGTAAGCAAGTCCTTCTATAGTGTGCAGTTTATAAACCTGAGAATTGCTTCTTGATCCAGTGATGTCATTGTCTCCCTTTACTCAGCTCTTATTAGGCAAGTTATTGAGTATAATATATGTCCAGGCTAATGCAACAACTGGAATACCCAAAGAGTTACCTTACAAAAAGCATACAAGGCCTAAATAATATGTCCTACAAGGACCTTCTCAAATCCCTATCCCTATTTCTATAGTTGGTCTTTTACAAGATCTGTAACTAGCTTACAAGACATCCTTTGACCTATTACTGATGGACCTACTTCATATCTGTAATTCAGATGGTATCAGAAATACTCAATGGACCCAAACCTCTTCTGAAATATTAACAAAATGGTTTAAAGGACAAGGTATATCTCACAGAGGATACCACTACTGTGGAATACACTCCCTGTTCAAGTAAAATAAACCTCATCCCTGACCACATTCAAATGTAACGTGGATCAATGGATGGAAAATAAATTTACCCAAAGACCTCCCCTTGTATTAATAATGGACAAAGGCAGCTCCTAATGGTTTATCCCAATGCATGTTTCCCCACCAAATATCTTTGTTTTGCTGTAGTAATTATCACTAGTGTAATATAAAAATGTAGTTCTGGGAAATGGATAGGTAAATCTGAATTCTAATGTGGTATGGTTACTTTAAGCACTAAATGGGATAATTGGCTAGGTTTAAAATGGCCCACACGGGCAGCCAGCCTAGTACTAACCTATGAATGTTTGTCATTTCCATGGCTGTAGTACCCTTTAGGGTATGTGGGTTGTATCTAGCCCAAGACACAACAACCGGCCAGCTTCCAAAAGCTCTCGCTGCCTCCCAGTCTTTCACTCTGATTGCTGATTGGGTATCCCTATTGAGGGAAAAAAGTCAGAGTGAAGATTGTCCAGTACTTTCTTGCTGTCTCATGAAGCAGCAGCTCAGAAGCTTAACATGTGCAGCAGCCAGCTTTTAGCTTCAGTTCTTCCAGATAGTGCCCAGTGGGGAACCCTTCCACACAGAATATCGCCCTTAAAAATTATTTTACTAGGGCTTGCCCAGCAACACTGTATCTTCCTAATATGGGACGTTTTCTGTCAGAGACTACCATTTTTAGTGTCTGCTGTTTTAGTGAGAAAATGTAATGCTTCTGTGTACTTTGATTTTTATGTAAATGTCAGAAAGTGTTTTATTTGTGCAGGAACTACTATGGGGTATGCTAGTGCTTCTGTACACTTGCGGCAACTTACACAGGTTCATAGGTTCATTGGTTCATACTAGGCTATCTGCCCTAGGGCATTTATAAGCCTAGCCAGAGTGTGTATGGCTTTCACCACCCATTTTAAATTAATTTTGCTATGCCCTTTTTCAAGGTTAGTATACTGTGCCTCTCTAACAGTGACACAAAAGTGATACCCGGGGTAAACCTACGATCTCCCATCCACTCATCAAGATTCCTCTTGAAGAGAATCAGTGAGGGACTCTGCCTAACCTGGACTGGGATTTTATTCCAGAGTGAAGGGAGCCTGTGGGTTATGAATCTGTCCCTCCAGCATGTCCTATTTATTTCAGTGTTGAGGTTTAAGTCCCTCGAGCGCGTAGCTCGATGGGATTTGGATTTTCTGAGGTGCAGCATGTCCATTAATTCCGGGTTGGACATGGCTTTATACGTCAGGCATAGATAGCCTCTGAGTAGGCGGTATGCCACTGAGTAGAGCTGGTGTTTCTTTAACCGGGCAGCATACGGCATCTGTTTGAGCCCCTTGATCCTCTTGGTGAGGTACTTTTGGGGTCTTTCCAGTTGCTGCAGGTGTCTGGTAAGGTACATCCCAAAAGGGGCATTGTATTCAATTATGGGCCTGATGAGGGATGAGTAAAGAGGCACGATGACCTCCCCTGATCTAGATGTGAATCCCTTCATGATTAGGTGGGCTATATAAAATGTTTTTCTAACCACTTTGGCCACGTGGTTGTCAAATGAGAGATTGCTATCAACTTGGGTCCCCAGGTCCCTAATTACTTCTTCTGTACTTAATGGATTACCACCTATGTGGTAATTTGTGGGCACTTTGTTTTTGCCAAAGGGGATGACTATACACTTTTTGGCGTTTAGCTTGAGGCCATGGCTCTGGCACCAGTTGTCTGTTTCTATGAGGCCCTTTTGGAGGATGCTTGTGTCGGCTGGAGAGTCTATTATGGCGCCCAATTTGCAGTCATCTGCAAACTTGGTCAGCCACAGTCCTTCCATGAGAAATATATACTGAACAAGAGAGGTCCCAGGACTGAGCCATGTGGGACGCCACTTGTAACTGGTTTGGAGTCTGACATGGCTCCAGCTATTCTAACCATGTGGGTTCTGTCCTTGAGCCAGTTTGCAACCCATCTAGTGACATAGGGGTTTATATTTAAGCTGGTGAGCTTATCTATAATGCCCGAGTGGGGTATTGTATCAAAGGCTTTTGCGAGGTCCAGATAGGCTGTGTGGACCACCTTCCCCTTGTCAATGGCCTTGGTGACTGTTTCAAAGAAATCGACCAGGTTTAAGAGGCAGGATCTGCCCTTAACAAAGCCGAACTGGGTAGGATCCAGTGTCTGTAGGTCCCCAATATCTTTATTTATGAGGTCCATGATGATCCTTTCCATAGCTTTGCAGACCAAGATAGTCAGGCTTATGGGGCGATAGTTTCCAGGATCCGTTGAGGCACCACCTTTGTGGAGAGTGACCACTGTTGCTGTACGCCACTCTTTGGGTACATATCCTGTAGTAAGGCTGAGATTGAACAGTAGTTTTAGGTTTGGGTTTAGCTCTTCTTGGAGTTCATGTAGGACGCAGCCTGGGACACCGTCTGGTCCCATTGATGCTGTGTTTCTTGCTTTGGAGAGGGCAGCTCTTACCTGAGCATCTGAGATGTCAGGGGGGCAGCACTCTGCTGGGTTAGATATTAGCCCTTTTGGTGGGGAGGGGAGAAGTTTGCGCTGAACCTGTCAGCTAGGATGTTGGCAATGTCTGTGGGTTCGGTGTATTTTTTTGTCATTTTGGACTAATTCTGAGCATATCTGGGAATTCCCACCCAGGTTCCTAACATAACTAAAGAAAGCCTTGTGATTATCCTTAGTGTCCTGTGCAATTTTTCTCTCGAAGCTGGCCTTAGACGATTTTATGAGTGCCCGTAGTTTTTTGCTAATACTGATCAGAGATGCCTTCCCTTTTTGGGATTTTGCTCTATCATGTAGTAGCTTCCTCCTTCTATTGTATAGTTTGTTTATGGCTGGGGTCCACCAGACAGGACGTCTGCCTTTGGAGGATTGGGTCTTGGTTTTATTTGGGATTGCATGATCCATGCATTCCTGAAGGTGTTCATAGAATGCGTTTATAAAGGATTTTGCGGTCTGGGCGTATTATCCACAGGCCTGGGGGCTTTGAAGGATTCCACCTCGGTTTTGAGGAGTGTGAAATTTGCTTTAGAGAAGTTTTTCACTGTGGTTTTCTGGGCATGGGGTTGGGTCGGGATGTGAATATCCAGTGAGATTAGTTTATGGTCTGATCTTACCAGTGAGGGATACACTTCTGGTCTGGAGCATAGAGTCCCCATGTTGGTGATGATCAGGTCCAGTATGTTTTTCCCTCTTGTGGGAGTGGTAACAAGTTGTTCCATAGCATTTGAGTTTATAAATTCTAGGAACCTTTGGGCTAGGGTGTTGGAGCTAGAGTAATGCTCCCAGTCTATGGTTGGGTAGTTGAAGTCACCCAATATAATGGTGTTTGGAGAGACCTTCATATTTTCCAGTGTTCTCAGGAAGGCCGAGTGGGGTTTCTGGGTTTGGGGGGGTGGTCTGTAGCAGGCTATAAACTGGAAGGCAGTTTTACCCACTGTTAGTTGCACATGGATAATCTCTGATGCTTCGTGCTGTGCCACCAACCTGGAGGTGTGGGTATCTTTGACGAGTATTGATACCCCCCCCTCCTTTTGTGATTCCGTCCAAGTTTTGGGGCCGAAAAGCATGGTATGAGGTATAACCTGGTAGTGCTGGGGTGCTCTTGAGAGCCTTGAACCAGGTTTCTGTTACTGCACAGATATCAATGTTCTCCATGCTAAGGAGAGTTTCGAGTGCATGCATCTTGAGGTTTAGACTTCTGGCGTTGAGTAGCATTACTCTTAGTTTCTTATCCCTTGTGATACCTATGGAGGTGGGTTTGTCTTTTGAGCCTTGCCTAAAAAAGGCACTATGGGGGTAGCAAGAGCCTTTGCCAATATCCGAAAGCCCAGGGGTGACAGGTGCAAGCCGTCTCTAGCGAAGCATCGTGGCTTGTCAAGCATGTCATCCCAGGCTGACAGGCATTGGATCCCCTTTGAATGACAACAATACTTAAGCCAATTGTTGAAATTGATAATCCTGTCTTCATACTGTGGCATCATTCTTGGTGAGGGTAAGATGCTACTCAAGGTCAGGGTCATACCGGCCTGGGCTACATGCTCAGAGAGCTCCTCTATGTCTCTCTTCATGTAGTCCAGGGAGGTACGTTTCAGGTCTTTCACACCAGCATGGAGATTGACTGAGTCATATTTGTACTTGCCTTAGAGTGACCTGAGTGCTTGTGTTATGTGGCGGATCCTAGCGCCCGACAGGCAGCTCACCGTGACCTTCTCCTTGTTCAGCCTGGTGAGTGGGACGTCAGTGTGCCTGATGATAGAATCACCTATTACAAGTGTATCAGGTGTGTTGTTTAGCCTTGAGGGCTGTGACTGTTTGGCACACTGGCTTTGTGAGCTATGTGTTGCACGTGTTTTGTTTTGGGGTAGCGGTTGCTTGGGTGTCTGCTTTGGAGGTCTCTGCTGCTTAGGCAGATTTTTATTTAGAGCCTCCAAGTATGTTTTTGTGTGTTTATGTGTTTGGTTTGCTGTCATGGTAGGTCTATGTGAGACTGGAATTTTAGTGAGTTTGGTTTCCTTCTCCGCCTGACTGGTTACGCCAGTACTGAGTTGAGAGAGCTTAGCCTCCAGTTTGGCTATATGGTTGCATCTCTCACATGTGTTGGAATTTGTTGGGAGGAGAGGGTTGTCTGTGTACATGAGGCAGTTGTAACATTGCCTCAAGATTCCCAGATTCACCAGCTGGACTGGAGAGGAGATTGACAACTGACCTTTGGACATGCCAGAATAGTATTGGGAATTTCTTTATAATTGAAAAAAATGGCCAATGGGGAGCAAGGTACTCCAGGGGGAGTTTGTGAGGTTGTAGTGCTTTTAATTTTTTAGTGCTGACTTATATAATTGCTTTAGTGAGCATTTTTTCTGTCAGACTGAATTTTGTGAGAAGGAGTTTCTGACAGGAATTTAGCGTGCTGCTTATGCATTACTGTGTTGTAAGTGTGCTGCTTGTGAACACTATTTGACAAGTTGTCTTCCAGCCCACTTATTCCAGTGAAGCTGGCTGCATCTGAAGCCTCCTCCTCTGTCAAGGAAACATACCACGGTCCTGCTGGTTTGATGTTCACTGTACAAAGAAAGAAAAAATAACTTAGAGACATTGCTGTCTTCGTGGGCTCAGTTAATGTCTCAACCAGTGGTGGGTGACTCTGCAGTGGTCATTTAGTGATTCCTCAGATCACTCACTCACCTCTCTGGCTTCCTTCGGTGTTTCAACCACCATGAACTGGGAGTCAGCCACATCCTCTTCAACTGTTCCAGTGTCCAAATAAAAGGGTATCTCTTATCAGTCAGGGGACATACTGGGGGAATGCTATTCAACATAGCCTGGAAAAAGAGACCCCTTGAGGGAACAGAAGTATCTTTTCTGAGTTCATCAGCTATACTTTTATGAAGAAGAAACAAAAGGTTAAAACATTGTTCATCTAAAGACACTGTTTCTATTAGAAAAGATTATGTTCTTACCTTAGCTAGGAAGGTGTTACAAACTGTTAATTCTGGTGTTCAGAATTTTTTTTTTTACCTGAAAAGCACTCAGTAGGAACATTCAGGAGGAAGACATGTAAGAGAATTCTGGCACAGACAGGGACAGGACTGCTGCTTCTGTAGATTTCGAAGTCCAGTTCTGATCAGAAGAAATGTGATGCTCACAATCTCCTTTGGAGCAGTTGTCCTTTTCTCAGACAATAGTCAGGATGACTTATTTTATAGGAACAAATGAATGTTCCCCCTACATTGAATAGGTATTATGTTACATGTATATATGCTTCATTCCACACCCATACCTCCAATAATGCTAGTTTTGGCGAATGTATTTTATGCTGCTTGTGACAGTCCTCATTCTTGACCCTCAGTTCCCAAAAAAAGACAGGCTTTACAAAGTTTCATAAATAACAAGCATTTATTTTTCATCCTTGGCTCTGACCCTGCGGCCATCTTCACATCTTTGCCAGCTGGAAACAAGGACTTGGTGTCCTCCAGTCCTTTCTCTGTGGACAAGGAAGGAAAAATATTTCATAGATTGGGTAAGAGAATGTTTTTGTCATCCACTTTGATGTATAGAATTTTTAACTATCAGACTTTTATGTGGAAGCTGATGGTCTCAAACTGTCTGCACATACAAACACTCTACTACATGTCCCCCTAAAGGTTGTGCCTATATTAATTCCATTGTTTTTAACATTTCTAAAGTATCTAAACATGCTTTAAGGAGAACATATGATTGTGCAGGTACTGTGCCTGGGTCCACTACTGTCTGCTACAGTATAAGGTATACATGGATACATAATCAAAAGTATTCTGATGATGCAAAATCTGAAATTTTAAATTCAGTTGTAAATAAGGAGGTTTTGCTTGGGTCATCTACTACTCAGGTCTCAAACAATTTGGTGATGGAAGGAAATTAATACAAGGAGTTTCCAAAAATGTTCGGGCTGCCCTTATAAATCACCTAGATCCCCTGTCCCTATTAAGCAAGCAGTTCCTGCCTCCTCATGCCAAATGAACCACAAAGAGATGGCAAGCGGGGAACAAGAGGAAGCAAAGACAAAAAGGGACAGTCTACTACTTTAGTATGACTATCATGTATCATTCTTTTCCCCATATCTCCTGCCTCTGTCTCTCAAAATCTGCCCCAGAAACTGGCTTTGTACATTCTACTTTGTCTACAAATTGTTTCAGACTCGTGGGTGTTAAAAATGGTTCAAGAGGTATACAAGTGGCTTTAGGTACAAATACCTGCTTTTCAGGGGAGTTCCTCTCCACCCTCTGAACCATACAGGATTGTTTCCTCAGGTTCTTCTGCATTTCCTCTCATGCTGGGAGTCCTAGAACCAGTGCCATTAAATCTAGGGGGCAAAGGCTTCTATTACAGAATGTTTCTGATACCAAAGAAAGAATAAATCATCTTGGAAACCAGTTTTAGAGCTTTCCTTTCTAAATCTGTTTGTAAAGTTCCTTCAGAATCGGTGTCCTCTTATACCATTGAAAGATTTATGGTAACACTAGATTTAAAATATGCATCCCATCACATTTCCATAGCCAAAGGCAAAGAGGTTTTCTGTGTCTGGGTCACAATATCACTTCTCTGGATTACCCTTTTGGTTATCTGCAGCTCCAAGGGTGGTTATAAAGTGTATGTCTCCAGTTGTAGCTCATTGTAAACTTAATGGCATTCACATATTTCCTTATTTATATGATTTACTAATTTTTGCAGAGTCTTTAAATAAATGTCAAGAACCACTGCAATGGGTCTCTTCTGATCAGTCTGAGGTTTTGGATAAATCTTCAGAAGTCATCCTTGATCCTGTTACAGGATTGTCTTTCTCAACTGTCTTAGAGGGGTTCCAGCGTGTAGCTCGCAAGACATTTCCCTGCGAGCTACATCGCCAATACCAAATGGCTGCAGCAGCAATTTGCCATAGAGCAATACAGCTGAATAGCATAGCTGCTGCTGCTGTAACCTATGCACAGAAATATTTCTACTGGTGGCGATCCTTACAGACAGCTGCCAAGCTATAGTCTAGCAGGGACGGCTGTACTAGATGTGTACCACATTCCGTATTCTCATGTAAGTAATGCATTTATTTTATTATTTATTTATTTTATTGTCAGACAGCCATTAGGTATCGGTGATGTAGCTCGCAGGGAAATGTCTTGCGAGCTACACGCCGGAACCCGTCTTAGAGATACCTTGCAGAAAAAGGCATTTTTCATTTTTGTTAACTATTTGTTAAGGGAGTTTTATACCCGAGACTTACTAGAAAACAGGTTGCTACTTCTTGGAGCTTAAGTTCATGCTGTAAAAGTTAACCACGTCTTCATTTGAAAATGCACATTAAAAAGACTTAAAGTTCAGTACGTAGAAAATTCTTCTCATTGCTCTAAGATCTGCAAGAAGAGTATCTTGAGTTGCAAGCTGAAATGCTGGGTGAACCCTGTCTGATCTTCCATAGAGATAATGTCCTATTAAAACAAATCCCTAATTTATGTCCAAGGTTGTTTCAGAGTTCACTTTGAATGAAGCCGTCAGTCTCTCAGTGCTCTGTCCAGATTCTCAGAACTGGGAGAAAGGATTCTGCTTACCCTGGGTGTGCACTGGGCAGCTTAAGTGCTATCTTGACAAAACTATTTCCAAATTGTTGTCTTCAGCTATTGCCTTTTGGTATTCCCACCATGCCAAAATAGTTCCAGGTAGTATAAAAGCTCATTCTACTAAGGCTTTGTCTTCTTCAATAGCATATTGGAAAGGGGTGGACTCTAGAAGTACATTGTCCTCTGAACATACTTTTGCAAGGCATTACAAACATGAATTCCATTTCTAGATCCAGGACAGGTTTTGCTAGGACCATTATATAAGGGCTTCTCATTCTATATCCTTCCTCTTCCTAGGTTGGTTAGGCTTTAGTAATCAACTCATGTAGTCTGCAGTGGCATGGTAAACATAGTACAGTTGTGTAAGTTGCACTTACCCATACCAGTAGATGCTCAAATACATCACTGCTGCAGTAGCGACACTCACATTCATCCCTCCAACCTCTATTTTTTAATATACTTGTTTGAATGTAAAATGGTTGGTTATTACATGTTTTGCTGGTTCAGGATGAGCATGCTGGTTGTTTTTAACTTTTATACTAGAAAGTCCTTGAGTTTTTAACTTTTATACTAGAAAGTCCTTAAGAATCTTCACTCTGACTGCCGGTTTTCCCTCCACAGACCTGTCCAGTCAGCAGTCAGACTGAAGGTTTGGGAGCGAGCCAGAGCTTTTGGAAGTTTGCTGGTTGTTGTGTCTTGGGCAAAACAAAACCTAAAAGATGCTTCAGCAGCATGCACAACTGTGTTTATTGCTCTGACTTCTGCAAGAAGAGTGCCCGAGTTGCTAGCTTTTATGGTTTGTCAGCTGTATCTCATTTTCCTCAAGGACAGGGTTTCTTTGAGAACAAATCCTTTTTTTATGCCTAAAGTAGTTTCAGAATTTCCCTTGAACCAATCTACTAATCTCCCTTTATTCTTTCCAGAACCTAAAAATAAGGGCGAAAAGAATCATACATAATCTGGATGTCCACAAGCAGCTCCAATGTGACTTGGACAGGACAAAATATTTCAGAAAGGACAATCAATTGTTTGTTCATAGGTTTGTACTAGGCTATCGGCCCTAGGGCCTATACAAGCCTAGCCATAACAATTCCCTGGCTATTTCTTCCCACAATATTTACATCCCTAGCCATAACAATTCCCTGGCTATTTCTTCCCACAATATTTACATCCCTGGACCCCTGTCTAGCAGGGCAACTGACGTGATCCCCAGGGTGAATTTCCTATCTCCCATCCAATCGTCAAGGTTCCTTTTGAAGAGGGCCAAAGAGGTGCTCTGCTTGATATATATGGACAGTCTATTCCAGAGTCTGGGGAGTCCCTAGGTCAAGAACCTATCCCTCCAGCATGTTTTGTTCATTGTGATGACAAGGTTTAGATCCTTGAAGCGTGTGGCTCTGAGGGATTGGGATTTCTTTAAGTGTAGCATGTCCAGCAGCTCTGGGTTTGACATGGCCTTGTATGTTAAGTAGAGATTGCCTCTGAGCAGATGATATACGACAGTATAGCTGGAGATGGTCAGCATAGAGCATCTGCTTTAGGCCTGTGATTCTTTTAGTGAGGTATTTCTGTGGCCTTTCCAGTTGTTGCAGATGTCTTGAGAGGTACATACCAAACAGGGCGTTGTATTCTATAATGGGTCTAATGAGGGATGAGTACAGTGGGACAATGACCTCCTTTTTTCTGGATGAAAAGCCCTTAGTGATGAGGTGTGCCACATTGAAGGATTTCCTGACTGTTGTGGTGATGTGGTTATCGAAGGTGAGACCACTGTCCACCTGTGTTCCTAAGTTTCTTATCACACTTTCAGTGTTTAATGTACTGCCACCTATGTGGTAATTCACGGGTACATCTTTTTTCCCAAAGGGGATAACTATACATTTGGTATTGAGCTTGAGCCCATGGCTCTGGCACCAAGCATCTGCCCTTTTGTAGAATATCCACATCATTAGGGGATTCAATAACGGCTCCCAGTTTGCAGTTATCTGCGAACTTTGTTAGCCAGAGTCCCTTAGTGTTGGCCTGTACTTCAGAGAAATAGATGTCAAACAAGAGCGGTCCCAGGACTGAACCCTGAGGTACTCCACTTGTCTGGAGCTGGATTTGGAGTTGGCTTCTTTTACAGTGCGGGTTCTGTCAGTAAGCCAGTTGGCAACCCATCGAGTGACGTAGGGATTAATGCCCAGCTTAGTAAGTTTATTTCCTGTGAAGGTTATGAAAAAAAAGACAACCAGTGTTAAAGCAGACAGTTTCCAGATAGTTGTCTCATGCTATTTTTTTCTAGTGTTTTCACCATAACAATCCACTTCCAGGCATGTTTATTGCCCAGTCTACCAGGCCTTTGGCTTTTTCTGTAGTTCTTTGGACAGGGGTGACCTCCAGAAGTGTTCTAGAAGCAAAAACTTCTGTGCATACTCTCAAAAAGTATTACAAGCGGGACTCCTTTTCTAGGTCAGAACAGGCTTTGCTGGGACCACTCTCCAGGGTGTTCTGGATTCTTAAATTCCTCCCATATTAACCTAAGCTTTGGTGATCTTACCCGTACCACTTAGGTTACTGCAACAGTGATCTAAATGTTGATCATAATACAGTTGTGTAAGTGATCCTACCATAACAGTAGACCATTCTATTCTAGTACTAATGCAGTAATCATCCCATTGTCCTGTTTTATGTGTATTGCCAGGGTGTGGATGTTGCATATATGTTCATAACTCTCAACCTGGAAACATCAAAAATCTGGACAAAAGCCCATGAAAAATAGGTACAATTGGCTAAAAATCTGTATACTGATTAACATAAAATGTGCATACATAATTATGTAACCCCACCCACTCCAATGGAATTGTGGGATACCAACTTTTAAACACTTACTGAAGAACAGACAAAATATGATCAAGAAACACAAAGTAGAACAATAGTGTTTTATTTATATTAATATATGAACTTGTATCTGATTTTGAACTTGTGCAAAACTAAAATACAATTTTCTTTTATAAAAGTAAAATTAACTGGGTTTCAGTCTTCTACATTAATATCAAATAACACAAAATATAACCAGAACAAACCTATTTATATTAACATCTGAACTTGTATAAAACTAAAATACAAATTTCTTATATAAAAATAAAATTATTTAACTTTCAAGTATGCACAAACACCATAATGAAACATGTCCCCCAGCCCCCCACTAATCCCTTCAGCAGTATGTTTACAAGTATACACAAGCACCAAAATGAAACCTTTTCCCTCACCCCAGCGATCCAGTCCCTTCAGTAGTTTCAAGTATGCACATTGCACAAGCTTATGCACCAAAATGAAACATTTCCCCCACTGTATTTATGTATTCATTGACTGTCTGTACTCCATAGCATTCAAAGATATTTAAGGAAAAGGTATGTACCATGTCACAAATTTCTGTATGACATCTTTTTGTGAATTGTGCATGTATTCTGTTTGAGGGCACACTGTAAATTAAGTTGCTGAATGACATTCAGTTGACATAAATAAAGATTTCAGTTGAGCAAATGATAATTCCCTGTCAGTAGACCAAGATAAGGAATCTGTTTTTTCATTTCAAAGCATTGTAGATTTTGACCATTTATAGATTGTGACCAAAAATGCAATGGTACACTTAAATATTACTGCACAAATGTGAAATCACATCTTGTTCTGTAAGTAGTATTCCATCTGTGAAAAATCAAACTGAAATAAAATGAACCTCTGTCCCCATGACAACTTATTACATAGACATTTGTTATTCAAGCTACTTTTCTTCTATTACACACATATATGTAGCGTATGTATGTACAGAGGGGTATCTAGAAGTTATAACACAATGACAAGTACCATGTATTTGCAGAAAGGAGCTAATTAATTCAGGAGTCTTTAGTGTGTTTTCATTAAGTTAAAAGGTACATGGAAGGTGGCCAGAAGCTTGGAAAGGTGGATGGTGGTCATATCCTTGGCAGGGCTATAACCCATATAGCTCAGGCTACTGCAGTAGTGATCAGCTCAAACATCTACTGTTGCAGAAAGTTATACTTTTTCCTCATTTCTCGTAATGCAGAAAGTTCTCCCATTAATTCAGGACAGGATGATTTTGTAGCGCTATATTGACTTAGATAACTTACTTTTTAATGTTGATCTTGATCTGTGTTCTACCATGTCAGTTACATCTACACAAATCTTTACTGGCCCAACAAGGTGGCAAATTGCAACATTCCAACTGTAATATACTGGTGGGTTTTTAAATTTATTGTAACTGCAGTGTAATGTTATTCTTATTTATAACTATTTTCTGTTACTGCTGCTCATTGATGCTGTCATTTTGTCTATTTTGAGGATAAGTAAATATTTATTCATGAATTTTTTAGGACCTTTAAAAGTTAAGATCTGTTCAACTGGATAGATTATTTAAACACCAGTTGTTCATTTTATTGTAGCTCTGATGAAGTCCAAGTACATAGATGGACAAAAGTGCTTAACGTTGTATGATTTTATGCATCAATTTTCAATTTTAAATTTTGATGTTTTTACCCATTAAGTTTTCTTTTTCTTGTTAACGGTGGTGTGACATGGTTCCTCTGGTTCACAATCCTACTTGGCCACATTTCAAATGCAAAAATCTGAACCTCTCAACATGGAGGGTAGAAAATTAAATCCTTGCAATATGTAATAATTATTTTAAAAGAGGCTAAAAATAATTAAACAGATACAGAAATACATGAAATTCTCTTGTAAAATACCACAAATTAGATCCTCTACGTTGTTCCATGCCATGTATTTTAGACTATTTAAATTACTTGTTCTAATTTGGCCCATTCATTGGTCATGCTTAATGCTTCTGCAGTTTCATTCTCGTCTTTCCAGTAGCTTTGTAGCCTTCTGTCAAAGCCTTCCTTAAGGTTGTCCTTTTACTTATGGTATCCATGAAGTTACATCTGCTATTCTTTGAATTTAACTGTGTGTTGGAAAATAGATTTATATTGTTTTGAATCAGGAGAATTACATTTTCTCTGTCTGAAAGTATTCTTTGTACTTTGATTTACTCCTGGCAGAAGGATCTGAGAGTTACAAGCTGTCTGGGTAAGCCACATTATTTGATGTCCTGCAATAAAACGATGTCAGTTAAATCCATCATTTATGCCACAAGTAGTTTATGCACTGATTCTTAATCAGATCACTTACCAATGTGCTTTCAAAACCATCAAAATGATAGAGAACTGTGACTGCATCTGTTGGATCTTCACAGGCAAATTACATACTATATAAAAAGGAGTAATCATTTCAGAAAGATCTGCATGTAAAAGTAGACTAATCAATTAATAGCCAGTTGTCTCTTAGCGTGATGTTTATTGACATAAAGTATATCAAGAATATACAAGGTACAGTGAGACCACATTCTTATAGGGCAGTAGCCACATCAGTAGTGCATTTCAAGAATGTGTGTACACATAATACTTCAGAAGCTGCAACATGGACTAGCCATCATATCTCTTGCCAGACATTATAATCTGAATACACACAGTGCAGGGGTAGGATAGGTTTTGGAATGGCAGTGCTTCAGATGATCCTCTAATTGTCCTCCACTATGTTTGATAGCACTGCATGGGGTCCTATCCAAGTATTTCTTACTGTTATAGTGACTCTCCCTGAAGAAAATAGTATGGCTATAAGTAGACTTTTCATAACCAGATATCTTTACAAGTAGTTACTGCAGCAGTATAACTACCCTGCTTCCCTGCCTTTTCAGAAGTGTGTTAGTTTATTCCATCTTATGAGTCTTTTACACAATTATCCATGATGTTCTTCATTCCACATTGCTGCAGTCCTAACTATTGGGTAGTCCGCTGTCCAGTCGGCCCGAATACCAAAGTATATGGCTGACGTCGGTCAGGGCGCATTAGACTGACGTCAGTACGTCAGGGTACTAATGCGCATGACCGACGTCATATCCTCAGTCTTTTTTGCCGCTTGGTCCGATGCAGAAGCAATTTTGCGAGTGCAGGTTGGCGTTCTGAAAGTTTCTGAAGTCAGAGTTTCAGACCGAATCAAAGTTGGCTAAGTACCCCATTGGGGAATATTTTGGTTTTTTCTTGCCTCAGTATTTAACCGGATGTCAGAAAAAGTGAATAACTGTATTTCTTGTGGGAAACAGATACCTCATAGGGATTACCATACTTTGTGTATACCTTGTTTAGGGCCTGAGCACGACGTTGTTGGATGCCGCTCTTGTGCTAGATTTAACAAACGCACTATTAAGAGAAGGTTAGACTGTGCCAGGTTAGTGTTTGGGAAGCGTTGTAATTATAAAATGCCGCCGGATGCTCCGACGCCGGCTTCGGCTAAAAAACGCAAAGATAAAGCAGCAAAGCCTAGGGTGGAGGAACCGACAGTCCCAGACGCCGGTTCTTTGGAAGGCTCAGTGGAGCCGGAGGTTTTGCCAGGTGTCTCTTTGGAGTCTCAGGGAGAGACTTTACTGTTACAGGATGTATCCTCTCAGGAAGTAGGCCAGGCTGAGGGGGCTTCTCAGGTGGCTGTTCTTCCCTCTCTTCCTAAGGTGGTTAGAGCCTCCCGTTCAGTTTCCAAGGCTTCTTTGAGGGGCAGGCCAAGTTTAGCTTCTGTGGGGTTTCTCCTAGTGCTTCAGGATCTTTGCCTAAGAAACATATGCTTAAAATGGCAGAGGATTTGATTACTATGATTAGGGGTTCTATGCCCTCCTGATAAGAGGCCTAGGGTGGAACCTGAGTTTGAGAGTTTTGAGCAATGCTCGGAGGCTTGAGTCTTGACTGAAGATTTGCAGGAGTACCCTCCTTATTCTGATTCTGATGTGGATGATTCTACTCCTTCTGCTTCTCCTCCTGAGGATTTTTCATTTTCAGAGACTCTGCATTCCATGAGGGAGCATTTTAAATGGGAAGGTCAAGATTTTTCTGATTCCAGGAAAAGGCTTAGGAATTCTTGTTTTACCCCAGCATAGGCCTTTAGCTATACCTCCTGTTTTGAATGTGGTGGAAGATGTGTTTGCAGAGGCTTCCCTGAATCCTGATTCTTTGCCTCCTGCCCCAGTTAAACCGGATAGGTATTATAGGGTGCCTGAAGCTCATAAGTATCTTTTAAGAGTCCTAGGGCAGACCCAGAAACTGTCTCTCAGGGGCCTAAAGGTGTGAAGGCCTCAGTTGTTAAAAATCCTGTCCCTCCTGATAAAGAGGCAAGGGCTTTGGATAGGTGGGGAAAGAAAGTGTATACTTCTTCCACTTTAGCCATGAGGGCGTTGAATTGTCAGTTTCACATGTTAAAATATCAGAATTATCTTCTTTCACAGTTGAAATCTAAGGTGGATGCTCTGGCTGAAGGTATTGAGTGTAAAGAGTTGCAGGATTTAGTTCATGTGTCTGAACAGGTGGGTAAACATTCCTTGCAGTGTGGTTTTGATGCTGTGCAGGCCTCCTCCAGGGTGGTTGCCACTGGTTCTGTTCTTCGTAGGCACGCCTGGCTGAGAGATCAGAATTTAGCTGAGCATGTTAAGACAAGGATTTTGGATGCTCCTTTACAGTCTGATGTGTTGTTTGGTTCGCCTGTGGAAGCAGTTTTGAAGAAAATGGAGGACAAGGCTAAGTCTATGCAAACTGTTAAAGATTTTTTGCAGGTGCAGCCTCCGAAGTTTAGTAGAAATTGGCCTACTAAGGGATGGACTTATCCTGCTTATGATTCCCAGTCTAGGGGTAGGTCTAGACGTGGTAGGGGCAGAGCTCAGGGTTCTTTTAGGCCTAGGACAGGAGTTCCCCTGCTCAGACTTCTGGTGAGGGCAGGGGTCAGTCCTTTCGTAAGCAGACCCAATGACCTGCCTTTTCAGCTGCCAGTACGTTCTCGCCTGGCAGCACCTTTGGGAGGAAGGCTGTCTCTTTTCAAGGAAAATTGGGATTTAATTACCCAAGACAGATGGGTTCTGGATATTATTCACCACGGTTACAGGTTTTATTTCCATACCTTGCCTCCTTTCAAAGGTATGCCAGACATTCCTCCTCTTCAAAGAACAGAGGCTCACAAGCAAATTTCTCTGTTGCTCCAAATAGGGGCCATTCAGTCTGTTCCTGTGCCGGAAAGGGGCCTAGGATTTTATTCTCGCCTGTTCCTAGTACCAAAGAAGGGGAACACGTGGAGACCAATTCTGGATTTATCTATCCTCAACACTTATCTGGACATTCCCAAGTTCAAAATGTTGACGTTACAACAGCTTTTACCTCTGCTGGGCAAAGATCACTGGATGGTAACTTTAGATCTCAAGGAAGCTTACCTTCATGTGCCAATAAGACTAAGTTGCAGGAAGTATCTGCGTTTTCGAGCTGGAAATTCTCATTATCAGTTCTCTGCATTGCCCTTTGGCTTATCTACTGTGCCCAGAGTATTCACAAAGGTTCTGGCTCCAGTGATAGCTTACTTCAGGCTAAAAGGAATCCAAATCTATCCTTACTTGGACGACTGCCTGATTCTGGCTCAAGAAAAGAAGATCTTCTACAGCATCTGGAATATGTCATAGCAGTGCTAAGATGCCTAGGGTATTCTGTGAACGAAATAAAGTCCAGTCTAGTACCCTCTCAAGACATGTGCTTTCTGGGTGTGAGACTGAATACAGCAGCCCAGATGGCCTTTTAACCCCGGACAAACAAAAGAATCTTTCCAGTTACTTCCATCATCTATCTCTTCAGTCCGGGCTGACTGCAAGGACAGTCCTGCAAGCCTTAGGGTTCATGGCATCTTGTATTCTGGTGCTTCCCAATGCCAAACTGCATATGAGGAAGCTACAATGGTATCTCAAAAATCTGTGGACACAGCACTGCCAGGATTTGGACACTGTCATTCAAATAATACCTTGCATTCAAAAGGAATTTTTGTGGTGGGCTCAGGAATGTCACCTAAACAAGGGACTCTCTGTGACCCGGCCAGAGGCAAGTCAGATTCTAATGACAGATGCCTCAGATATTGCTTGGGGAGCTCATCTAAATGGAAAGTGGATACAAGACAAGTGGCCTGCCAGACTACAGCATCTACATATCAACATGAAAGAGATGTTAGCAGTTCAGTTTGCATTAATTGCTTTCAAGGAGTTACTTCTTCCAGGGCAGGTGTTGATTCTAACAGACAACACAACTGTCATGTGGTACATCAACAAACAAGGGGGAACACATTCTTACCCATTGTGCAGACAAGCAATGATTTTATGGGAGACTGCCCTCAGTCTGTAACTAACTCTTCAGGCAAGGTTTCTGACGGTAGCACAGAACTCCTTAGCAGATGTCTTAAGCAGACAAATCATGGATCCCCACGAGTGGAAACTGGATCTTCATGTATTTCAAAAAGTGACAGTGTCATGGGGAACTCCAGACATAGATCTGTTCGCTTCTCCACTAAACCACCAGCTGCCAAAGTTTTGCACGAAGGGATTTCATCACACAGCTTGGAAAGTGGATGCTCTTTCTTTCAGTTGGAAAAATCTTCATGTGTATGCCTTTCCACCTCTGCCTCTTCTTCCAAAGGTGCTTCTAAAGGTCAGACAAGACAAGCCAAGGATGATTTTAATAGCTCCAGATTGGCCTCGGCAGCACTGGTACCCATTACTGAGGAGTCTGGTAAGGAAGCCTCCATGGCCTTTACCCTTGATTCCACACCTGTTGTCTCAGAGGGACGGTCATCTGCTCAATGTCAAGCTTCACTCTCTACATCTAACAGCCTGGCATATTCTGTTTTGAAAGACAGCAGGTCTCAGCTTCCTCAACAAGTTTTAAATGTGATTATGGAAGCCAGAAGACCTAGTACAAGGAAAGTGTACGCAGAAAAATGGAAGAGATTTTTGTTTTGGAGTGCAGCAAACAATTTGGAGATTACTGAGCCAAATTTGAGTGTGGCTCTTCAATATCTTACTGAGTTACTGGACAAAGGTTTGTCTTTCTCTTCCATTAAGATTCATGCTGCAGCAATTTCAGCTCACTATGATTGTGACCCACCATTGTTTTCGCATCCTTTGTTCAAGCAATTTCTTAGAGGGGCAAAGAATATAAGACCCCCACGTAGAGCTCCTACTCCTGCTTGGGATCTCAATTTTGTGTTGGAGAAACTTACTCTACAACCTTTTGAGCCTGCGGCTACTGCTGAATTAAAATACTTGTCATGGAAGACTGCTTTTTTGTTGGCCATTACTTCTGCAAGAAGGGTTTCTGAGTTGCAGGCCCTTATGGCAGTGGAGCCTTTTTTGATTTTTCATAAGGATAGGGTATCTTTACGTACTAATCCTTCCTTTATGCCTAAGGTGGTTTCTAGTGTGGCTTTAAACCAAACTATTCATTTGCCTACCTTTTATGCAGATCCACAAAATAAAGGGGAAAAGATTTTGCACACTTTAGATGTACACAGGCTATTGCGTTATTATTTGAGCAGGACTAAGGATTTTAGGCAGTCTCAGCAGTTGTTTGTTTCTTTTGCTTTAAGTTCAAAGGGCAAGCCTGTGTCAAAACAAACTATTTCTAGGTGGATTGGGTGTTGCATTACATTTTGTTATTCCCATCATGGCAAGGAGATTCCAGCTGGGATTAGGCCTCATTCCACTAGGGCTACTGCCACTTCCACAGCATTTCTGAGGGGGGTGGCAACTAAGGATATTTTGGAGGCAGCTACTTGGAGTTCAGTGCATACTTTCTCTAAGCATTATCACCTTCCTCTCTACTCTAAGTCTAGGGCTGGTTTTGCCACAGCTATTTTGCAAGGCATGTTGTCAGTTCCTGCTTCCTTATGATTTGCCAGCCTCCCTTACCTCTGCTTTGGGATTCTACCCAATAGTTAGGACTGCAGCAATGTGGAATGAAGAACATAGTACAGTTTTGTACCTACCATAAATGTAGATGTTCGAGGATCCACATTGCTGCAGTCCAATTACCCTCCCTCCTTCCCCTCTGTGTTTAGGGGTGGTTGTGTAGGTGAGGTTATATTCTGCTAATTGTGTATATATTGTATATATATTTTTTGGTGCAGGTATTTTGGGAGTTTTTGGTTTTTGGCCTTATCTTTTCAGGGTCTTCTGACATCTGGGGCAAGAAAAGACTGAGGATATGACGTCGGTCATGCGCATTAGTACCCTGACGTACTGACGTCAGTCTAATGCGCCCTGACCGACGTCAGCCATATACTTTGGTATTCGGGCCGACTGGACAGCGGACTACCCAATAGTTAGGACTGCAGCAATGTGGATCCTCGAACATCTACATTTATGGTAGGTACAAAACTGTACTTTTTGTTGCAGTCATATTACTTTTAATTTAAGAAAAAGCCAGTTAAAATCAGAAGTCCTGAGAGGGCCTTGAGAAGCTTGAAGCAGTGAAGATCACTCCTAAGAGTGATAGTTTTATATGGAAGTCTCATGTATCTAGGAACATTAAAAAATGTACTAGTGAGAAGCATTGGTCTTTGTGGTAGGCTGACACAGCCAGTGAAGTTTCTGGTTGGGAATGAAGACAAATTAGTCAATTAAAGCTCATGTGTTGTGATTTATTGGTCTTGTGGCCACTCTTTGAAGGTCTACTATTGTATGTACACATACACAACTGTGCATTGTTTTTTGCCTATCAAACAATCTGGTTCTCAGTCCTAATGGCCATCAGGGAAATGTTCTTAGATTTAATGCCTGAAAGCAGAACATCAAAGTACTAGTGAGGCCACTAAAGAAAAAATAATGGTTACATTATGGTTGTTTGTATTGCCTAAAGGAAGGCCATGAGGCAAATCACTGCCATAAGTGACTATGGTCCATCTAATGTACAGCAGCTATTATAGTCATAAACTCGTGGCCTACCTTATTTTCTAGGAGGATGGTAGCACTTGATAGTTCCTTGCATAGGCTAAAATGAAGGGATCCCATATACAGCCTTGACCTCTGCTTGAGCACTGTAAGAAGGAATCTGGGCCAGCCACGCTACAGACAACTCCAGTTTGAAATGGCATTGTTTGAGTTTGCCCTTCATTAGTGAAGACTTGAGTTCATGGCCTTCTGTTTCTGCACATGATGAGGGTCCAAGCGAATGCACACTTGTAGCTCCCCATGGGGTATGTCTGGTGTGTAGCTGTTGCCCATTTCCCATCTGTTCTGCCATAGCTTCATGCAGTCAGCCTTACCCTAGTAGTGGTGGGGGTCTGAGTTATTTAGACCTGATGCAGTAACATTAAAGCCCAAAGAATTAGGGTTTCAGTTGAGCCACAGTGGGTCTGAAGGTCAATACTGATAGTAGTTTGTTGGGCTTTCACCAGCAGGGCTAGACTTCAATCAGATACTTGCGGCCTGGATGGGGGTGCGAGTTATGGTTACGAGGAGCATATCTTTGAGAATGTAGCCTGATGCCAGCACCGGTCACACATGTTTTATCATGCTCTCTGTAGCATGTGCACTTCTGAGCAACTGATTCCTGTCATCATACCTTTGGCGTGTGTCCATTTCACACTTGTCCTTGCAGAAGCTTGTCTGTTGACCAAGCTTCATGATAAATACTTCCTCTCTTGATCCTACAAGAAGTGTGAGGGGCCCAAATAATATTGTCTGTGTGACTGTTAGGGACAATGACTTCTTCCCATTCTATAGCTCCTCACAGATGGGACCCCTACATGGGGTTGTGTATGGACTGGCCTCTTCTCATCATTGCTTTTTCTCAGAAATGCCTTTATCTTTATGGAGAAGGAAGTGAGTAAGCCTTGGGTAATCCCCATATGTTATGGTCCTTGCCATCTTTTCTTCTCCCTATAAAATGGGAAGAAAAAAGAACAAGCCTTAGCTTATCCCTCTGTAGATCCAGTAATCAGGGATGTCATTTGTGCAGAAGGAGAACACTCTGATGCTGCTTCTGTGATGTCAGGGATGGTCAGTGCAAATGTATGCATAAATGGCATGAGTCATTTGACCAGGCATTCTCTGACTCCTACATGAGCTCTTTCTGATCCAACAGAGAAGATATGGCACTGGCACTTTGCAACCTTGCTTACAGACAAGGACCCTAAAGCTAAACAAGTTTCTCAATATTACAAAATTCAAAATGCTTGCCGTACAAAAATTACTTCCCATGATTTTCCAAGATACCTTTATAGTCCCTCTAGACCTAACCACCATGTCCCCATAGCAGACAGAACATTCCTATGATTTGTAGCAGCAGGGTCTCACTTCCAATTTTTTGCTTTACTATTTGGGCTGTCCATTGCTCCTAGAGTTTGCACAAAATGCTTAGTTCCTCTGGTAGCACATTGCAGAATGCTGTGAGTTCACATTCATCTCTTCTTGGGTGATTGTCTCTTTCAGGAAGAATCCACAGCAGAGACCCTAGACTCCTTGCAGACCACAGTAGACTGGTTTGAAAAGGTAGGTCTCACCATAAATCTTCAAAAGTCACAAAATCTTCTTCAAACAAGGATCCTCTGTCTGGGAGCAGTCATTGATGCATTTCAATGGAAAGCCTTCCTTTCCCAGTGCAAGATATCTTGCCTGATAAACCACCTGACTTCCCTTCTAAGATGATAGGATCATAGGAGGTTACTAGGCTATAGACCCAAAGGTCATTTCAAGCCTAGCCGTTTCATCTCAATGTAATACCAAACATACACTAGTCAGTACCAGGATTGTACTTAATAATGACTGCCCATGTCCAGGAGGATTGTAGACGCTATCCCTTTAAGAATTTACAGTACCTCATCCACTCATCCAGGTTCCTTTTGAACAGTGTCATAGAGGTGCTGTGCGTCGCATGAGTTGACAGCCTATTCCAAAGATGCGGCAGTCACTGGGAAGATGAATCTGTCCCTCCAGCATGTCCTATTCATGTTGCAGGCCATATTTAGGTCCCTGGAATGGGTAGCTCTAGTCCTGCTTGATTTATGAGTGTGCAGCAAATTCATTAAGGTTGGGTCAGAGACTGCTGTTTAAGCCAGGCACAAGTCTCCCCTAAGGAGTCTATATGATACTTTAGTCGGTCTGTGTAAGGCAAAAGCTGGAGTCCCTTGATCATCTTTGTTAGAAACCTCTGAGGCTTCTCCAATTGCTGCAGGTGTTTTGTACAGTACATGCCAAAACTGGCGTTGTACTCAATTATGGGCCTGATTAGTGACAGGTATAAGGGGGTTATAACTTCCTTTGCTCTAGAGGCAATGCCTTTGCTAATCCAATGTGCTACATAGAAAGCCTTCCTCACTACAGTAGATACATGGTGGTCAAAGTTAAGGTCACAGTGTACTTGTGATCCCAGATCCCTTACCACTTCATTGGTACATAGGGTATTTTTCTTAATTTGATAGTGTGAAGGGACTTTGTTTTTACAGAAGAGAATGATGATGCATTTCTTTGCATACAGTTTGAGACTGTGACTAAGACACCGGTCATTGGTCTGTGTAAGACCCTCCTGAAGTACACTGACATCATTTGGGGATTAAGTAATTGCACCAAGTTTGCAGGAAAACTTTTTCAGCCACAGCCCCTTAGCTTTGGCCTGAACTTCTGAGAAGTCTTTACCAAACAGTAGGGGGCCTAGCACTTTCCCTTGTGGCACCCTGCTGGTAGAAGTGGAGTCACACACTTTGATAGTATGTGACTGGTTTGTGAGCCAGCTGGCAACCAATCTTGCAACAAAGAGATTTACATTCAGTTTGCTAAGTTTATCTATAATGCATGAGTGTGGGATTTTGTCAAAGGCCTTTGCCAAGTCAAAGTATGCTGTGTGCACAGGTTTGCCATCATCAATGACCCTAGTCACATTTTCAAAGAAATCCACCAGGTTTAACAGGCAAGATTTGCCCTTGACGAAGCCAAATTTGGTTGTATCTAGGGTTTGGAGGTTGCCTACGTCTTTGAGGTCCATGATGATTTGTTCCATGGCCTTACAGATGATGCTGGCTAGACTTGTGGGTCTATAATTTCCAGGGACTGTAGCTAAGCTACCTTTGTGGAGGGGAATAGCTGTCACTGCTCTCCATTCTGCAGGAACAAAGCCTGTTTTTTTAAAAAAAACAAAAACAGGCAAACAAACTGAATAAATGCAAGTGCTGGCAGGCAGAGTATCACAGGCACAAATCACCCCGGTGATGATAAAACCAGAAATATTTTAATGGCAAAATCCAAAAATGAACAAGTATAAACGTGAGCGCTTTCGTTAAACAAGTGTCAACTTCATCAGACACCATTAAAATGCAAGACAACCATTATATATACATGTAAAAACACACTAATTGGGTAAAAAAGGGAGGGGAGCTAGCTGAGCAACACTGAGAAAGAACATTAATTAACCTCTTAGTGACTGAATCACAGTTAAAACTAATACAACTTAAATACAACTGAGACTCTGTGATTAAAAGTTACTAGTCACATACTTATATCATAAGAAGTTATAGATGGACATAAATAGGAAAAAATGAAGAAAAAAGTTGAAACCAAGTCATTTTAAATTCTCATATAAAATATTCACATGATATAAAAACATTTCCGAAAGCTTAATGCATACAAAAGTGCTTGTACTTAAGAAATTGTTTTAGTATAATTTATTCCTTTCTAGGGCTTTTAATTTCAATACAGCGGTTAGGCTGTGATTGAATAGGGTACCTAACGGTGATGCTAGTTCATGTTTTAGTTTCTTTAGATGACAGCATGGGATGCTGTCTGTTTCCATAGAGGCTGTGTTTTTTGTCTTAGATAAGGTTTTAATGACCTGCTCTTTGGATATGTAGGGTGAGGGGGAAATTGGAAGCAAGGTTTGTGAGAAGTTTGGAGGGGATAAAGGAGAGAAATTTTTGCCATATCTGTCCACTAGCAGGTTTGCTATCTCTGTTGGATCAGTGTTTGTGATACTGTTAGTCACTAGTTTGGCACATGCTTTGGTCCTACCTTTTAGGCTACGTATGTAGCTGTAAAAGGCCTAATGGTTATCCTTGGCTGTGATTAAGTTTTTCTCAAAGTTACCCTTAGAAGATATGACATGTTGTCTTATTTGCCTGTTGAGGCTGAGGAGGGTGCCTTTCTGTTGTTGGGGCTTCACCTTAGTTTTTTTAGACAGCAACATTTTGGACTTGTAAAGTTTGTTGATGCTGGATGTCCACCAAGGTGGCTTGTTTTTTTTCTTGGGGTCTGGCTTTGATTCTTTCTGTAACAGCCGAGTTGATATACTTATACACGCAATTGTACAGGGCTTCAGTGTAAGCTTTAGTGAAGTTTACCACTTCCAGCTGGGGGTGGGGCTTGGAATGCATTTATACCTTCCCCTAGGAGGGTATAGTTTGCCGTGGTGAAGTTTTTTTTATTCTTACTTACGCCCTTTGCAAGTTCTGGTGTTAGTGCCAGTTCGAAGGAGACTGATTTGTGGTGCATCTGTTTGTCATGTTATTGAGAAACAGACCTAGTATGTTTGTTCCTCTTGGGGTTTGAACAATTTGCTCCAGGTCATTTCAGTTAACAAAGTCAAGGAACTTTGTACAAGTGAGTTAGGGCTGGAGTAGGTTTCTCATTTGATAATGGGATAATTGAAATCCCCCATGACCAGAATGTTTGGCTGTATTTGGATTGATTCCAGTTTGCTCAAGTAAGTCTTGAGCACATCATGATTCATGGAGGGGGATCTATAGCTATGACTTGAATGGGGGTCTTAGCCACAGTAATCTGAACTTGGAGTAACTCCACGGAGTTGTCCAGTTTAACTAGTCGGGAGGTGTATTTATCTTTAATATAGATAAACACCACCTTCTTTGGTTCTCACATGTTCATTTTGCAGTCTGAAGGTGTGGAAGGCATTGTAGCCTTGCAAGGCCAGGATACTCTCTGAGGCCTTGAACCAGGTTTCTGTGACTGCACAGACATTTACATCCTTCAGTGACAGAAGTGTTTCCAGGGTGTGCAGCTTCTGGTTTAAACTCCTAGTGTTTAGCAGCATAACCCTTATTTTGTTATTGGCAATTTTCACACTGGCAATTTTGTTTTTGAGACCTTGCCTAAAAAAGGCACTCTGGGGGAGGCAAGACCCTTTGCCAGCAACCTAAAGCCTAGTGGTGTCAGGTGCAAACTGTCTTTGGCAAAGCATTGAGTTTTGTCGACCATACATCTCAGGCTGACAGAAACTGGATCCCCTTTGAATGACACCAAAAACTTAGCCAGTTATTGAAATCTATTATTTTTTGTTTATACTGTGTCATCATTCTATGTGAGGGTAATATGCTGCTCAAGGCTAGGGACATACCTGCCTGGGACACTTACTTGGAGAGCTCAGTCATGTTTCTTTTCATATAGTCCAGTGAGGTTCATCTCCGATCATTCACTCCAACATGAGCTGTGACAGAGTCATAATGGTACTTGTTGCCAAGAGACCTGAGTGCATGCTTGATCTGACAAATCCTGGCACCGGACAGGGGGCTGACCGTGACTTTCTCCTTATCTAGCCCGGTGAGTGGGATATCTGTGTGTCTCACTATGGAGTCTCCAGTAACAAGAAAATTTGTTTTTTTGAGTGTTACGCCTTAAGGGCTTGGTAGGTGAGACACTGGTGTTGTGATGTGTCTTGGGTGCTGTGGGAACTGTGCTAGTGGGTAGCGGTCTTGTATTTTGGAAGTCTCTGGGGATTCAGTAAGTTTTTTGAGAGAACCTTCATGTATGCTAATTTATGTGTTGGATGTGTACTGTGTGTATGAGTAGTGGTGGGTGAGTTGACAACCTCTTTTGTGTTACTGTTTCGAGTGTGAGAGAGCAGGGATTCAAGATTCTTGATGTAGATGCATCTCTCGCATTCTGTACTAGAGTGAGTTATTAGTAGATGGTTGTCAGTGTACATGAGGCAGTTGCCTCAGGAGACCCACATCATTAAGGGGATGGCAGGACAAACAAGGGTTGTCCAATTGTCCATAATGCTAGGTCTGAAGAACTCCCATCACAAAGGAGGTGATTTCAGAACTGACCTAGGTGGTGCTCGGTGGATGGGTATTTCTGACTGGAATTCTGGCTGACTGGTAGTTTAATAGTTCACAGCTCACTAGCAATACTTCCTAGACTGGAAATGTACTAAAGATGAGGACTACACTAATGTATTACAACTGTATCTAAGGGAAAAATTGTCAAAATTATCTATCTGGCTGTGCATAGTGCTGACCAATGTGCAAACAAGCAGAAACCTTCTCAAACACAGGGCTTAAATACCAGATGCTAAAAACTTATACAAACTTTGAAAAAATTCAAAAGAACCAATGAGGGCACTCACTCTAAGACCTAGACCAATCACCCTTCACCAAACAGGTTTCAGTCAGCACACTACTCTCACTAGGGTGCAGAAGGGCCCCTTCCAATCAAACATGGCTTGGAAAATGTATTCAGAATATGGTTTTTGGGAAGCTCCAAAGCATCTAGTTGTCTGGTATCTCAGCTCAGAGTTGTTGCTGGTAGCCCACCTCAGTTCAGCTTGGTTCAAACACAACACATCCCAACAAGGGAATTTCTGCTACGATTCTGGGTTACGTTGCATACTGCATTCTCATGATTCCAATTGCAAAGTTATACATGAGAAAACTTCAGTGTTTCCTAAAAATGTTTGGGAACAGCATTCTTAACCCCTGGATACCCTGTTGCCTTTCCTTCAATGCTTGAAGAAGGAGCTGCTTTGGTGGAAGAACATCATACTGTAGACAAGAACATCATCACAGGCAGTTCCGACATAGCTTGGGGGGGGCACACTTTGGTCATCTGGACACCACAGCAGAGAAAACTGCATATAAACCAGAAGGGGCTACTAGCAGTTTACCTGGCCAATAGTGTTTTTTCAGCAGAATTTAAGCTCACGGACCTTGCAGATTTGGACAGACAACATCACAGTGATGTGGTACATAAGCAAGCAAGGGGTTACCCTGTCTTAGCCTTTGTGCAGTCTCTCAAAGAAGGTTTTCTTTGGTGGCTCAAGAGCTAAGACTGACTCTCCTACATCTTACATTCTAGGTCAGAATACCATAAAAAGAAAAATCTAGCAAACTTGGACTTCTGACTGTGTGATACCTTCAACCTCTTGCATCAGAGGCCTCATAGAATATATGCAAAATTACCCCTTAAGGATATCAGGTGTTTCAGCTAAATGGCAATTCTAAATGTCCATGACTTTTTCATTTGCTTTCATTTTTAAGTATGTTTATAGACAATTTCAGACCATTAAAGCCAAACCCCACTAGCTGTGGACATGCATGTTTCAGCTTTCTTATGACATCATCAGCACAGCATAAGAGGAATGTTTGAGCTTTGGAAACACAGGGTTGTCATACCCAGCTGATATCCATAAACATTAGGGTGTCTACAAAATATCCCAACTAACAAACTAAAACAAAGAATAAAAATGTCACACAGAAAAAAAACACAAAAAGAAATATCTAGCAAAGCTAGACTTCTAACTGTGTGATACCTTAAACCTCTTGCATCAGTGGCCTCATGGGATATATGTAAATTACCCCTTTAAGGATATCAGGTGTAGGGGTTTGGCTTTAATGGCCTGAAATTGTCCGTAAATATCTCATGAGGCCTCTGATGCAAGAGGTTAAAGGTATCACACAATTAGAAGTCTCGCTTTGCTAGATTTTTCTTTTTGTGTTTTTTTAACCAGTTGGTTATCTGTGTGACCTTTTTACTCTTTTAGGTCAGAAAACCATAGAAGATTCTCTAAGCAGGGATCTTCTAGACTGCAATGAGTGGATGTTGAGGAGAGAGGTGTTCCTGGACCTAACTCTACAGTGGGGGGGGGGGGTCCCCTCAATAGACTTGTTCTCCTTTCACCAGAATAGACAACTAAAAATGTTGTGCTTCACGACTCAATAGACACGACTTAGAAAATAGATTTTCTCTTTCAGATAGACAAACCTGGTCCTGTTTGCATTTCCACCCTCACCCTTGCCTCTGATCCCTGGGGTACTACTAAAAGTTGACAGATCAGGCATGAACCTACTGGTACCCTTCTGGCAGAGGCAACACAGGTTCTGTCTTCTCTTGATCTTCCATGAGGGGAGATTTCATACCCTGCTGCAGGAAATAGATGATCTCAGTCAAGCCAAGGGATCTATATTTCAACCTCACCTATACACACTCAGGTTAACAGCCTGGAGGATTGGGTTTTGACATCATCTGTACCAGTGACGTGCTCTTCATTCTAAAGGTGACTAGGAAACCCAATACCAAAGAATCATACCTGTCAAATGGAAGAGATTTTCCATCTGGTGTCACATCAAGTACACCAACCCTTCATGAACCTATAACTAAAAGGGTAATTCACTTGAAACCACCCAGAAGGAACTATATTTCTGTCTGGAATCTAAATTATGTGCTAGAGAAACTCACCTTGCTCCCTTTTGATCCAACTTCCTCTTTGGATATGCTCAATTGTAAGGCCATGTCAGCAAGGAGGATCACAGAGCTACAAGCCCTCATGTGTAAAGAGCCTTTTACTGTCTTCACAGGATAGCGTAACCTCTTAGAACAGACCCATCTTTTATGCCTAAGGTGGTATCAAAACTTACCCTAAACCATGCTATCCACTATCCAGTCTTCTTCCCAAATCCAAAAGACAGGGCAGAACAAAAGTCTTTCATTCCCTGGATGTACACAGGCAAACGAGGTACTATCTAAACAGGACAAAACCCCCAAATAGAGCTGAGCAATTACTGGCAGCTTTCAGGGAGGGAAAAGAAGGCAGGCCTGTCTCCAAACAAAACATTTTCAAATGGATAGCCAACTGCATTAAGTTCTGTTACTCACATCATGTAAAAACTCTACCTGGTCATATTAAAGCCCAGTCTACCAGGCACAGGGCAACTACCACTGCTTTCCTCAGAGGAGTCTCTACCCATACCATCCTAGAGACAGCCACATGGAATTCAGTGCAGATCTTTACAAAACACTGTATTCTAAGCAATGTCTCCAGGACTAGAGCAGGTTTTGCAACTGCTGACCTGCATGGCAAGGGGGGGGGGGGTCTTACCTCAACATCTCTACTGTTCAAGAGAGGCGTTCCCTCAGAGAAGAGGATGCACATCAACCAACTGTAACTAGGGTCATATGGATGACCTACCACCAAATTGTTGACATTAGGAGTTCTCCCAAGAATCAGTACTGCAACATTTATTACAAAGAGCATAGTACGGTTATGTCCCACTTACTATAATTATAGATGTTTGAGCAGATCAGTGTTGCAGTACATACTTCCACCCTCCAACCTGTCTATCTGCTCTCCACTTTTCTCCTCCTTGCTGGATGCAAGGGGTAATGACGTTTACTGCAGATAGTCCATTATCCCCTCTTTGCCTCCTATGATCTTCCTTCTTCTCACTCATATTCAGATAACCGAGGAAGTTGTGCTGTCTAAAGGCACCAGACTACATGTTTACTGCTTAGAAAGACACGAGGGTGGTGCTGACGTCCACCCTTCTTATACCCTGATTTCTAAACATCAGTCTTTGGGGATGATGCAGAGACTTTGGAAATCATGCCAGTTGCAGGCCTCTGCATGGCAGGAAGACTCTAGAATCAGTAATGCAATGTTGATCTACTTGACTATCTACAGTTATGATAAGTTGGACTCGTCGGTACTTTTTTGAAAGTGATCACTATTGGAGGACTATCCATTAGCTCAAAATATTAAGCACTAGGCCAGTGTGAATGTTTTATTGGTATATGTGGGTTTGAATTTCAGTGCAGTCTGTTTTAATTTTCTCTGTGGCACAAGGTATAAGTAAAGTTGCTTAAAGAAAGCGGTCAGCTGATGGAGTGTTTAAATCTAGTTTACAGATACTGAAGGTTTGGGGTTGGTATAATTGTTGAGGTGTTTACCTTACAAACACATGATGCAGGGTTTGATTCTCAATTGGGATACCTGGCTTGGCTTAAAAAAACTCACAAAGGCAGTTAGCCTAGTGTTGACCTATAAATCTGTCTTAGAGCTGTTTGGTTCTTTGGTAAGCTCCATTAGAAGACCAAGCCACCTCAACAGAGCTCTTGGGACAGGCAGACTCTAGTCTTGAAAGCAGCAGCCAAGGTTGTGACTCTTTTGGAATGAGTCCACTGGTTCTAGTTCCTCTTCTTTCTGGTTATAAAGTTAGTATAACCATCTTAGACCTATATATTTTCTGGAATCTATACAATTGAGTCCTTTGATTAATTCTAGGTAGGCATCAATTGGAATACAATGTGCTGTTATTTTTGTCGTTCTTATACACCCAGTGTGTTTACCAAGTTGCTCAGAGTGATGGCCAAAGCTTTTGGAGAAGGAAATGCATGGGTTCCCTTTCTTGGATAAGCATTTTCTGGTGACCTTATCAAAGGAGATCTCCCTAGTTTCCACAGAGAGGACACTCCCTTGGTTGCAGTCTCTGGGTCTGACCATAAACTCGAAGCCCTCTGATTCCATTTCAGAGAATCACCTTACTAGCGGAGGGCTGGACATACTCCAATATCTGTTGCTTCTGCCTACTTGAAAGAGCATAATACATTTGGCACTTTGATCTGGGAAGCATTGAGCAGTGTGTGTGTGTGTGTTTGTGTGTGAGAAGTTTTAGACCCACCGGTGCGTTTTGGGTTAAACATCTACCATAATATTTATAAAACTTTTAGCATACTTGAAGATGAGAACATTTTAGTGGATTGTCTGATGTCATTGCCGCCATATGCACCATGTGATCACTTATTTTTTGTTGATATCAGACCCTGTTGCTGGGCTAGACAGTCTCTGGGTGGTCCTCCTATTCCTGCATTCAAACCATCACAGGGTTCTGATTACAGATGCTTCACTGACAGGGTGGGGTCATATCTCAGCATCTCCACTGCTCAAGAGAGTTGTTTCCTCAGAGAAGGGGATGTGCATCAACCCAGCTGTAACTAAGAACAGTCCTCCTAACCCTTAGGGCCTTTGGGTGCAGGGGGCATCTAAAGATCCTCATAATTTAGTCTGATAATCAGTCCATCTTATGGTATCTAAATAAGCAAGAGGATGTGTAAATAACTCCTCCTTTGCATAGAAGGAGATGATTTCTGGCAGTGGGGCAGAGACTGAAACATCATTCTTAAAACAGTTTACATCCTGGGTGAAGTGAACATGCTGACAGATTCTCTGGGCTGCTTCATCAGCGATCTTCTGGGGCTGTGTTTTTAGAAATCATGTCTGGATCAGATCTTCAAGGGACACTCCAGAGGTCAATGTGTTCACAACGTGGAGACTATGTTTTCCCCCATTTTAGTGCAGTAGAGTAAGGAGACTTCATATTTTTGGCTGGGGTGCCTTTTGTGCTGAGTCTGCATGTCCTTCCTTTGGTTGCGTGGGTTTCCTCCAGGTGCTGCAGTTTCCTCCCACATCCCAAAGACATGCAGTAGGTGGATTGGACACTCTAAATTGGCCCTAGGTGTGAATGTGTGCATATGTGCCTTCTGTGGAAGGTTGGGTGCTGGGCTGGCAACTCAACACCGTAAAACTCCACTGCCAGTCATGAGTGGACAGATAATCTGCTGTGGTGACCCCTAACCGGGAAAAGCCGAAAGAAGAAGAAGAAGAGTAAGGAGATTTCATAATTGATGTATTCTTCATCTCATGGCAAGGGGCATTCATATGTCTTTTCCAGCCTTTCAAGTGGGACACATGCCTGTTCACAAAGCTCAGGGAAGAATGACCAGAAGTAATGTTTTTGCCTCATGGTGTCAGAGCTTGTCATTAATAGTTCAGGAACCTTCCTTTTGATGTTGGCTCCACTCTCCGGCTGTTCCAACAAATCTGCGTCAATAAAAGTATCTCACTGAAGACTACAGGGAGCAAACATTTTCCTGTATCTAGTCGACTGACTCCTTGTTGCTCCAGAGAAACTTTTATAAAGTCCTGTCAACACCCACTTCATTCCCTTATATTTGTAGGCTGCACATTCCACTTATCTATGTAGGATCATTCTTCTCCAAGATAGGTTGCTGTTGCTTCAACAGGTAGTTGTCTGTCTTCTGTCAGTGCAGTTTGTTGCACCACAGAATTGTCTGAAAGCCATAGCCTTACATCCGCTTCAAATTTTATGCTCTCTCTTTCACATCAGTGTTCTTTAGTAGATAGTTTATGTTCAGCTGTCCTAAGATTTAGACCCCCTGTTTTACTCAGTCTGAAACTCTAGAGCCAGGTGAGTAGATTGACAGCAGTGGCTGAAACCCTTCAACCAGCATTAAGGAAGCCCCTTTCAGCTTAAAGTAGCACAGGCCACAGCCACCATATATGTTGGTGAGGAGGACTTTAGGCAGGCAAGACCATTCATGTGCCTTACACATCAGGTGTCACATCTTCACATTTTGGAAAGGAGTGCAGTTCTGTTATCAGTGTTGGCATTTCAAGACTCCGTTATAAGGATATAATTTCTGTCCAATGAAACAGCAAGCCTGTTGCCTGCTATATAAATAAACGGAAAAAATTCAGTGCTATCATCTCTGTCCGATGGTAGTAAAAGTATGGCAATGGGTCAAGTCAATGCACTTTCCACTAGCAACCTGAATACTAGGAGGGACCAGCTCTGTGGCAAACAGATTCACCCATAGTCTTCTGTGTCCTTGCAATTGGTCCAATTTTCCGCCAGTGACGAGATTGATTTTTCCCTCTGGGGCACTGCAGTATGTGATGTCTTTGTCTTTCTAACAAATGGAAAGTATCCCAACTTTTCTCTGATTCCTCTCTGGAGGATGAGGACAGGGACATCCTGGCTGCCCAAAGTTCAAATGGACTGTTTAGCATTCCGGCGATGAGATTCATCTAGAAAGTTAAACTTCCCAGGGCACAGGTCATGCTACTAGGTTCATAGGTTAATACTAAGCTTACAGCTGGAAAATCTTTGAGAGGCTTAACCATATTGCCTTTGTACAGACTGAAGTGAACTGCTGTCTCCCTCTAGATCATCATTCACATTAATATCAGGCCTGAATTTTGTAACTCATTCAGGCTTGCTTTAAAGGTAGTCAGTTAGGTACTTTGCTTGATCTGCAGAGGGGGTCTATTCCAAAGGTAGGGAAGGGACTGAGTAAGATAATTCATGCCAAAAAGTATCAGTGATCATTCAGTGAAGGTTTAGGTCATTGGATCAGGTATTTGTTAGCTTGTTTGTTCTCTGCAGGTGGAGAAATCCAAAATGTACATGTTTTTTCTATACCATGAAATACTAAGCAAAGGTAACGTCCCAAGAGCTTAAATGAGAGACAGTAGAGAAAAAAGCATTTTCACCTATTAGTATAGCTAGAGTGGCTGAGACTAAATACTTTGTCTTTTCAAGATGTACAAGGTGCTTGGATAGAGATAATGCCAGGCTAAAGGGAATGTCTGTGAAATGCTTTAATGCCAAGGTGAATGACGAATATATTTTTTTATGTTTTATTTTTCTGTCATCTTTATCTGCACTGGTATGTTCTTATGGTAAAGAAGAAAACACGTTTCCAGATGTTAAAGGACAGGGAGATGAGCTGATTCTGTAGAGGTGATGGGACCCTCTTCTAATATAACAAACAAGAATAAAAGAACATCGGAATGTATTAGCTATTGGAACTTAATACCCAGCTGGCATTTGATTCAAGAAGAAACAGATGCAGAGGTGTTTTGGCAATCTCTGGTGACTGTGGTGTTGGCTCCTAAGGAAAATTAGGTTGGGGAGAGCAGCAGGCTCAGGTAAAGTCACAGCAGATATGATCAAGATGTTGGGTGAGTTAGGAGGAGAAATGGCTCACAGGATACTCATAGCAGCATGGAGTGAAAGGAGTATCACAGATGACTGGAGAATGTACAATAACAAAAGAAACATTCACAACTGTGGGCAGTATGGAGGTATCAAACTCGTGTCTCACTGCACAAAATTATGAAGAATGTGGTTGCTGAATGAATATGCAGAGCTGTAGAAAGAAGGGAGGAGATGAGCAGTTTGGGTTCGGATCATGATGCAACTCAATGACCTGATGTTTGCCACGTGACAGGTAGTTGAGAAGAAGCTAGAGATGAGGTAAGAGTCCAACTGGGCATTCCTAGACTTGGGGAAAGCACATTTTAAGGCCCCAAGAAAGCTGATTTTGGCAGTCTTACAGTAGTTGAGTCCCAGAAACTTGCGTAGAATTAGGGCAAGCTATGTACAAGGACCCAGTGACACATGTACAAACAGTATTTGAACCCAGTCAGGGGTTCCCAGTGGGCTTGAGTCTGCATCTGCATCAGGTTTCATCTTTGAGCCCACTGCTGTCTATACTGGTGGTGGGACTACATTAGCAAAAGGTTGGAGGGGGGACAGATCAAGAAAGCTGCTATATGCAGATGATGTGACATTACAGGCAGACTGAGCAAAAACTTCAGAAGATGGTAGGAGAATGGAATGCAAAACTGAAAGCACACGGGATAACACCGAGTGCAGATAAGACCATTGTTAAAGCAACAAATGGGGGGAATCAGAAGAAGCTGAAAAGTGAGATGGAAGGAAAAATAGTGGAACAGGTTAATAGTTTCAGGTACCTGGGGAGGGGTAGTTGAGCAGAAAATTCTGAATAAAGTGCTCAAAGTCAGATTCATAGGGGATGCAGCCAGCTGGCACACTGTGTCAGGGATTGTGTGTGACAGAAGATTAACAAAGAAGCTAAAAAGCAATGTCTGCAAAACAATGGTGCAACCAGTATTGTATGCTACAAACACCTTAGCAGTAAAGGCAGAGCTGTTGAGGTAACTAATAGTGATAGAGTTAGTGTCTGAGATGGGTGGTAGGATACACACTGTTGGACAGAAGAAGAAAAGAGGACATCAGAACAGATGCACAAGTAGCTCCAATTGCAAAGAAGGTCAAAGAGAAGAGACTGTGATGGTTCAGGCACATGTTCAGGAAAGCAGAAGACAATCTTTTGAAGAAGATTTTGGACAGACAGGAAGACGACGAGAAGGAATGAGGGTATCCAGTCAAGAGATGGATTGTGTGAGAGGAGACTTGCAACAGTCAGGCATGATTGTCTAAGAAAGTAGAAGAGTGGCAATGAATTGTGAGAGATAGCAACAGTTATTATGACACCCCAACCCCATGTAGAAAATAGGGAAAAAAGAATTTGATGATGATGATGTGGTGTTGCGTGGGAGAGGCTGCTTTGTGACCTGTGTCTTTAGCAATGATGATGTCAGGGGACAATGGAACTGGCAAATGGGATTTTACTATATAATTTTTTGTTACAGCAGTTGAAAATGTAGTAGTAGTAGTAATAGTAGTAGTAGTTATGGTTGCTAATACTTGTCTATGGAATCATTGCATCTGTGAGAACTTGCTATTTTAGGGACAGTCTTCTTGTGGTAAGCTAGTCAAGATATCTGAAGTGTGTTTTTCTCTATGCATCCTTCCTCTGTTTGCTGCATTTTCTTTTAATTGTCCTTGTGTGCCAGCTATATTTTAATCTGTATTTGCAATTTTTTCTTTGTTTTCTAAATATAAAATATTTGTCATTAAGCTCTTGTGGATGGTATTTATTTGTTAATTGCAAGTGTATTGATACACTGTTTAGCTGAGAACAGGGCAACCATTATTTATACTGTTAGGTAGCATGTTGTGGGGCACATATCTTTGAGACTGAGTGAAGGAGATAATGGTAAAGTAAGAACAAACAGGTAACTGAATGTCTCTGACTTTCTGCAGTGTGGTGGCAGTACTACCAATACATGAAGAAAGCTGTGGGGAATTGGAGAATTCTGTCAGCCTTCCCTGGGAAATGTGTGTTTGTATGAAAATTATACTCCATATAAAAGGCAGTTACTGTAAATAGAGGGAGCTGGGAGACATTGGTTCACTGAGAGAGAACAGTGTGGCTCTGTAAGTGAACAGTATGCAGTCTAATTTGGGTACGGAATATGGAGATCCAAATGCAGGACCACTGTGTACATATCCCTCTATGTTTTTGGTGCCAAGTTGTACTTCAGAAACAAGTCATTGAAACAGACTTGTGTGTCAGACTTGTGTGCCCTTTCTTTCTCTCACATCATCCTTCGCACTGAGTGGCAGTGATACCACCCATTATTCACATTTGATGGAGTGGTAACAGTGTCCACTGCATAAGTGCATTCCAGAGGAGATCATGTTTGATGATGTATAAAGGAGGAGTTTTTAGGAACAATGACACTGTTTGAGCTAGTGGAGATGCCTCACCAGCTGAGTTATGTAATGCTGATGCATGGTAGGCAAAACAGAGCTCACTTCCTGTTTAAGAACCCAGTCTGCTTGGAGGGGGATGAAGTGATGTGATAAGAGGATGGGACAGAAGCTTTACTGAAGTGAAGTGTATTAAAGTTATTTGCATTTATGTCGAGAGTATGTTAAACACAGAAGGCGATGTTCTTGTACAGACACTGTTAGAGAATATTGGTGTTATAGAGGAAATTAACATCTGCACTGCACATAATCTGTAGTTATCCAGACACTTGGTTAGTCAGGGATGATGTTCGTCGTCTCCCATTGCTGCAGTCCTGACAAATGGGTACTCCGCTGCCCACCATCGGCCCGAATACCAAAGGGCTAGAACCAGCGTCGGTCACGGGTGCCTGAGACTGACGTAAGTACTTGTCAGTACAAATGCGCATGACCGACGCCATAACCTCAGTCTTTCTTGCCGCATGGTCCTCAGCAGAAGCAGTTTTTGCAAGTGCCGTTCGGTGTTCTGGAATTGTCGGTTTTCGAGTTTCAGACCGGATACCAAGTTGGCTAAGTACCCTGTTGGGAACATTTTTTGTCTTTTTCTTGCCTCAGTATTGCCGGATGTCAGAAAAAGTTAATAACTGTATTTCTTGTGGGAAACAGATTCCTCATAGGGATTACCATTCACTCTGCATTACTTGTTTAGGGCCTGAGCACGACGTTGTTGGGTGTCGCTTTTGTGCTACTTTTAACAAGCGTACTATTAAACGTCGGTTGGACTGTGCTAGGCTGGTGTTTGGTAAACGTTGTAATTATAACATGCCGTCGGATTCTCCGACGACTGGTTCTTCTAAGAAGCGCAAAGATAAGTCTTTGCGGTCCAAACAGGATGAGGCGTCCACTCCGGACGTCGGTTCTGTGGAACCACTGACTGCTTCAGTGGCTCCTTCTGACAGTTTACCAGTGTGTCTAGGGGGGCCTTTGTTACTGCAGGAAGTGGCTTCTCCTGTGTTAGGCCAGGCTGAGGGTGCTTCTTTGTTGTCAGTGGCTTCCTCCCCTCATAGGGTAGTTAGACCTCCTCCTTCTCAAGGGGAAGGCCATTCTAAATTTCAGTCTATCCCTGCTGGTGCTAATCCCCAGGGTCCAGCTCCTAGGAAGCACATGTTAAAGATGGCTGAAGATTTGATTACTTTAATTAGGGGTTCCATGCCCCCCCCTGTGAAGAGGCCCAGGATAGACACAGAGTTGGAGGGTCTGGTTCAGTCTTCCAATGAGTCAGATTCCTCTGTGGAAGAGCTTCAGGATTTCCCTCCCTATTCTGATTCAGAGGCTGAGGACACTACTCCCTCTGTGTCCCCTCCAGAAGATTTTTCTTTCTCTGAAACTTTGCATTCCATGAGGGAACATTTCCAGTGGGATGGCCAGGATTATTCTGATTCTCGTAAAAGGCTGATAGAATTCTTGTTTTTACCTCAGCACAGGCCTTTGGCTATACCCCCTGTACTGGATGTTGTTCAGGATGTATTTTCTGAGGCTGCCCTTAACCCAGATTCTCTGCCCCCTGCCCCAGTTAAACCAGATAGATACTACAGGGTTCCGGCAGCTCACAAGTACTTGTATAAGAGTCCTAGGGCTGATCCAGAAACTATTTCTCAAGGCCCCAAAGGTGTTAAGGCTTCTGTGGTTAAGAATCCGGTTCCTCTGGACAAGGATGCTAGGGCCCTGGATAGGTGGGGTAAAAAACTGTATACCTCTTCTACTTTGGCTATGAGAGCTTTAAATTGTCAATTTCATATGCTCAGGTATCAGAATTATTTGCTAAGTCAATTGAAATGTAAGGTGGATGCTTTGTCTGAAGGTGTTGACTGTAAGGAGCTTCAGGATTTAGTGCATGCTTCAGACCAGGTTGGTAAGCATTCTTTGCAGTGTAGTTTTGATGCTTTACAAGCTTCTTCCAGGGTGGCTGCTACTAGTTCTGTTGTTCGCAGACATGCCTGGCTTAGGGATCAGTCCTTGTCAGAGCATGTTAAGGCTCGCATTATGGATGCTCCTTTGCAATCTGATGTTCTTTTTGGCCCTCCAGTGGAATCTGTTTTGAAAAAAATGGAGGAAAAAGCTAAGTCTATGCAGACGGTAAAGGACTTCTTACAGGTTCAGCCCCCTAAGTTCAGTAGGAATTGGCCTGCTAGGGGATGGTCTTTTCCCTCTTCAGATTTTCATTCTAGGGGCAGGTCGAGGCGTGGTAGAGGTAGGGCTTCCTCTCAGGGCCCTGTTACTTCTAGGCCTTTGAATTCTTTTACCCCTTCTGCTGGGGTGGGCAGGGGTCAGTCCTTTCGGAAGCAGTCCCAATGACCTGTGTCTTCAGCTGCCGGACTCTGCTTTGCTGGCAGCTCCTCTGGGAGGAAAACTGGGACTTTTCAAAAGGAATTGGCATTTGGTTACCCAAGACAAATGGGTAATGGACATTATAACTCGAGGCTACAAGTTTTATTTTCACACATTCCCTCCTTTCAAAGGTATGCCGGATGTGCCTCATCAGCAAAGACTGGAAGCGCAGGCACAGATTTTTTCTCTGCTCCGGTTGGGAGCAATACAGGCAGTTCCTTCTGTGGACAGAGGCACGGGGTTTTATTCCCGTCTTTTCTTAGTGCCAAAGAAGGGAAATACTTGGAGGTCCATTCTGGATTTATCCATTCTAAACACCTTTCTGGAAATTCCGAAATTCAAGATGTTGACACTGCAGCAGCTGTTGCCTATGCTAGGCAGAGATCACTGGATGGTGACTTTGGATCTCAAGGAGGCCTATCTTCACATTCCTATCAGGCCCAGTTGCAGGAAATTCCTGAGGTTTCGGACTGGGAATTTGCATTATCAGTTCTCTGCATTGCCCTTTGGCTTATCTACTGCGCCCAGGGTATTCACAAAAGTCCTGGCTCCAGTAATAGCTTTTCTCCGGCTAAGGGGAATTTAAATTTATCCTTATCTGGACGATTGTTTGATACTGGCTCAGGGCAAGCACGAACTTCTTCGACATCTGCAGTATGTGATGACAGTTTTCAGATGCCTAGGGTATTCTGTGAACGAAATAAAGTCCAGTCTAGTACCCTCACAGGAGATGTGTTTTCTGGGTGTGAGACTGAATACAGCTACTCAGATGGCATCTCTTACCCCGGACAAACAAAGAAATCTTCACCTATACTTCCAGCAGCTATCCGTAATGTCCAGGCTGACTGCAAGGACAGTCCTTCAAGCCTTGGGGTTCATGGCATCTTGCATTCTAGTACTTCCCAATGCCAAACTGCATATGAGGAAGCTACAATGGTATCTCAAAAGCGTTTGGACTCAACACAGCCACGATTTGGATACTGTCATTCGGATTCTACCTTGCATTCAGAAAGAATTTGTGTGGTGGGCTCGGGAATGTCACCTAAACAAGGGACTCTCTGTGACCCAACCGGAGGCAAGTCAGATATTAACGACAGATGCCTCGGAGTCAGCCTGGGGAGCTCATTTCAAAGGAAAATGGATTCAAGACCTTTGGCCCCCGGAGCTGCTTCACTTGCATATCAACATGAAGGAGATGCTGGCAGTTCAATTTGCATTGACAGCATTCAAGGATCTACTTCGACCGGGACTGGTGTTGATTCGAACAGACAACACAACCGTCATGTGGTACATCAACAAGCAGGGGGGAACTCATTCTTACCCTCTTTGCAGACAAGCAATGCTGTTATGGGAAACTGCTTTGGATCTGCACATCACTCTTCGAGCACAGTTTCTGCCAGGAGCACAAAATTCGTTAGCAGATGTTCTGAGCAGACAGATGGTGGATCCTCACGAATGGAAGTTGGACCCTCAGGTATTTCGTCAGTTGACCATGGCTTGGGGATCTGTTCGCTTCTCCTCTGAATTCCCAACTACCTCTGTTTTGCACAAGGCTGTTTCATCCGAAAGCCTGGAAAATAGATGCACTATCCTTCAGTTGGAGCAACCTTCACGTGTATGCCTTTCCTCCTCTGCCTCTTCTTCCAAAGGTCCTGTTGAAAGTCAGGAGGGACAAACCTTGCATGATCCTTATAGCGCCGGATTGGCCTCATCAACACTGGTACCCTCTGCTGAGGAGCCTAATTCACGGGACACCTTGGCCATTACCACGGATTCCTCACTTATTGTCTCAAGAAAACAATCATTTTCTCAATGTCAGGGTGCCATCCCTACACCTGACAGCCTGGCGTATTCAGTTTTAGAGGATGAGGGCCTTCGGCTCCCTCAACAAGTTTTGGATGTCCTTTTGGAAGCCAGGCGTCCTAGTACTCGAAAAGTTTATGCTGATAAATGGAAGAGATTTTTTTCTTTGGAGTTCAGCTAAAGGCCTTGATGTCACGTTGCCTAATTTGAGTTGTACTTTGCAATATTTGACTATGTTACTGGACAAGGGTTTGTCCTTCTCTTCTATAAAAGTGCATGCTGCAGCTATTTCTGCTCACTATGACGGTGATCCTCCTTTATTTTCACATCCTTTGCTTAAACAGTTTCTTAGAGGGGCAAAGAATATAAGACCCCCACGAAGGGCTCCTACTCCTGCCTGGGATCTTAATTTTGTTTTGGAAAAGCTGACTCTGCCTCCTTTTGAACCTGCCGCTACGGCTGAATTGAAGTTGTTGTCCTGGAAGACTGCTTTTTTATTGGCTGTTACTTCTGCTAGAAGGGTATCTGAATTACAGGCTCTCATGGCAGTGGAACCTTTTCTGATTTTTCACCAGGACAGAGTTTCCTTGCGTACTAATCCTACCTTTCTGCCTAAGGTAGTTTCTAATGTGGCATTGAACCAATCTATACATTTGCCTACTTTTTATGCTAACCCCCAAAATGAAGGGGAAAGAGTTTTGCATTCTTTGGATGTGCATAGGCAGTTACGGTATTATTTGTTCAGAACCAATGAGTTCCAGAGGTCTCAACAGTTATTTGTTTCATTTGCTGTGGCTTCAAGTGGGAAAGCTGTCTCGAAACAAACTATTTCCAAGTGGATCGGCCATTGTATTGCTTTTTGTTACTCTCATCATGGTAAGGAGGTTCCAGTTGGGATCAGGCCTCATTCTACTAGGGCTACGGCCACCTCTACTGCTTTTTTGAGAGGGGTAGCTACTAAAGACATTCTAGAGGCAGCTACTTGGAGTTCTGTACATACCTTTACAAAGCATTATCATTTGCCTCTTTTTTCTAGGTCTAGGGCTGGGTTTGCCACTGCAGTCTTACAGGGCATGTCTGCAGCTCCTCCTGCTATTTAGTTGGCCGGCCTCCCTTTTTCCGTTGCTCTGGGATTCTACCCATTTGTCAGGACTGCAGCAATGGGAGACGAACATAGTACAGTTTTGTACCTACCATAAATGTAGATGTTCGAGGATCTCCATTGCTGCAGTCCTATTTTCCCTCCCTTCTTCCCCCCTTTTTCTTTTTAGATTGGGGTTTTTTGGGTGGTGTTTTCTTTTTTGCATTCTGACGTCTGAGGCAAGAAAGACTGAGGTTATGGCGTCGGTCATGCGCATTTGTACTGACAAGTACTTACGTCAGTCTCAGGCACCCGTGACCGATGCCGGTTCTAGCCCTTTGGTATTCGGGCCGATGGTGGGCAGCGGAGTACCCATTTGTCAGGACTGCAGCAATGGAGATCCTCGAACATCTACATTTATGGTAGGTACAAAACTGTACTTTTCTGAGAAATAAGTGCCAAATAACAGGGTTCCCAAGATTGAGTACAGGGGAACACTTTTGGTTACAACTCTGAGGCTGTTGAAAATATCCACCACTTTAACTGTGTAAGTTCTTTCAATAAGCCAGTATTTCATTAAGCAGACAATGAAATGGTTAAGGTTGAAATGAAGAGTTTGTCTATGATACCCATGTAGAAAGGGAATGGGTGGGAATGTGATCAGTCTAACTCTTCTCTAAAGCTTATGTGACTTTGTCAGAGACATCAGTGAAGTTGACTAGACATGAGCTGACTTCAACAAATCCAAATCAATTGAGATCAAAGACATATAGGTTATCTGTTATCGCTGACTAGCAGTAATACATTCCATGTCTTTGCAGATTATGCTTTCTAGACAATGGCCCTATAGTTACTGGAGTCTGTTAATGGCCCAACCTTGTGAAAAGGTGCAGTTATGGCTTTTCCTCCAAGCTTCATATATATAAACTGTGGTGACACTAAGGTAATAAAGATTTAGGGGGCCATGTGGGGCTTGATACTTGCAAACAGACATCCTAGAATATTGTTGAAACCAATTGAACTAGTTTTTTTTTTTTTGTTTGTTTTTTCAGTTTAGAAGATTGCTGATGTGACTTGATCTAGGTAATTACAGACAAATGGTAAGGGGATACATTTGGGCAGTGAGATATATATGGGAGATGACAAGTTGGAACAAAATTTGTCATTTTAGGATATTAGCTATGTTTTCTGGGTCAGATTTGGTATATGCCATTGGAGATGAGTTCAGACTAGAACCAGGTGCTACCCCTGAGTTTCCTAATACAGCTGAAAGAAGCCTTGTAGTTATCCTAATTTTGGTGACTGCTTTGAAGTTTGCAAATAACTTTGCAGTCTGTAATAAGTATATGGCCTGGATAATGCTTTTATAAGACTTCTGTAGTGTGGAAGTGGGGAGATTTTACAAAATGTCAGAATATTTTGTATGTAGAGTTGATTTATGTGGGAATTCCGCTATACATGCTTCCTTTTAAATTTGACAATTCTTGTGGTGGGTGGCAACAACTGGCTCAACACATTCATTCATGAGGGAGTAAAATTCTGGGGAGTACACAGAAACAATGGTGGCATGATAAACTGGTTTGTTTGTTGGGATATGTCAGTTGTGATTATCCAGGTTATTGGTTATGTAGCAGTGAGCTGGATGGGATATACCATTTTTTTTATTGTCTAGGAAATCAGTAAATAGCAATGAGTTGGCTTTAGAATAATCCCAAAATATGTATGGGTTATTATTAATGAAGGAGCTTGCATTAAGGGTGAAGGTTACACGCATGTGATCTGCTTAAACCAAGGTGGAACCGACATGTGACTGGCATTAAGCATGACTTGATGTGAAACACTATAGTCCCTAATGAACATAGTCATGTCCCTCACAGTTCACAGTGGTCCTAAATAATACATGGAAGGCTCAGTACCCTGGCAAGGAAGGGTATGTTATTGCTCTGAAACAGTCTCTTTAACTGCAGAAATATAGATAGCTAAAAGGATGAGGTTGGTCTGAAGCTCAGACATTTTGTTTAAACCTTTAACGTTGAGCAGAGCAACCCTGATTATTTGAACTTAAGTTGCATGGTGAGTATGCTTGTGAGTTGTTCTTCACATAAAAAAATACTATGGATTAAGCAAAATTTCTACCCTGCATGTGGAAGCCATAGAGGAGGTATAAGCTGTTCTTGGTAAAGGAGCAGGGACTGTTAACCATCTGGTGCCAGGCAGACAGACACACACAGACAGGCGCACACACACACACACACACACACACACACACACACACACTCTCTCACTGGATCCCCTTAGAATGATACCTATTGACAATCCAGTCATTGTAGTGAGTTATTTTTTCTTTGAACTTGGGCATCATTCTTGTGGAGGCAGAATAATACCAAACAGTAGTGGTTGACGTTCCTCAGAAACATGGCTGCCTTTTGGCCCAAGTAATCTTCATTTTTTGAAGGGCTTTGTTTTTCAGAAATCCTCTCAATTTATTTTTTTATGACACTACTGTTTCATCCCTTACACAATTTCATCTGCACCTTGTTGCCCTCAAGATGTCTGCCTTGGTTTTCCAGGACTATTAATAGCACCACTTTGTTCGGAGAAAGTTGGTTTCACCATTTCCTCTTCTCAGAGGTGTTATGTGCTAAATATTTACCTTGATAAAGGGATTCGTTTATCCACTGGGGTTCACAATAAAAGCATAGACTTTTATAGCTCCCATTCTTTTAATCCTGTCATATCTGTTTTGAAAGCTTTGATTTTTAAATACTTTTATTAAGTTGTCACTTAAGATATAGGCAAATGTACATTAACAGAAATGAAAATAAACCATATTAACATGTTTTTAGAATTATAGACACTATGCCACATATATTTTCTTTCTTTGTAACTATCATCAGTCCATTACATAAATTGCTAAATTTTTGCATTCTCTTAAACCTCACTCATCTTCCTCAATATTATTCTGCATGCATTGTTCCCACAATTTCAGTTTATTTCTATGCAATTTGCTTCTTTCCTTTTTTAAAGAACCTTTTTCCATTTTATAATATTCAGTACTTCAAATACAGTTGATTTAGACTTTGGTTCATAGGATGCTACTAGGCTATTGGCCCTTATAAGCCTAGCCAAGAATTTTGCCCATGTTCCCACAAAGTCAGCACCTGTGTCCCCTGTCCAGCAGGGACACAGGTGGGATCCCAGGGGTATATTTTCTGTTTCCCATCCAGTCGTTCAGATTCCACTTAAAGAGGGTTAGAGAGGTACTCTGCTTAATATGGAGAGGGAGTCTATTCCACAGATGGAGGACTCTCTGGAACACAAATCTATCCTGCCAGCAAGTTCTATTAATGTCACAGACCAGGTTTAGGCCTTGCGGGTGGGTTGTCTGAATGGATTTTGACTTGTGGATATAAAGCAACTCCATCACGGCTTGGGTCTGAGATGGCCTTGTATGCAAGACACAGGTCACTTCTGAGCAGTCTGTATGAGAGTGAGTAGAGGGACAGGTGTTTGAGACCCTGGATTTTCCTAGTCAGGAACCTCTGTGATCTCTCCAACTGCTGCATCTGCCTGGCAAGGTACATGCCAAAGGGGGCATCGTACTTGATAATGGGTCTGATAAGGGATGAGTACAGGAATGTAATGACCTCCTTGTTCCTGGATGAAATACCCTTACTTAAGAGGAGGGTCATGTAGACAGCCTTCTGTACAATGGAGGCAACATGGTGGTCAAAAGTCAGGTTGCTATCAACCTGGGTGCCCAATTCCCTCACGACTGGTTGCATGCTTAGTACATTATTATTAATGTGATAATTAGTGGGGACGCCATTTTCCCCTAAGGGGATAATGATGCATTTCTTGGCATTCAGTTTGAAGCCATGCTGCTGGCACCAGTCATTAGTTTGGTTAAGGCCCTCTTGGAAGATGTTCACATCACTAGGGGAATTTAAGATGGCACCCAGCTTGCAGTCATCTGTAAACTTGGTCAGCCATAGACCACTGGTTTTGGCTTGCATCTTAGAAAAGTATATCCCAAACAGTAGAGGCCCCAAGACTGATCCCTGGGGTACACTACTCATTACTGGTCTCCTAATAGAGGGTGACTTCTCCTATTTTGACTGAGTGGGTTCTGTCAGTGAGCCAGTTAGCTACCCACCTGGTAACATATGGGTTGATGCCTAGCTGGGAGAGTTTATCTATTATGCCTGAGTGGGTAATAATGCCAAAGGCTTTGGCTAGGTCAAGATAGGCACTGTGCACAGTTTTCTCCTCATCCATGGCTTTGGTGACTGTTTCAAAGAAGTTGACCAAGTTTAATAGGCATGATCTCCCTCTGACAAAACCAAACTGTGTGGGGTCAAGTGTTTGGTGATTGCCAATGTCCTTTTTTATAAGGTCCATGATGCATTCCATAGCCTTGCAGATCAAGCTAGTTAGGCTGATAGCCTATAATTGCCTGGGTCAGTGAACAGTCCACCTTTGTGTAGAGGGATGACAGTGGCTGTCCTCCATTCAGCTGGGACAAAGCCAGTTCTCAGGCTTTGGTTGAATAGGGTGCCTAATGGAGCTGACAGCTCATGCCTGAGTTCATGTAGGATGCAGCCAGGGGGTGTTGTCCTGTCCCATGGAGACTGTATTTTTTTTTGTTTTTTGAGATGGGATTAAAGACCTGCTCACTGGTGATGAGGTGAGGGAGGTAGGTTCTGGGGATGTCCTGGTTTACTGATGGGGGGACAGGGGGGTGACGTTTTCACTACACCTGTCTGCCAGCAGGTTGGCTATATCTATGGCTTTGAGTTCCATTTTCTAGTAATTGCTTTTTTGGCAGCCAACAGAATTAAACGTAATATGGCTTTGCTATGTCTAGGCAATTCAGATCCTGTTTCACAGCTTAGAAGAGTAATTTCCTTAATTACAGCCTTTTGTTCACCTGATATTTCTGACAGAGAACTCTGTAGAGAATTTTTAAAATTTGCTAACTCATTACACTCCCAATGTTCCCAGTTACCTCTCTCTTCTCCGTCACACCTCCAACATTTGCTATCTACTCGAGGAAAAATCTGTTGTCTACTTGGGGTATAAACTTCCTATGCAAGCACTTGCAAACAAAGATCCTTAACCTTTATGAACTTTGAACTCTTGGGAGCCATTAATATGTCCTCATATTGTTTTCCTGTATATTGCTTTTCCAGTTTCTCTTCCCTGTCTTTTTTAACTTTCTGTGATTTATTCTTACAGTTATCGTGCAGTATTATATATGACCTACTAATTCTTCCTTTTTTAACAACAGCCTGTGTTTTAAATTCAGCTGAAAACTCTATCAGAAGTCGTCTTTCAATTATGATTCCCCTAACCCTCTCTCTTTGCCTATATTCTATCAATCTTTTATAGGGAAGGCAGTCTCTAGCCTGCAGTCCAAATGTCTTCTTGGTCTCATCCAACTCTATTATGTTTCCCTCTCTATTTATTTACTCTTAATAACTTGGTTCCTTTGCCAGTTTTATCCAGTAAATTCTATCCCCTTTATGTCTATTTTCTGTACCCCTACTTGCAGTCATCCTTATTGGCAAAAATCTTCTTTCTCCATTCTTATGTTGGTTTAATTTTTAGAATACTTTCTGCTACATTATAAATATAATATTCTGTATAGTTGTTACTATTTTCCTTAAGGATCTGCATTCAAAATTCTACTCTGTTTTTATTTCTTGAACTCCTCCACCTACTTCATCATCTTTTTCTATTTTGAATTATAACCTTCTACTTGTGTTAACTTTGTAGCTCTAAAATATCCTTTCAAATCGGGTAATTATAAACCACCTTGTTCTCTTTGAAGGATTATCTTATTGTAATTTAACTCCTAATTAATCTTATTCTAACTTAACTGTTGCTGTCTTCCACTCCAAGAGAAAGTCCTTCAATTCTTACTAATTATTGTCCACAATGTGTTCTCTAGTTGATACAAAATATGCATGGATCCATATATAAAACTAAATGGACTAAAAACATTTACGCCGCTTGTATTTTACTATCCATAGCCATAAACAGGAGCTTCCAGTTTCTCAGTTTGTATTATCATTTGTTTTGACTCTTCCCACATATCCTTAGCTGAAATAACAGAAGCCTTTCTAATCCATACTCCTAAATACTTCATCTTACCATGTCTCCAATAATATGGGTATTGCTGAACCAGCTCCTGTGTGGGTTCATAATTTATGGATATAGCCTTTGTTTTATCTTCATTAATTTTATATCATGAAAAGACTTGAAACTGTCTGAAAATGTTTTGCAACACTGAGATGTATTCTCTGGATTTGTCTGGTACAAAAATACTATCATCTGCAAGTAAAGACTACTTTTCTTGTTACCATTCCAATCATATTCTTGCACCTCTTAGTCCTTTTTCTTTGCCAGTGGCTCTAAAAATGAAGTGGGTAACAAAAGGGAAACAGGACACCACCACCTGGTTCCTCTCTTCAAACATAGCATATCTGAGAGGACCCCTCCCACTTCAGTTTTTGCCTGTGATCCTTCATATAATCTCCTAATTAACCTTATTATTTTATCAGGGAATACTCATGCTTCCATTGTCCTACTCATAAAAAAAGCTTACTCTGCCAAATGCTTTTTCTACATCAAGACTTACCAACAACTGAGGTATTTTTTTTATTGTTTTTGTTTTGACCATTCCACTGTTTTATTTTCTTATATTCTCTTTCCCTCTAGATCATCTTGTTCTATTAATGTTGTTAAATGTTTGCCTCCCTGCCACAAAACCACATTGATCAAATCTATCCATTTTGGCAGCAGCTTTGCAATTCTTTAGCTAGTATAGACATAAACACTTTATAATCATGGTTTAAAATTGAAATAGATGTACATGAAGCTGGGTGGCCACGGTGGTGCAGTGGTTAGCATTGCCGCCTCACAGCAAGAGGTTCTCCGGTTCGATCCTTGGCTGGGGTGCCTTCTGTGCGGAGTCTGCATGTCCTCCCTGTAGTCACGTGGGTTTCCTCCGGGTGCTCCAGTTTCCTCCCACATCCCAAAGACATGCTGCAGGTGGATTGGACACTCTAAATTGGCCCTAGGTGTGTGTGTGTGTGTGTGCGTGCATGTGTGTGTGCCTTCTGTGGAAGGTTGGGCGCTGGGCTGCCAGCTCGACACCGTAAAACTCCACTGCCAATCATGAGCAGACAAGGTGATCCACTGTGGCGACCCCTAACTGGGAAAAGGCTGAAAGAAGAAGAAGATGTACATGAAGTTGGTGGTGCAGTGGTTAGCATTGCCGCCTCACAGCAAGATGTTCTCCGGTTCGATCCTTGGCTGGGGTGCCTTCTGTGCGGAGTCTGCATGTCCTCCCTGTGGTCGCGTGGGTTTCCTCCCACATCCCGGAGACATGCTTCAGGTGGATTGGACACTCTAAATTGGCCCTAAGTGTGAGTGTGTGCCTTCTGTGGAAGGTTGGGCGCTGGGCTGGCAACTCAACACCATAAACTGCACTGCCAGTCATGAGCAGACAAGGTGATCCACTGTGGCGACCCCTAACTGGGAAAAAGCTGAAAGAAGAAGAAGATGTACATGAAGCTGGGTCTGATGGGTCTTTACCGACTTTAGGTAATAAAGCCACCACAGCTTTCCTCCAAGATGTTGGTGCTTCAACTCATTTTAAAATGCTGTTAAACTAAGCCTTCCAGATCTTTTAAACCTTCAAGCTTCCACAGGAATATTATCCGTTTCTGGAGACATTCCTGCAGATAGATTATACAGCACCGTTTTTATCTCATCACCTCCTATCTTAGCTGTTAATTGTTGGGCCTCGTCTGTCTCTAATGTTGGTATACTTAAGTCTTCCATAAGTAATTCTATTTTGTGCTCTTTCTTGATTTCCACATTTATTTGCTGTATACATTTTTTTTATTTTCTGAAATATCTCTAATACTGGTACAGCATCTTTGGTCATTACCCATTCCTCAAATTCCTCTCTTTTTAACAGGTAGGTGGGAAAGTGCCAGTGTCTCATTTTGTCTTTATTACCCTGCATTTTTTATCTGAAATAGTTACTAAATGTGTATTGAAGCTTTCAATTAAATGCACATGTTCCTGTAAAATATAATATATATATTGTCTATCTATCCCAGCCCAGTTATTGTACCTTGGGGAGCAATATGTAAATTATGTCCAAGTTCCTGCTACTGAACTTGCATCTTCCTTACCAAATATTTTCATAAATTTCTTCCGAATTTGAACATCTTTTGTTATATTTTCCTTTCTAGGACCCCTTGATACATTCTCACTATTGTAAATCAAGTTCCAGTCCCTACCTAAAAGTAATATTCCCTATTAAAAGTGGGCTATTTCTCCTAAAATTTTCATAAGCTCCATAATATTTTTTGTGGAATGTAAATATATGCCAGTGTAATCCTCCTCCTTTGCCATTCACCCCTTACTACCATAAATCTACCACTTTTGTCATTTTCTCCCTCTTTTATCATTATTAGAGCTCCTCAAGCAATTAGTATAGTTACTCCCCTTTTACTTTGTCCCTGATATTTTGCTGAATATCCATCCTGAAATCCTTTTTTGTCAAATTCACATTCTCATTTCTTTCCAAATGTGTCTCCTGCAGCATATCTATTTACACTCTGCATTTCTTAACATAATTCAGTAATCTTTCCTTTTTGTCTAAATTCGTAAGGCCATTTATGTTCCAAGATAGGATGGATAGTGCAGCCATTGTGAGAAAAAGCTAAGGCCATTTATATTCCAAGATAATATGGATAGCATAGCAATTACGAGAAAAAGATAGTTTCCCACCTATTATCCATAAGTGTTTTTGAATGAGTTTTTCCAACTCCATTTGAACCTATGACAGATTTTTGTGTTAATGACAGCCCTGAAACAAAAAAAAAACTAAATACATTCTCATAACAGCCCCCAAATTAGCTAGAAAAAACTCTCAAAACTATGTACATCTCCAAAAATGATAGGAACAACTTCAAATCGACACTGCACCCACAGGCAATACCTAGCCTAAAATTAAGGTTACCCATGCTAAAACGCATGTTACAGCCTGTGTTTTCCCACTTACACTGATTGCTGTCTGCTCTTATTTTATCAGCATTCCCCTCCCAGATATGACAAACAGCTTGTATGCTTTCAGAGAAGATTAACTTTTAGTCTTAAGAAAAAGTGCACTGGCTATCATTAAATAAAACTAAATTGTACACTGTTCTGTTAAATTCATTGAAGTATTAAGGCTGCTAGAGAAACTGCTGTCTCTTATTCACTTCCTATAATTTCAGCCTTTATTTTTCAATTAACTGCTTCTGTTGTACATTTATATTTTGCAATTCCCTCAGGAAAAAATTATCAGAACTCTCAAGATTAATTGTTTACACCTTCAGAAAGCTAATCTCCATGTGAAAGTAGAATGAATCTTTTTAAATTTCACTCAGAAGAGAATGTACAGTTACTTTCAACTGCAGACTTCTTGACTCCCACTGAACATTTGCTAATTGAAAAAAAAAGCTAATATATTTGCAGATGTAAGAAACCAAGTCTTTTTTCCTGGATTTCTTTTTTAAACACATTTATTGAATTATCTCTTGAGACATAGGCAAATTTACACTTGTACAAAAGTAACGAAACTGTTATTTTGTCTTCTTTTTCAAGCGTTCTTGTTTACAAAAAAAGTGTTTCTATCTTAAGCCAAGGGCATTAATCTAGACATTCAACCTTGTAAAAATAATAGAAAATATTTTAATACTCCATGTAATATAATCAGTGCACTTTTACACTTCAACCCCACCACAGCAGTCCAAGATCACAGCATATTAATATTAAACTTGCTTTTGTCTAGCCTTTCTTCTGCTGTTACCATGTAAAGCCTATACTTCTTACTAATAAAAAAGTTACTTTAATGTCTTTAACACATATACCAGCCACGGAAAAGAGTCCCCCCATTAAAATACCTCTGACTGCACACTACACAAAATTGCTTTACTATGTATAACGTAGTTTGTGTCATGAAATGGTTTATACAAATAATAAACATTTTTTTTACTTAGTTACCTTTTTTCCTTTTTAGAGTCTTTCTAAATGTTAATGACTTACTTAGGGTATGCTTTACAGTACACCCCCCAGTTTAACAAATTCAGTAAAAGTCCAATCTTTCTCAGACACTTTTTCTTGCATATATTTCACGCGTGATTGATGCTGCTTAATCTCCTATTGCAAATGTCAGTGTTGCTGGTCTTCTTTCTGTTCATCTCCATCTCCCAGTGCCAGCCTCTGGTTCAAGTCCAGGTTACTCCTGATTCTTCATGTCAACTCCCTATGCTTTTTTTTCTCAAGCATTTTCCTTTGAAATATTGGAAAATATTTTGCTGGCAAAGTCTATCTATGAGCTTTATTGCCATAAGAATGAGAAACAGAGTCCCCTGCTGTTTGTTGGCTCACTTTTTGTTGGATATACTTTGTTTCCCCATTAACCAGTTTTGCATCCAATAATGTCTTTGATCCTCCAGGAAAAATATTTTGGGTACAGTAGCTTGAATATCATACCTGCCTCTTGATATTCCCTCATTTTGGGGATAAATTTGCTTATTTTCTGCCTGGTGTACATAATAATTTTCCACAAACACTCTGCTGTCTCTAATTTTTAATACTTTTCTTTCTTCCATAGTTTGTCAAGATCAACTTTTTTCTGGTGGAATGATTTTAGCTTTACTAATACAGATCTTGGCTGCTTTCTCATGGCCAGGTTTGGAGTATACACATGATGTGCCCTTTCAATTAACAAATCCTGCTGTGGAATACCAGTCCAGTTGCTTGTTTTTGCTTTCATAAAATTAATACAGTCTTTTTCTCCCAGTTTTTCTGGTACAGCAGAATTTCTCAGGTTTTCTCTCTGCATGGTATCTTCTAACGCTACAATTTTTGAAACTGCTCTTCTTGGAAGTACTCAGCCTTTTCAGCTCTGTTTTTTGCAATTTTATCAGTTCATCTGAAGAGCTAGTTGAAGCTTCTTCTATTTTATCAAACCTTTTGCTGTTTGAGTTGATATACTACTCCAATGTTTCACTTATTTTAATCACCTGTTAGTACATTTGATTTTTTCCCCTCTAAATTACTGGAAGCTATTTCTTGTACCAAAGCTGAAACTTTAACTGCTTTTCACTGAACAGCTGCAGGATTCTTTCCAACTAGTGTTTTCACTTTACCTTTTCTGGTTGATTTTTTTTTTTTGCTTGCATCCAGCCAGTGTACTTACTAGCAAGTAATATAATTTCATTCAAGATGACAGTATCACTGGCTGTGATTTCTCAGTTTTGTTTCCACTGGAAGAGTTAAAATTAAGCTGCTGATCAGTATGCTGCCATTTTGGGTGTCCTTGGCAGCTTTGATTTTTGTACTCTGCTACTTTTCTTTTAAGGCTCATTTGATAGCCCTTTCTAAGTGTCATTATGTTCTATACTTGTCATTTGCTGCTGTTAAAATCAGTAATGCTTGCTTTCCTGGCACATTTTACTTCCAGCCTCCTGTTTGAGATCCTAGCCCTCCTTGGGACATTTATTTTATTTTCTGCAAGCTTGCTGTTCTGTGTAGCCTCCTGGCTCTGCACTCCTGATTTATCACTTGCAGCAAGAAAATATCTGACTTGCAGACTGTTTATATATATAAAAAAGTGGTAACTAAAATAAGCATACCCTTTTTGCTAGTGTTCACCACCACAGGAACATATCTGAACCAGTCACTAAATCCGTGTTTTCTCCTGAATACATCCTTATTGTATAAATATCTATAGATGGTTTAGATATTTTTTTGTGAACAGTACCAAAACCATTTGTAAGTATGACCAGCTGTTCATATCATTTGCTACATCTTGCCAAGGCAAGAACATTTCTAAGCTTATTTTTTCCAGATGATAGCTAGATCAATCAAATTCTGTCACAACAAATATGGAAAGCTTCTTTCTGTAAGTTTGAGCTCACAGTCGATACCTTTACTTTTTTCCATAGTGGTGGTGTAGTGCATGGAACACCACGATTATATTGTGAAATTAGGAAAAAGACAGAAATAATCATTGCTCTGATGTAGAAAAGGCACTTGAGAAGCTTTTGTTAGACATCTATAAGCACTGTTAAGCTCTAATCTCACACTAGATTGTAACAGCTGCCAGTGACAGCCACCACAGAACAAGATCTTTTAGAAACTTCATTATGTCACACTTTTAAATAAAGTCTGGCAGAGTGAAGTATCTAACATCTTTTAAAGTGACTAGATCCTCAGCGGAAAATACTGCTTCTGCTCATTGTCTGTGTGGCTTAGTTAAATGTTTTAAGGTTTTCTGAACCATAATACACTTCTTCCTACTATTTTTTTCTGTAACTCGCAGCACATGGAGCAGATAAAGCTTCATGCACTGCAAAAAAAATTGATTTGATATGTCCGAGCAAAACAGACTTATGTTCTCAATATGGGTGTCAAGAATCACCTCTTGAGCTTCATTTCACTCCAGTCTTGATGTGAATTACTTAAAATCCATTTCTTAAACACTTGGTAATTATTGGAGACCTGATTGTAATCTTCTACATTAATGACATTTGTACAACTGAAACCTGATAATTTCTGTTCACTTTTGTGAAGCACTATGAAATGGAGGTTATATTGAAATTAAGGTAATCTTGGAGAGATGCTGTCATCCATGGCATCATGTCCGGAGTTCTGTCTTCTCATCACCTTTGTTTTCTGCTTTCATGAGTTCTTCACTGTAACAGAACAACTGGAGAGTGACAGATGAGTGATGTATAATAATACAGGGAAGGGCTTCATGCAGGCCTGGGAAGTTCTGTCTGCCATGTAGTCAGTGGCTTCAGACAGTTACAGAAGATGTAACTTTTCCTTCCTATCATTATGGTAAGCATGCACCTTCCACTTGCATCGGAGTTTAAGGTAATATTAAAATTTGTATGACATTCAGGTACCCAGAATCATAAATTGAAGAGAATTATGTGCTTTTCCATAGTGGAAATAGGAATGATAGTTGATAAACTGAGTAATTTTCCAGGAAATTAGACAGTAGTCGTTTGCTAACATTTTATTTGTTATCACTGGCACTCAGTGATATGTTTGTATTTTTAGGGTGTTGCCTTTCCACAGCACCTCCACCCCTATTGGACCTCACTTTGAAGGTCTGCTGGTTTGAAAGGGATTATAGTCATCCAATATGTTTTGGGACTCAAGTGAGCTTGGTTGCTCACAGAGCTTGTGTGTGGTTTAAATTGATCAAGAAGTAAACAATGCTGCACAAAATCAGTACCGCATGTGCAAGCCTCAGTATGTAGTTAGAATATGATTGGTCCTAAAGTTGTAAGCCACACTGGGAATTTGACATTGTACCATGACTCTCAGATTAGAAATAACAAGAATGTATATTTTTAACGTAGCTTTTAGACCATTCTCACTGTGTGATGTCTGCATTCTTTCACAAGTGACAGTCTAAAGGTGTACCACATAATACATTTGTGTTTTAAAACTACACAATGTGCCTGTCACATGTATGTACTGAAGTTAAGGAATGCTTTAGAAAATTTCTTCAAGCCCTTTTCAGTTTTTTTTTTCTTTTGTCCCTTATTTGCTTTCATATAGGGCTTCTTGGAAGAAGACTGTAAATTCCATGTAGATAGATTGAATCTTTGTAAAAGTCAGAAATTTCCCTAGATCCCGAAGCTATAAAAGTTTGTTATTTTGCTATGTACTTTGAAAGTTTAATAGATGTGGGCATTTTTGTTGGGAAACTGCTCAGTTTCAGAAGTCAGAAAAGAAACATTCATCTTGAGCGCAACATATAATGCAGCAAATCACTTGCTAGCTATGTGGTATTTTAGCGACATGCATTTAGTGTTTCTGAAAGGGCAGAGCTTGTTAAATTAATCATTGCAAGGATCTGTATTATACTTAGTAACTTACGTACTTTTGTTAGGTTTAACAGAAAAAAATGATTTCACTACATAGTTAATATTCTATAAGAAATACCTTAAGTTTACTGGACTTGAAACACTACTACAAACTGGTAACAAAGAAATGAACATTAATATAAAGATCAGCTCCAGATTTATCCTTCTGGATTTGAGGTATAGTGATTTGATACCAGGAGAGTGTTTTATCACCTTGTTGCTAATAAAAGCAGAATTGAAGTATAAATACTGCACCTGCAAATATATATTAGAGCACAGAAAGGACGTTTATCTTATGTAAAAGGTATCATATCTGAGTACAAGTCATATCTGTTGCACTTTTATGATGTCTGCTTATTGACATACTATGTACCTATGATGCAATGTATTTTAATTGTTGAAGTTTGATTATCAGATTGTATGATAACTTGTGTTTGTCAGGCTTAAGGCATTCTGAGGTACTCTTGACAAGCTCAATAGCTATGCAACAAGCAGTTAGACACTGTCAAATAAGAATGTATGCTTTCTCCATTGTCTTTCCTTCAAGATTTTAATTTAGCAGGGTAATGTAAACAGATCTTTCTTTGTTTTTTAATACCAGATAAACCACAGATTCATTTTTAATGCAAGCAGCAGTGTCCACTGTGCTTGATCTAAAAATGTATCACAGCATGTTTAAAAAAATATAATTATTCTGGTTAGCAATGCAAAGTTAAACAGTACTAGAAATACAGTCCTCTGCTTCTAATGGTTAATTACTAAAATTAAATGAATGTAGTATTGATTTCTGAAGCTGCTTCTCTCTTGAAAACAGACCTGATTTGTGTTTCTTATTAACTTCGTCCTAGAAGTGACCTTGTAAGGAAAGTGATTCCTGAGGCAAAATGAAACAATGTATGTAGTTTGTGAAGCTTCAGGCAAAGATTTATTAATGCAGTGCCTAGGATCTTTGAAGTTGCGACTTTATGAGGAAAATCATAATATCCAAACCTTTATTCATTAATGGGTATGTCTTCCAGGGGAACTGAAATACCTGCTGTGCTAATTGTTTCAATTATGAACCACCATTAAAACTTATAATGGATTTTCTTTCCTTTCACAGGTAAAAAACATGACATTACTGAAGTGAACTCTGATGTAATGAACTTAGTTTCTTGTGCTACAGCAGAGCGATTGCGTGCACTAGTAGAGAAAGTAACAGCAGTGGCTCAACATCGAATGATATCGTATAAGGTACAGTGTCACCGCGATAGCAATTTTTACATATCTTTGAAATCAGAGGTCTTTGTCTCTCTCTCTCTCTCTCTCTCTATATATATATATATATATATGTATGGAAATCATCATGAAATCTTGAATACACTAAAGACTACACCTTAAATGGTCGATAATATTCAGTGTTTTGTGCAAATTTTTTTAACATTAAATCACAAAACACTGAATGATTCTTGCCCATTAAAAAAAAAAAAAAATAAATCCTGTATCATATACCCTAGGTAATAAACAGATCAAGCATTGTCTGATTAGTGGTATTGTTAGGGAAAGGGGTTTTAGTAATGCAATTTGTTGGGTTTTAGTTAGGTGCAGGGGTAGGGATAGGGTTAACATACACAAACAAGTAAGATTATGTTGCTAAAAATCTTTTCACTAATGGTATCACTGCATAAGACAAAAGGACACAGAACTTATACAACATAAAACAGTATATCAGTTCCCTTATCTAACCTTAACCTGCAAATACTTGCACATACACACTAATCTCTATAACCTTTTCAGTTAAACATTCATTTTCCCACACACTTCTACATGCCAACAGTATATAAAACTTTAATTCAGCCATATTATTCACTCCAGTGAGCACTTAAGTCTTTTTTTACACCCACACAAACCTTTTTAGTCAAATGAGTTAGATATTTTGAATAGTAAACACACGTGTGTGCAGACCCACACTTTAGAAGTAACGCTTTTGTAACATACAAAATATGTGCTATGTTAAGCATGCCCCCCCCCCCCCCCCCCCATGACTCTCATTCTTCATTACAGAGTATGTAGGTTGTTTTGCATAAAGAGACAAATATATGTACATTTGATGTTAAGGTTCACTGAAAAGTATTCTACCCCTAGATATCACCATATTTCTGCATTCATCAACAGCTGCTGCCTTCATTTCTAGGGGTGTGCATGTTTTATACCTCTGTGTTTAAACTAATGTTTTCTATCTGTTGTGATTTAACTAGTAAGATCTGTTCATTTTGTTTTATGATAAAGCATTAGGCACCTACTACAGCTATTCACTGTAGGTGTAGCCAGTACTAATTTATATATTTTAGTCTTAGAATATTTACAGATGTTTAACTTTTCCATAGTGTTAGTTTTAATTGAGTGTATTAATCCTGCCTTGAAACAGTATTATGATACTGAAGCAGAAAAGTGTGCTCTTCCACATAGTCAACTGTACATGCATAATTTCCTTAAGTGGAACAGTGTTGGATTTTCTCGAATACTGGGTGTTCTTGTATTCAGGGGCACCAAAAAGCCATAACCTTGGTGAGTTTGGAGTGGATGCTATGGCAGGAAGAAGCCAAACTTTTCATTTGGGACTTAGTAGAGTTACTATCATCACTGCCGCATTTGCCATTTTGGTTGAAGATGGTACTGTAGATAACAAAGTTCAGTGGCTTCAGAATCGCCATGCTTTCATGGAACTTTTGTGTGTATCAGGCCCTTGTTGTTGTGCTGTAGAGTGCCTTTACCTGTATTTCTCTTCAAATATCTTTGGTGTTGCTCTTTTTGTGCTGATTAGTTTTGAATTCTCCCTTAGATAAATATTGCACCATATTAAATCTTTTTCTTTCACATGTCCATATTTCTTCTTCAAATGTCTTCTGCTCCTCCTGTTTCTCCTTACTTGGGTGGACTCACTGTTTCATCATGCTGTGTTATATTAGACTTTCTACACTTAACTCCTTCACTTTGCAGGTATTCCATAACTTCAGCTTCTATTTTTTTAACTTCTGTTTTACTAATCTTCTGTTCTGCATTCCCCCTTTGTGATCTTATTTTTTGTACTGTGAAATTTTCTATGTCTGGGTACCTTTGCCTATATTTCTCTTTGAATATCTTTGGAGTTGCTTTTTTGTATTGACTTATTTGGCTTTCTCCTTTGCATAAATATTGCACCATATTAGATCTGTCTTTCCCATGTCCTATACCTTTTAAAAATCGTTTGATTTTGTTCTTTATATTTTCACACTTCTTCAGTTGCTTCTTTTTCCAAATGGCCTAAGGTTTCTTGCTCTGTATAATGTGTTTCAACAATCTGTTGCATTAATGAACACAAATTTGCATTTGAAGCTTTTGACAGTTTAATGCAAGTACTTTTCTTTCCTCTAAATTTCACTCTCAGTCTTTTTGTATATCTTCTGTCTGGAAAGTCTGGGCTTCTTGCATAATAGTAACAGTACAGAATTTCTTTCTTATCCTCAATAATCCACTCTCATCTTTATGGCTCTATTTTTGGCTTATCAGTTTTTGTGATTTTTGTGGACTATTACATCTACTGTGATGTGGTTTCAGTTTTGTACTTGTGGTTTACTGGTATAGGTCTTTTTAGTGGGAGAGAAGTATTCATTGTTTGTGATTCGCTGTTATGAGTCATTCAGTGTTTTATTCTACCATTTATGATGCTCTCGCTTTTGAGTTTTCTACCTTTATGATGTAATCATAGTAAACTTTTGCCTTTGTGGTGACTGTCATGGCTGAAAAGGGTCCAAGAATGAGTTCACTTGCCTGGCTAATAAATAAATTTAAAAAAAAATGTAAAAATGCTGTAGTCCTTTTTATGTGAAGGACCATCCATTGACATTCTCACCCCCAAATGAAAAAAAGGCATTTTTATAATGTTGTGGTTGACAACCCCTTCTGTTAAGATTGATGCAGGCAGTTACAAGGGTGTGCATGGATGACGTGCCACATGCTGACATACTTTTTTTAAGTTGCTTCGCTGCCAGTCATAAGCAGTTTGTATACAGTATTCATACCAGTGGTGGCTGGTGACTTCAAATCAAAGGGGAGGGCTGCAGGAGATAGCTGAATGGGTGGGGTCAATGGGAAGGGGTGCGGCCAACTAGAAAGGGGAGGAGCTGTGCTCATAACCAAAAAAACTAACTTTAATTAAATATGCTGCCCTGGGTGCCAAACCCTCATGATGAGAGTCCAATCAAGACAAATGAAGTGTAAATGAATAAAAATATTTCAATACATTGGCTGCATGACAGCTTACTTAATATCTAGATGGAAACAAAAAGGTTGTGAGGCATGAAAAAATAAATTACTTTTTAAATACATTACTGGAATGCCAGTCAAAATCAAGTATAAGAAAAACAAGCAGCACTCAACTTAAACCACTTCTCTTTGCACTGCAGTTCTAATTATAATTTATATTCAGCTTTATTAAAGTAGCAATCTCTGTGATGCCCCCCACTTGTAAAAATGTTTCTTATCCAAAAAAGACCTGCTGCCTGACAACTATCTACTTGTTTCATGGGGAAAACACGATCAAAGTAAAAAATGAAAAGCAAACAAGAAACAAGCTCAAGATACATTGCTTAAAGGATTACTGTACAGGTTATGGACCACACATGAATGGCATTCTGTTTAGTTTAAGGGTAAAGCCCTCAGAGATCACTGGAAATCTCCAACAAGTGTAATGAGCTTCTTAAAATAATGTAATCCTGTCCTTTATTACAAATATTGTCATATGCATTTCAATTCCCAAGGCTTAAACATTATCTAGTTAAGTATTCTCTGCATGGCAACAACAGAAAGGCTTTCAGTGTTGGCAATTCTTTAACAGTATGCTTATTAAAGCTTACTTGCATGTTATGATCTCAGACAAGCTTACCTAATGGTCATTAAAGCATTGCTACTTAAACACAGAGCAACAGGCACTTTCTGAGTAATAAGCATAAATCAACAGTACAAAAATATGACAGAAACCAGACCATTCTGCAAAATCAAGAACAGATGAAAAGCCACTATAGTACTTGTGTCTACCTTGGATGGGGGGATACCCTGCACATTTACGCTGCATAACTGCTCCTTGCCTTGCTTGGAGACCTCCAGAGTCACTACATGGGGGAGTGGGGTGCAACAAGTATGTCACAATTTGAAAGGTCTCTGGCTGACTGTGATGGCCCTGACACATTTGTCATACCTCTCAACCTCAGAGCAAGAAATCTGGACAAAGCCATACATAGAAGTGGGACAAAGTCCAAAAATAAGGACAATTTTTAAATATTGCTCTTATGAACTTAGAAAGATAATAGAATAGCAGGTCTTGCATTAGTATGAATTTTCTGAAGGATATGAAATCTGAAACTCAAATGTCTGTCATTATTTTCTAACTTCAGTTTTTAATAATTTACCACTAATTTGCCAAAAAAACACAATTTTATGAAAAATGGACCAAAAATGTGATGCAAAAATATAAAATAGCCACACAATACAGCTGGGAACCTGTCAAAGAAGGGACACTTTTTTAATATTAGTACTGCTAACTTGAGCAGCTGACAAAATAAAAGAATCTACATGCATTTCTGAAATAAAAGTAATCTATAACTCTGATTATTAATTGTAAACCCTCCATTTTTTCTTCCAAAACTGCTATTTTGCGGAGGGATTATTAGGGGAAGAGCAACATTTTGAGCCAAATTCGGGGACAGTTGAGAGGTTTGGCTATGCCTAATTCTATAAAGCAATTTATTTGCTTGTACCTCTCAACCTGTTAATGCAGTAAATCTGGACAAGGCCAAATATATTGGGGGAACATATAAACAGTACTAAAAATTGCTCTTGTATAAACTGAGACAGTTTATAGAATAGCAGGTCTTACTTTGGCATGCATTTTTCTGAAGGTTATGAAGTCTGAAATTCAGTGTGTCATTATTTAGTGACTTAATTCCTAAATGATTTTCCAGAAAACCACAAATTTTATGAGGAACAAACCAAAAATAAGAAGCAAACATCTATTCATTCTGTGAAAATCTTGACAGTTGGGAGGTATAGTTCAGCTGGGGCTGTCTTTGAGTTTGCCACCCTTCCCCCTCACAAAATCATGGTCGAATGGAGCCCTCCCCCCTGCAGCCATTCCAATGATCCATTACTTGGCTATTTCACTCCATTTACCATAAACACTAATGTGCATACTACTTTACTTCTATGATGATTTGGATTTCATTTGAAAGTTTTATTTTGCATTTTACAGCACAAACACTAAGACATCTGCTAAACAAAGCAATGCAGTCTCACAATGAAAACAGGCTTAGCATTAAAACTTCTCTGCCCTTAAAACTCACATTCAATGAAACAGCATTGAAACCCACATTCAAAGAAAATACATTTTGCCAGTGGCAGATAAAGATTAACTTTGGCCAGTTTTCAAATCATAGGCCCCCTTGCACATGAAACATACATGTGCTCTTTGATACACCTTCCCGATTGTACTAAATTATATTCCTTGTACAATACAGCACAGCTGTTAGAGGGCATTTTAAATTCATTGTTTTGAACATTTTTCCAGTAAACAATGAAACAAAATGCATGCACCAATGACAAAACTACCCAATTCAGAACATTTCCATCATAAAAGTCTACTCAACCTTCTACAGTCCACCAGTATCAGTAAATATGCACAATCTCTGAAGTAGTAAAAGTCATCGAAATAATTCCACATTAAAGAAATTTGTAACAATGAAGAGGTTGCTGCTAGCAAACAACTTTATATGTCATTGTTTATTCATCCACAAATAAAGTGCCTGTTGCCCTTGAGGAATAAATTGCCTATGTCGCATGCATTAAAAAAATGATAAGCTAGTAATATCGCAATAGGGACTGTATGGCAAACTGATAACAGGTTCAAGTTACTCCTCTAGGTATCTTTGTCAAAAAGGACTGAAGCATACACCCACTTTACAACACAGTACAGTATCAGCAGTGCATCTATCTACTGTGGGAGTAGAACCCACATCCTTCTGCATCAAACGCAAGTACACTACCTGTTGTGCTATTAACAATGCAAGCAGACTCAGAATAAGCAGCACTAAAGTTTTGTTCCCCTGCAGCTCTCAGCTCCTTATAAAATCTACTTGACACGCAGCTGTATCTCTGAACTTTGCAGCACAAGAAATCTGGAAAAAGCCGAAATTTATTGGGGGGTGGGGGCAAAAGCCCAAAAACCAGGGACACATTTTAAACATTGCTTGTATAATGTTGGAAAGTTGCTAGAATAAAATGCTGTGTTACCACCATACATTTCACTGCCACGTCTTTAACCCAGGGGACCCCGTGCAAAACAGTCAGAGAAGCATACCACTATGCCAAATCAGCTGTTTTGTGAAAGAGAGGAAGACAAACTTAAATGGCTACCATTTAGTGAATTCAGTTCTCACCATAGCTGTCATCCTCTTGGCACAAAACACCTGAACAAAGCCAATAATGGGGGAATACAGCCCACAAACATATTTAGTGAATTCAGTTCTCACCATAGCTCTCAACCTCTTAGCAAAAAACATGTGGACAAAGCTAGTAATGGGGGGGAAATACAGCCCCCAAACATTCAATGAATTCAGTTCTCACCATAGATAACTCTCAACCTTAGCACAAAATACCTGGATGAAGGCAATAATGGGGGAATACAGTCCCAAAAATAGGGACAAATTTCAAATATCCATGTTATAAACTTAGACAACTGCTAGAATAAACAGTTTTGTGTTACCATGTACTTTCTGAAGAATAAGAAGTCTGAAATTCAAATGCCTGTTATTTTTAAACATTTAACCAGGAAACTAGTCTGACTTGGAACAAAAGACAATTTTCAGCAGAGTAGGGAGAAATGCCAGACACATCTTTGTAAGATGGGAGGACATGCAGACTCCACACAGAAGCACCCCAGCCAAGAATCAAACCAGAGAACCTGTAGCTGTTAGGCAGCAATGCAACCAGTGCACCACTCACTACAGACTTTGCAAGGAACAATGTAGATACAGAAACCACAGATTTTATGAGGAACAGAACAAATATGAGGCAAAAATCTGCAAATTTAGAAATGGTGGTGGATAGGGAATTCAGGTCCTTGCCACCTGCATCCAAGGTACAGGGTTCAAGCCTGAGTATCTGTACCCACCACCATTTGTTCTCTCTATCCACCAGTATATAGCAACTGGGGCATTTCACACACACACACACACACACACACACACACACACACACACACACACACACACACACACACACTTTCACCTACCTGCTGTGCACAAATGTCCTACCCATTTCACAAACGAAGCCCACAATCTGCCAGCGACCAAACACCTACCCAAAGCCTTTGTCCAGCAGTAATCCATGAACAAAGCCCATGCAGCAGTGAAAGTCCCACGAGAGCAGCTCACCCCTCAGTCCTCATTGGTTCTGCCTGCAGCTGAAGCGGTCCAGAGCTCCTCTGTTTTGTGCGGTCGTCAAAGCACAGATTGCTGGGTACCTCTTTGTCTGTATCCGGACTGCTGATAAAGGCAGTCTGAGTTCTCTAATGTGTCCGCGCATGCGCAGAGAAGTCGGGACTCATGATTTTCATTTTTTCTTCCGTTTTTGTTTTTTTGTTTTACAGATTTTTCTTTTGTTTTTTTTAGGTGGGAGGGCTGCAGTCCAGCAGTCCAATAGCATGAGCCGCCCCTGATTCGTACACAAAAACACTGTATAAATGAACTGGATTATTTTATAATGGTGCCTCATTTTTCCTGCCATCTATGGTTTTCATGATCTGCTCTAATATCCATCACATCATGAAACAATCTATTTATGAAAGAGTAGAGAATGGTATATCTAAGTATTACCAATCAAAATTGTATAACGTCCTTTTTTAATCAAATACTTCACACATAGCAACATTAAATTGCAGTGATATGAGCAAAATAATTATAACCAAGGAACAATGAATGCTTCATAAGATTTCCTAAAATTATTCCATATATGTTATATATTTTGGCAACTTAACAGTTTTGTTTTACAAAATTTGTACTTAACTGAAATGTAGGACTTTGACCAAATGGAAACTTTCTGTTTAGTGACCTCATTTGCCATTAGATTTGCAAAAATGTCCTGAACATCTCTGCTGCCTTCTCTTGCACTATTTTATATATTGATATATCTGGAAGATTCTTGTAAATACAATCTTTTCAGTAGAAATGTAAACTTTTCTTGCTGATTTATTGCTGGTATTGGAGTGGCCAAATGAGGGTCCTCAGGCCTTTTGTTAAATTTTAAATATTTTTTTAAAAAGGTTTGTGAAATGTTTTTCATTGTCAGCTCACAACAAGTAGTGTCAGTGGTACAACAGGTGGCACACTCGCCTCTGGTGCACAAGGCTTTGGGTTCTATTCCCACACCAGGTAGATTGATTACTGACACTGCAGTGCAGAGTAAGGGGAATGCTGCAGTCCCGAGTGTGCTAAACTTTGGATGAGATGTTAAACTGATGTCCTTTCTGCTTGAGTTGGTGATAGCTCAGGTGGATGTAAAAGATACCATGGCATCTATTGAAAAAGTCATATTTCCCCTATTGGTATAAATACCACCTCGAGTCTCCCATCCTAATGAGAATAACCTGGTCAACAAAGAATAAATAAATTAACTCACATTGTCAACATAGTAAGTATTAGGTTTTTGCACTGTATATGAATGTTGATAAGAAGTTAGGGTGTCAGCAGAGTCCAGTAAGTATTAGAAGTTATTAGAAGTATAGTCTGTTCCACTTGATAAGCTGTGATGTGTGAAGATAAATTGCTCATTGATAGTGACTTTTTTTGAACTTGGGATGTCCCTAGCATCTACCTCATGTGGATTCAGAATTTGTTTACTTTTTTGTTTACCAAGATAGTGCACTGACCAAGTGGACCAATGTCAGGCACACCCAAGTACTCTAAATTTGAGGCAAGAGTACTCTACAAGTTCTTATAAAAACTATTTAAAACAATATCTTATATGTTTATACTTTATATCATTTTGCAGTTTAACACAGTTTGTTATGTTTTACAGTGCTTAAAAATGTACATAATTATTAAAGGAAAAAAGTCATCTGCAGGACCATGAGCAGCACGGATTAAAACTAATAATTTGCTTGATAGGTAATAGGGCAAGATAGCCAGGTCTGTTTAAAGGGGGATAAAGCCCTGATTGCAGCCCAAATATCCAGAGATTAGCTAGTAACCCAGGCACTGGAGGAGACAGCTCGGAGGCGTGGATATGGATCGGCCTCTGTCAGCTTGCCCTTCCTGGTTGGAGGTAGGTGAACCACCCTACTGCATTCCTAATATCTGGTGGAGAATAGGTGTTATGCAAAGCATAAAATTGACTGAGATGTGCATTCTGGTCTTTCAAGCAGCATATAATACTGTAGCTGGATTTCTGTGCATCTCAGGAAGTATTACATTTCATGGAACTAGTACTACAGGCTCCAATTCAGGTTCACACACATCAAGCTATGGGGAAGGGGATCACGGTCTTAACAAAAAAAAAAAAAGACAAAACACTAATTTCTAGAAAGATAGCTATGATCCCGAGCTCTTACCTCTCTTTCGTTGCTCTCAGATGACAGGAAAGGGGGGGGGGGGGCGGTGAATGGGGCAATGGACAGTGGATGTGGTGTGATAGTCTCAAGGATGCAGGGGAAAGTGAGGGCATGATGGGATGCAAAACTTTGCAGCATCTGTAGATGAGGAATGCAGATTCCAATGCAATTCTCATATGATGTATTCAGTATTCTGAAAAAGAAAAGAAAATTAAAATTTTTATATGATTAAAAAACAATACATCTTGGAGCCTTTTGTGCAGCTTGTGCATAACTGGCAGTACTGAGGAGACGGAAGCCAAGAGGCTGGTTAATATGCTGTTATGTATCTGACACTTCATGTCAAAAATAGCAACCTCTTACACTCACCTCTCCCCACCAGTTCTTAAATGCAAGATATCGTATGGCTTGGCTGAGAGTTGATACAACAGATAAAGTGCAACAGTAAAGCTGTTAAGTGCAGTATTGCATGATGAGCAGGATGTCTGTGACAGAAGGAGTGGTTATCAGTGAAAAGGTGAAGTCTTATATGGCATAACCATCCACTCTGCTCACTTCACCAGAACTTTGCATATCTACCTCTTGTCAGTAACAGTCTTAAAACTTCTCCAATATCTCTCATCACCACACAAGAATGCAGCATAAGCTAGTGACCCCATGTAGCTGTGGCATTAAATTATAAATTATTTAACCACAATGATACGTGTCACTTGGTTTTGCTTCCACATTTTTAGCAGAGAATGATAATTTGAGACAGTTAAAATCAACAAATGTAATTTGTTTTTAGGACATTTCCCCAGGGCAACATTAAAAATTCAAGCTTCCAGACTACAAAATTAGCCATATCCAATTAGGTTTTCACACATAATTTAATTTCATGCCATTAACATCTAACAGTAGGACAGTCTCACAGTATGTGCTGTAAGACTGCATCAGTAGTCAGGCAGTGATGCAAAGTATATGTGCAAGAGTTACTATGTACAAGTGACACATAATATAACACTATGCCATATTTAAATGTACACAGTTTAACCTAGGCATTGGCTTGCTGTTTAGGTCAGCAGCTTTGAGATACAAGCTTTTGGTGTGCCTTTTCTTTGTGCACCTTCTAGCATGAGAAACTGGCTTGTAGGTCTGATTAAGCAGAACTAACAATTTACTCATCCCTCTCAAGGTAATGGCCCCACAGTGACCATATACTGCAGTAATGTGGAGGTGTACAGATTTCCTGCCTGACTGTCTGCAGTGAACTGGTACATTAAAAAAAAAGAAGGAAAAAACTGTTGAGCCCAACACTGAGTAAGAAACGTGCAGGCTTTTCAGAGGTTATTGTCATGATCATTTAAAACAGCTAGCCTTTTGAGGATACACCCCCACAATACACAACTGTTCCAGTCCTACCTTAGCCTCAGGAAAGAAGTCTAAATTGCTGCCATCTCAGCCAAAGGAACATACCTTAGGAGTAAAAGGAACTGGACTAAACTAAAACAATTCTGCAAAGAAATAAAACAGCTAACAGGGGCTTTAACTAATGCCATGCATTCCAGGCATAACTTTCCTTCTAACTTTTTCTCCTTTGCTTATGATTATGCACACTTTTTTCAGTCTTCCATAAGCAAGATCACAATCAACTTTGCTTCTCTAGTCAATCCTTCACTTGGACAAAACAACCCCTCATTCCCTCCAGCGTGTTATGCCGCAACCTTCCACTTCACACAAATAATCAAATTAAATCCTTACTACAAAAACTTAATTTGGTTTCCAAATTCTCTAAGATCCATCCTACCTTCGTAAAGCTTGCTGTTGGAAAGATTGCTAAAGCCCTTACTTGTATGTTTAACTTGCCCCTAACTGCTGCTTCTGTTCCCGCTGTTTTCAAACAAGCTTAATTTATTCCTCCTCTGAAAGTCTCTGCTCCCAAGGAAATTGGGTGTATATTACATTATCGAATCTTTAAAAGTTCGACCTTCATATGATCGAACCAATATGATCCAACTTTTAAAAGTTCGCAAAGCTAAAAAAAAAAAAAAAATTAAACAGAAAAAACCTACCTGACCATGAGGAGGGCAAGCCCCCCCCCCCCACTCTTTAAATATACCAACTCCGAAATCGCACTACAGTGCAGGAAAGGGAAATCTTCCCATTTCGCTCTGTACGGAGATCTCCGTTGAAGCGTTCCAATTTTTAAAAGTTCAATAACGTAATATAAACCCAGGAAATTAAGGATTATAGATCCATCTCTAATCTTTGCCCTTTTAGTAAAATATTTGAAAAAACTACTGTGTAGACAATTTCTAAAACAAAGTAACCGCTACAATTTGCTGTATGAGGTACAGCATCATTTTTGAAATGCATTCAGTACTTTTACAGCCTTTTTAAGAGGCCCTGACTTCAGTTATTTCCAATTTAAATGAGGGCCACATCATTGCAGGACTGTTAGTATATTAAATTTAGGGCCTTTGAAACTGTCAACCATAACATCCTTCTCAATAAGGTAGAAAAATTAAGCTTTGGAGATGACACAATCATGTCATTTCAGAGCTATTTACAGGACAGAGCTTAAGGTTTGTTTCAGTAACCCAGACTACTGAACACAAGTGTACCACAAGGATGGCACTTTGACCCTTCTGTTCTCTCACTTTGTTAATGACCTTCCCATCAAGCTTCCAAACCTCAACCTGGTTATGTACGCAGATGACATTCTTCACTTACAGTCCAGGAAAAAGCTCAGTGAACTTGAAAGCAAGCTACAAGACCACTTCATTTGTCTATGCAGATGGGCTACTCTGTATCGTGTCCTACTGCTCTATGAGCCCGGGTCATGACTGAAAACTGTCAGCAGTGCAGTTCACCCACCTGGTCATCAAATAGTGATAAAATAAATACATAAATGCTTTGTTTAATGTGGGTCCCTCAATCTGAGTCATGGCTAGGGTGGATTGAAGAGTACAGCTGCCCTAAGCAGAAGGTGTTAAGGGGCTTGATTACAGTACCAGCATTCATTTTTCATATTAGAATTTCTGAATGCCAGTATGGAAATGAAGCTGCTTCCATGCTCAGGACTGAAGCACTTGTCCTTTTGAGATAGGTGAGGATCAGCAGACTTAAGAGAGGGGACTTTATTTTTGCCCGATCAGGGAGTGGCACTGGGTTCTAGAAGAGTCTGCTATGGCTGCAGTCTAAATTCCTGGATTATGCAGGAAAAAAACAAAAAAAAAAACAAAACAAAAAAAAAAACATGTTGGTTGAGAGAACACCTTACATCTTTTCCTGAGTATTTGCAGAGCTTCCAACCTAACTAATGGGTTGGGGGTTACTTAAGCAGTAATACATGACTGGGTGTGGGTAAATCGGTTGGTATGGTTTGATCATGAGGAAGAAGCTTGAGTGAACAGACAAAGCCAACCGTGGGTAAATCCTGATATACCCACACCCAGGAGTGGGTTATTGCTATTATATAATGACATTATTTAGGAAAAAAACTGCTTACCTTTCTTAAATAATGTCTTTGTGTAACAGCACTTTAGTGTTCTTCCACCTTCTTAATGCTTTACTTTACGTATGGTAGGTACAGCCACATACTTGCACAGTACACCAGTGCAGTGCTAAGGAGCCTCTGTGAAAAACAGCATACTGACATTGGTTTGCTGCTGTGTATTCTTTCTTTTTGTTTTTTATTTACTTTTGTAAAGTAACAGCATTACTTAAAGATTGACGGACAGGAATAGTAGGGGATGTACTACTGAAGTCTGGACAGTAGGGGTAAGGTTAAAAAGACTGAGATCAGTTGCATCACCAGTACTTTACCTTTTAACGTCCAGAGTTTTGTAGAATGTCCTGATTTTTTTTCTCTCTTATTTGTTGTTTCCATCTTAAAATATTTATTGTTGGTATATCCTAATAGAAAGTCCTAACATTCAGCAATAGTTAAGCGAATGGACTTCCTTCTGTTGGGATATGCTCGATTTACAATGGGCATGCTGATTATGGTGTTCGATTAGTGTGCATTTTTTGAAGTAGTAATAACCTATTATTGTATAATTCACATTGTTGTATGTCATAATCACATGTATGCAGGGAAGCTTTGATATTTGAGTATCAGTCCAGCAGCATTTATTTATCAGTATTAAGTCATGTTGGTATGTATGGTGCAGGTTTACTGGCTGATGGACTAGCTGAATAAGAAAAAAAATCCTTGTTACCTAATAATATGATAAAAGGTAGATGAGCTCTGCCCTTGCTTAAACATGGTGTTAACATCAGAATGTGTTTTTGTGTGTGTGTGTGTGTGTGTGTGTGTGTGTGTGTGTGTGTGTGTGTGTGTGTGTGTGTGTGTATATATAATATGATGTGGCTGATTACCATTCCAAATAAAGGTTACTGTATTTGCTTGCAAGTCTTTAAATCATTTATTTCTAATGACAAAAAAAAGCATTGGTTCATAGGTTCATAGGTTCATACTAGGCTATCTGCATAGTTTTGTGGCTACACACCCCTTTAGTATGGGGAACTATACCCATTATTTTGCTGTGCCTCTGTTGAGCAGTGACACTGAGGTAATCTCCCATCCATTGGTCAAGATTTCTCTTGAACAAGGCCAGAGGTGCTCTGCCTCACATATACCGGGATTTTATTCCACAGCATAGGAGTCTTTGGGTGATGAATCTATCCCTCCCCAGCACCCTATTAATATAGCGTGTCGAGGTTTAAGTCTCCCGCACTTGTGGCTCTGACGGATCTAGATTTTTTGAGGTGAAGCATATTCATCAAATCTGGGTTTGACATGGCCTTGTATGTTAGGCAAAGGTCACCTCTGAGCAAGCGGTAAGCGACTGAATAGAGCTTTGGTAGATGATGTACAAGTTCTGATGAAATACTCCTTTATTATATTGATTCTACTTGAGAAAAGAACTGTACAAGGCTTTCCTTACTGCATATTTGCACCAAGAGACATTTAACTAATCGGAGATCTTCTCTTGGAGTACGAATTTCTTTTTGCAACCAGTGTCCTAAACATATAATCATCCTCTGATCACGTTATCCCTAAACTGTCTGATTTTATGGGGTGGACGTGATTTAGCTGTAGAAAGCATGTAGCTGGAAGAATCAGTATTTCTCACTGGGCTATTCCCATTCTAGACGAAGCCTAAGTGATGTACAGAACAGCAACACTTTCTGCAGAGGTGAATTCTTATAACATTTCTTCTATTCCAGAGGTCATTAATATTAGCTCACAGTAATAGTTCTAGAGCAAAATTTATGAAGTATTTTACAAGCAGGCACATATTTTTGGCATCTTTAAAGATGTGAAAGGAAGGCAAGAGGATTTCATTGCACTTTCTTTTCTAGCTGAAGCATTTGCGTACAAGCCTTTGATGTCAGCGTAAAAGTGTCCCAGTGCATCATGTCTAACTCCCACTTCATGTCTAAGGAGCCGATACTGCTCTCGTATACATAAATATAAAGAAGGTGTGTAAAAACATTTCAATGTGGGTCAACAGATGCCTGCTTTAAGCAAAACGTACGATGCATTTGCTGATTAAAAAAACAGTCTCCATGTAATTGAGGAGCTAGTATTTTCAGTAGTATCTTTGACTCTGTAATGGTAAATAGAATCATGTTGTATGAAGAAGCTTTAATCACTTCTTTACCCAGTTTTTTTTTTTTTTTAAGATCAGTCTTTATTCAGGACAAACACATAATAAAGCATCACACTGCATGTGACATATAACAATAAACTAAAGTCGAAAGCCTTAACAGACCCAATATATACAACCATCAAATCATGCAAACGCGACATCTATCCCCTAATTAATATTTCCTTATAATATCCCTGACCCGCAAGTAATAACTTTCAAATTTAAGTCAAATAACGACAGTATTAATTAAGTGAAACATACCCAAGAATTGATACTTTTGAGTTCTGGAATAGCCAACCTTACCTAGCTTTTGCAGCAGTAACAGCAGCCTGCAGAACTGTGGGTTGAAACTACTTAAGTTACTAACAGATGTGTTGGTGCAACATCCTCAGCTAAAGTAAGCTATTGGGTCCTGTATGTTTTTCTTCAACTAAGGACGTGATATAATAAACTAATTCCTCCAAGACCAGTCTGTTTGGTCTTGAGTTAAATTAGTTAGCAAGATAAAAAATTAGCACCACTTCCAAGCTAGCATTTCTGTAGGACTTATGTTCATAAGTTCATAGGTAAATAGCTGGGCCACAGTGTTCTGAACTAGCTGATAGTGGAATCACAGTCTCCTAGGGTACAAGGCATTGCAGTAGTCAATCCAATGGGAGAACAGGGCCTGCACCACTATAGCAAGGTCTACAGAGGGGATTAGGTGTTTAAGGAGGATGAGGCTCTTGAATGAAAACAGGCAGATTTGACAATGACTGGAACATGGTCCTTAAGTATTACTTTACTGTCAAAGGCATTGCCCACATTATGCACTGAAACTTGAATTACATTTTGTTGCAGTAGTGAATAATACTGAGAGATGGGCGGCTGTGATGGTGCAGCGATTAGCATTGCTGCCTCACAACAAGGGGTTCACTGGTTCGATTCTCGGTTGCGGTGCCTTCTGTGTGGAGTCTGCATGTCCTCCCTGTGGTCATGTAGGTTTCCTCTGGGTGCTCCGGTTTCCTCCCAGATCCCAAAGACATGCTGTAGGTGGATTGGACACTCTAAATTGACCCTAAGTGTGAGTATGTGCGTATGTGTGCCTTCTATGAAAGGTTGGGCGCCGGGCTGGCAACTTGACACCATAAAACTCCACTGCCAATCATTCTGCAGACCATTGTTCTGCTTGGCAACCCCTAACCGGGAAAAGCCGAAAGATTAAGAAGAAGTGAATAATACCGAGAGAAAAACTGGAGCAGACATATCCCAGAGGGTGTCACATAATAGTCATAGCTACTGCCCTCAGGGTATTGAGCTTCAAACGGTTGTTTACCTTCCACTCATGAATACATCCATGTCACTAACTAGCTTGTTGAGAATAGATGTAAATTCCTGGGGGATGTAGAAATATTTCTGTATGTTGTCAGTCTGTGTGTCTCTTCTGTGTATAAGGTTTCCAAAAGGAAGCATTTAAATGGTGAATAGTAATATGTCCAAGATATAATGCTGCAGTACACCACAAGTGTTTATTATGTATTGCATTTGTTTCCAGGGATAGTCTGACTGGGTAGATAATCTGCACCTTTTCATCAGAGGCCTGGAGAGAAAAGCTCCGCATAAAACAAGGCTAGAGTAATAAGTGCACACTTCAGCAGAGTGTACAGTAGTATAGTTGAAGTCAATATAAATTAGTTAACATTAAAATATAGTAAGGCCTAGCAAAAATAAAATAATACTTCACATTATAAGAATATGTGCAAAAATTTCATTTGGAATTAGACTTTAGTTTCTAACAATACTTTCAACTAAACTATTAAAATTAATATGAAGAAGTTGTACAAATTCAGACAAGGTGCATTTGGTTTTGTTTTACTAGAAGCAAAATACAGGGTAAAGTTTGTGTTCAAAGGAAGTTTGAAATCCAATTAGTAAGTAGCGAAGTGTAGAAAAAGTGAAAGTAGATGGAACAAGTTGTTAGGTTATCCCAGATTAACAGCACGAAATGCAGAGGAATTAACCAGTGACAAGTGTGTGAGTACAGACAAAGAAGTAGGAGGCAAACAATGCAGGACCACACCTGCAAAGTCATAATAACATTTTCAATGGTCCAAAAGGATCCCATAATCCGCTTTTATCAAAAGCAGGTGCTAGATTCAGTGGGACCAGGAGAGAGAGAGAGAGAGAGAGAGAGAGAGAGAGCAGTAATGATGATCACTTGTATAACAAAAGAATAATTGAAACCCTAGGAAACGCTGTTTGATACTGTGTCTGTGTCAAAAGCTGGACTAGAAAGGACTGTGGAAATAACGTTCTCATAGATAACAGTAAAGGTGCACATAACCCACTCTCTTTCCACAACTCTGCCCAAAAATGGATAGTTTGAAACTGATCTGTAGTTGTCCAGCTTGTTTGAGTCTAAATCTGCCTTTTTTCTAGATGAGAGCAGTCAAGATCTCCTGTAGTAGAGGTGGAAGACCCAAGGTGACCATTTTGTTACAGGACCTAAACTGGTACACTTGAGGGCCAACCCAGGACGCCAGATCTGCAGTCTCATTCTCCCAGCCCCCATGGGAGTGGAGATAGGGCAGCCATGTCATCTCACACAGGGGCAGGCAGGTTGGTCTCCAGTCCTTCAACAGGCACTGTGGGGATGCCACTCTGTGAATAGCACCACCCAGGAGGCAAGAGGCCACATGCCAGGAGGCATAAAGTGATGCACATTCATCGGAGCCTGGCACTGTGGGTGTGAGAAGCTTAAGTGTGCCGCAAAAAGTACAGAGATGGGGACCCAGAGGCATCTTCCCTGTGAGTTTGAAAGCCCTAGGTGCAAGGCAAAGTGGAGAACCGGTGTCACAGAAGTCTGGATGAGAGACACTCTGAGGCTTCGTGGGCCAGCAGAGTTCCATGAGGCTTTGAAGATCTCCTGAGAGGCTCCAAGAGAACACATGGCACAGCATGATTTGGCAACAGTTAGGAGATACGTAACCCTGGAAAAGAGCTCCCCCAGAGGGGGTCAGTCCCGATGGAAGTCTGCAAGGGAGAAAAAGAGGTGGAAAGTTACTGGCACAGGACAGCTCTCGCCTGGGTAAGGGGGTATGGACCATGCCCCTCTGGGATGGAAGTCGGGAAGGGGAGAGAGGCAGATAGTGGCAGGGCTGGGCGAGCTCCTGCCTGGGTGAGGGGGGTCAAGGAGAGCTCCCCACAATGGAAGTCCTTAAGAGAGCACTAGGCAGACAGTGGTGGGGCCTGGAAAGCTCCTGCCTGGGTGAGTGGGGTCAGGCACAGCCCCCCCATGATACAAGTCCTTAAGGGAGCAACTGGTGGACAGTGGTAGGGCCTGGAGAGCTCCTGCATGAGTGAGTGGAGTCAGGCATAGCTCCCCATGATGGAAGTCCTTGAGGAAGCACCAGGGTGGACGGCAGAGAGGCCTGGAAAGCTCCTGCCAGGGCAAAGGCATCCAACTTCACCCCATAACCGACAGCATCCTTGAAAAATCTCAAAATCCCCAGAGCTGCTCTGGATTGGAAAGCAGAGGGACTCTGAAGTTTTCATGGGAGCAGATCTGCCCCTCAGCGGCTGAGGAGAGTTCTGGAGGAGTGGATGGGATCAGAGGGAAGCTCCCCTGAGAGGGTCTGAAGGCATGAGTGATCCGGCATGATTTGGCAGCCTGCAGGAGACATGCAGGCAGCAGAGTCCCCTTACATGGGGGGACCATGGCTGGGGAAGATCTCTTGTCCAGGTCAAAGAGGAGGGCTGTAGGGTTTGGCCCTGACAGAAGTCAGTACGGGAGCACCAGGCAGATGGGTGCAGGACCTGGAGAGCTCCTGCCTGGGTGAGTGGGGTCAAGCAGAACCCCCCATGACAGAAGTCCTTGAGGGAGTAACTGACTTATGGTAGCAGGGCCTGGAAGGGTCCTGCCAGGGAAAAGGCATCTGACCTTACCCCATACTCAATGACATCCCCTAAAAATTGCAATGTCCTCAGAGCTGCTTAGGATGGAAAAGCAGGGGAACTGACCACCTAGGAAGCCAAGTCACCATTCAGACTGAGCAGTATAAACTGGGACATTTCTGTGTCCCAAAGATGACATTTGGGATTCTGGGACAAAGGCTTCCAAACTGGGACCGTTGGTCACCTACAGAAGACCCCCTGAACAAGTATGCGCTCAACTCTTCTAGGCAAGGCAGAACCAACCTGGTAAGGAAAGGATCCAAACTGCAGATAGTTATGCACATTGAGGAAATTAAACAGGTACAAATCTAAAACCGGAAGTACAAAGCCACACCATTTCAAAGACAGAAGTACCTTCCCACACCTAACCACATGCCCTGATGGCACGGTATATACAAAGCCCAAAGTAAATGAGACAAATTATCAGCAAAAATAAAAAAAAAAATGCCAAATCACATTCCTTGGTTGAAATACTTTCCTAGATTTTTATTTTATTTTATTTTATTTTATTTTACATTTGTTGACCGGGCTAGTCTAGCTGGATACATATCCATTTTCAGTAGAGGCCCGGGGAGAAAAGCTCCACATAAAAAAACATATAACAACAATACATTATGGTAAATATATATATATTTGTGAATAATAATTAAAATACAATCAGACCCCAAAAAAAGGACAGGCTAAAAGAAACTACAGTTGGCAAAGAGAAATACATAGCCAGTTATAGAGCATTAAACTTTAGCTAAGGCTAAAGAAACAAATTATCAGAAAGAATGACAGGTAAGTTAAGGTAGTTATAAAGAAATCTAGGAGAAACAGAAGAAGAGAAGAAGCAGTAGAGAGAAAGAGAGTAAGGAGAAAAGAAGTGGCAAAGGTGATGAGAGAGAAGAGCAAGGAGAAGGGGGTAAAGCATAAAGGCCAAACATGGGCAAGAGATAGACTAGGAAAAAGCTTAAAAAGCAAGCCAAAAATAGGCGGAGTGGAAAAGAGGAGGTGAGCTAAAAAGAGAAGGAGAAGAATGTCAGTCAGAGTACTACAAGAACAGAGCCAGTGATTTTGGAAGTAAAGCTTGAGTTTTTCTTTGAAGAGAGGAAATGATGAAATCAGTGTTATATCACTAGGTAACAGATTCCATCTTCTACCAACCGTATTAGTGAATAAAGAGTTGCCGGCATAGTTGTTAGACTTTATTGATCTGGTCAGGAGTCTACAAGAAGAACGGAGGGAGTTAAGATTATTGTAAGGGATTAAAAGTTGAGAGAGTATAGGGGTGTTGTCAGGTTGGTACAGAATTTTGTGAGCAATGGTAAGTTGTGAGATGAGAAGATAGTATTGAAATTCGAGCCAGCCTAGGAGTTTCAAGTTTAGACAGTGATGGGTTCTGTAAGGGTTACCATTGGAAAAGCGGGCAATGTTATTATAACAAGCAGCTAGTTTGTTTAGGTTAGCTTTCTTGAGGTTTGTGTAAATTGGAGAGGCATAAAAGAGAGTAGATATAAGATGGGAGAGGGCAATTTTAGCTCTAGTAGGTGGGGTTAGAAACTGTTTGATACGGTATAAGGATCCTATTTTTTTGTTCACAGATTTGATGGTGTTGTTGATATGTTGATCAAAAGTGAGATTATTATCAATGGTTACTCCTAACAGTTTAGTAGTAGTGTCAGGAGAGATGACAGTGGCGTTGTTTGAAGAGATAGTGAAGTGTAAAGGGGAGGTCCAAAAGGTAGGGGTGAAGAGAAGAAGTTTAGTTTTCTTTGCATTAAGAAGGAGGTACCGTCTAGTAAACCATGTTTCTACAGTGTTAAAGATATTTTGAGTTAGTGAGATTAGTTCTATGGAAGAAGATGCTGAGCAAATAATGGTAGAGTCATCAGCGTATTGAATGCAAGTTGCTTGAGGGATTGCTGAGTGCAGATCATTTATGAAGAGGGAGAAGAGTAGTGGACCAAGAATAGAGCCCTGAGGGACACCAATGGAAATTGGCAATAATGAAGAGATGTGGTTATCCCAAAGAACAGCTTGTTGTCTGTTGCTCAGATACGAGCTGAACCATTTGATAGCTAAGTTATCAAATGAGAGGGATTCAAGGATATTAATTAGAGAAGAATGGTTGACCATGTCGAAAGCTTTAGAGAGATCAATAAATAGAGCCGAAGAGAGAAGGTTATTGTTGCGGTTCCAGTTGATAGTATCCACAAAGGAGAGGAGGGCAGTGGTGGTGCTATGATGAGGTCTAAAGCCATGCTGGCAATTTGCTATTATGTTATGAAAGAGAGAGATTGTACAAGTTGCTGGTGAATGCATTTCTCCATAATTTTTGCTAAGGGGGAGAGGAGAGCAATAGGTCTAAAGTTAGAGAAGTCAAAAGAGTTACCACCTTTGTGTAGAGGGATAATATGAGAGATTTTCCAAATATCAGGAATGATTCCCTCTTGGATTGTCCTGTTTATTAGAATGGATATAGGGTAAGCAATTACTTTAGCTGCCTTTTGGAGATAAAGAGAATGGATTTTGTCAGCAGAGGGGGTACATGGTTTCAGTTTGTGAATTAGTCTGTAGATAAAAGAGGTGGAGATAGGTTGAAGAGAGAAGTTAAAAGTAGAGTCTACTAGGTTAGTTGGAGGATAGAAGTTGTTGGTGTTCAGTTGTCTAGCAAGAGATAGAATAGTTTTGGAAAAGAAAGAGTTAAAAGCATTAGCATTAGATGGTGAGACTGAGGCAACCTGGACTGTAGAGATTCCCAAATAGCTGGAAAATAAAAGCTACTTGGTTTGCCACTGATCTTCTGAGGCAAATTCAATGAATTTTTGAGATTTCTCCTCCTGGTAAAGAGAACGATGTCTAGGTCAAGCCTGTCCTTAAGTATGCTGGAGGGACGAGCTGCACTCCAGCCTTTTGCACAGTCCTCATAGGATCAGAGAGCTTTTTATTTAAACCATAGCTCACTGAAACTGAAATGGACTAATTATATATGACTAGTGATTAAGATATCAATAAGGCCCATCAGTGCCCTGTTGTGGGGCTCAACCGCCTGTGTCTCCTTCCAACACTGTAGTCATGAAGGAACTGATGCAGTATGGGGATTTATCAGCGGTAAGCATATTAAAGTTCCTACACTGTGCCAGTGTCATCCAAGGGGATCCTACCCTAAGCATGTCAATCTTAACTAAAAGGAAGGAGTGTTCAGATCAAGTCACGAGTTTCACCATCATTTCACTGTCATTACCCCTTGCACAAATATTTGGCCATGAATAGGAGGAGCAGAGGTAACAACCTGAATCCCTTCATAATGCTGAGGACTCCTTACCAAAGCTAGTGACTGTTCATCAAAACTAGTGCTGAAGTGACTGAGACAACTAGTTAATGTCAACAGAGAGGATACAGAGAAGTTAATGCTCCTGTTCAATGAAAAATTCAGTTGTTGGTAGTTTTGGCATCAAGCTTCTTTAGTTCTATTACTGTATGATGGACGCATTGCAATCCCACCTCTGATCTGTTGTGAGCAATTGCATTATATAATGGAAAAAATTGTGTACTTTAAAGCTAGTAAGAGTGAAATGTTTGCCCAGCCAGGTTTCCTTTATGAATGCCAAGTTAGTGTCTTGCATCAAGTCAAATATTATCCCTGGTGTGCTACACACTGACCTGGCTTTAGAGTAAAGACCCTAACCAGAGCCACAGGAATGCAAGCCACACCTGTCAGTATTCAACATAATTCGTAAGTTGTCAGTAACCCTTACTCTTAATGCTGATAAATCAGAGCATGCAACTTTGCCAACACATCTAAATCCAGATGGAAATCAAAGTCAAACACCCAGTTAACCTGGCAGTGTAAAGCATGTGGTGAAATGTGTGCAGTTATAAGACCAAGATAGATAGCCGACCACAGTCAAGTAAAATAAAACAGTAGGTTCACCCAGGCATACAAGGTACATCAAATATTACCCCCCAAAAAACAAATTGAGAATCACTAGTAAACAGTCTGAATATATGGGTCCTTGGTGTTCCAAGTGTGATAATATGTGCCCGGTGTTGTCTTAGATGAAGTAGTTGAGCTCTTTTTAGCCTGCTAGATTAATCCAAAGTTCAACAGTATTACTTAAAGACCATACTAGCTAAGACAGCAGAGGAGCAAGAAGTAGTAAATGCCCTAAGGCAACAGGGTTCCACTGAAGCTTTAAATAGGCACTGTACTCTTCCAAGTGTTGTATCAACAAATGAGCCCAACTTTTCCAAAGAGCTGTACATGCTGTACTGCTGGATTGTGACAGTATAATGGAATCCACAGTGACAAGACTCTGTGTTGCCTGAAACTTAGAAGTATGTCATTGAGTTTGGAAACCTTACGACTCCACAATCTCTAAGGTTGTGCATTGGCTCGATAAATGAAATGATCTGGAAGCTCCACAAACTCTGAAGATAGTAACATCATAGGTAGTAAATGATGAGTACAATGCGACAATGATGAGACTGCCATTGTCTCCGTGCTGTAAACTGAAGCAGAAACCAGTGAGTATTAAGAAAGAAACTAACAGTAGCAGCAGTAGCTAGTCTGTAGTGCAGCTGGTTTCAGTAACTTAACTAAACACAACAGAATATTTTAACAGTGTTACACAAACTAAATACAGTGCCAGATTCGAGCAGAACATTTAATGTTAAAAACAGACAAAGTCTTTTACTGTACCACAGTTATGTACATGTGCAATTCCATGATCCATTAAAAAGAAGTATAGGTGAATATGCCCCCCCCCACCTGCCTCTTTAATAATATCATGATGAATTAAACTGGAAGTTTTTTTTAAACTGTGAGGACCTCTTGTTGCATGTGACATCTATTTTTACTATCAAACTATTACAAAAATGTAGACCACACCAATATACAAAATAGAAAGCTGTACCTGGATCCAAAATAAACAAAGAAAAATGTCCAGCAGCAAAAAGATTTCAAATATAAATTCCTTTAATGAAATGAAATGAACAATAGTCCACATAAGCAGGCCACTTTACAATGATCTGCCAAAGTGGCCCATATTTCATTAAAGGAATTCACATTTGAAATAATTTTGGTGCTGGACATCTTTTCCTTGTATGTATATGTGTCTACATCTATATTGAATCACAACAGCCTAGAATAAGAACTGTAATAACAACTGACTGTCTCCTGTTGATCACATTCTGGGGTACAAGTAGTCTGACAGTTGCATCCAGCATAAATTAAATAATTAACAATTTAAAATGAAGCTCCTGCATAAGGCCCTCTGGTGATAAGGTATGAATTTTGGAAATAAAGTTATTCTCTTTCTCAGCCTGGGGCATATTGGCTGAATCAGGGCTTGGTGCACTTGTATAGCTGGTACTTTATATCACTGCATGTGCTGGCACTAGTCAATCATGCCTCTGAGCATATGAGACTCTGAGGGGAAAAACATAATTCTAACTGAGGGGGGAGTAGGAACATATTGTCCCATCAAAGATCAGCTGATATGGTGAGTAACGTTTATTATTTTCTAATGGTAAACAGTGCAGCATTTGGTTTTAAAACTAGTATTTCATTCTGAGGCTTGACTTTGGATGGGAAACATTATGAATGCTAATCATTTTATACATGAATGCTATTGTTAAACCTTCCTTTTTAAATTACCACAGTGTCACAGAGGGTAGCTACCAATCCACATTTTGCTGAGCTATGCCTTACCCCCTCATTCTGAGCAGCTGTACTAATACAAAGAACACCAGTAGCAGGAGCATTCTTTCATGGAGCAACCTAGAAACACTGATCCATGAACAGTGCTGCATCAGAAACAGTGTCCCCTTCAAGCAGAGCGAAAGAGAGGGCAAGTGTGTGTGTGCAGGTCCCCTACACATGACCTAAACATCACTTACCCGAGTTTCACATGATCAAGGCAAGAAGATCGACAGGACAAAACACCGACCGCTCGGAACACTGACTGGGAACTAACAGTAAGTAACCCGTTGGCCAACCCGACAAGAACACTAAAACAGAAGCGAAGACAACACCCTCCCCTAACTAAATATTCTAACTCCGAGATCGCACTGCAGTGGATGTATGGGGCAAAGGTCGACATGCTGGCCGAGCAGTTACTTACCATTAGTTACCAGTCAGTGATCTGAGTGGTCGGTGTTTTGTCCTGTCAGTGTTCTCCACTCAATCATGTGAAAGTCGGGTAAGTGGCATTTCAGTTGTTTAGGGGACCCATGTGTGTGCATGCATTAGTACATATGTGTGTGCATATGGATGTGTACACGCATGCATGGTTTGCAGGATCACCATATAAACCCACCCACCTTCCCATCACCGTATACTACAGAATGTCCAGTACGTTTGCTGCCATCCTGTGTGCAATGATATTTGGAAGCCAGCAGCCCTATTGATTATATTATCACTCGCCATAATAGCAGTGGATGTGATGGAAAACATGTTTCTTTCAACCAATTAACTGAATATTCTCTTGACTAATCCAGTAAATGACATACTCTCATGTCCATTTATTCTAAGATCACTACTTCTAGTAAGCATACTTTAGTGCAATATCCAAATCTTCATCTGTCCTTTTTTTTTCAAATATAATTTTTATTAAATTTTTCCAATATGTAATACAGGAATCACATACAGTCAAAATGCAGAAATTTTGAAAACCTCAAGGCATAAGTATCACAGGACATTTGTATCTCAAAAGTTATTTACTAAAATCTTCATCTGTCCTGAAACTTGAATATGCAATACTCTATGCAATATTTTTGCTTCACAGGTACCTGTTAGTGAGAAAATTCAAGTTTGTGCAATATCTTGCAATACCCTAAATGGCACATTTTTATACATGTAATGTCTGTAAGTGTCTGTCCTAGTATTACTAAATAGTAACTATATGTACGTTTCTTGCACTGGGAACAAAGCAGCATAATTTTGTTTAGCTGTACTATGTACAGATCTAAATGACAAAGTTTACTTTGACTTAGGTATGGTAAATCACAACTGCCACCATACCTATTATTAGAACACATGGTGATCATTGTATCTACTTTATGCACCCCCCTATCCAGTGCCAGCAGTACTACCCAATACAAAGACTTGGAAGCGTATGCTGCCTTCTTAACTAACTCGTCATGAATTCCACAAATATTACCAGTTGTGTGATAATAATCCTGTCAGAGAGATTAACGTAACACCCCATGCTGCACATGCAGTCACACACTGGCTACCCACAGTAATATAGACCCCTCCTCTACATATTCATTTACAGGCCCATAGGACCAGCTACACTGATCACCACTCCCTAATCAGAAATAAAATGTGTAGCTTGACATTATAAACCCAGCCACTGAAGCGGACAGTATGGCCTACAGATTCTCATTCTTATTATCAATATTTCACCTTGCTAGAACACTTTTTGATTTAATGCAGATTTAAAGTTTTGCAAGGAGGCAGGATTAGGATAACTTATTTCTTCAACATTCAGTCTAAAATAACTAGAAGCATTGTTAAAATGACCTCTTATAATGTTGACAGACTGTGGGGGGGGGGTCATTTTTTTTTTTTGCGCATTTATTAAGTTGATGAATGTTGCAAATGCATTTTAATGTTAAACGTTATTTACTGATTACAGTCTCCACCGTTGTGGGGAAAATCCCAGATTTTATTACTGGGCTTTTGGCTCTGATTATGCCCATTATACTTGGCTTCATTTAGCAGCCATGATGCTGTATGAGTCCAGCGTAGGGGGATAGGAGTTAGCAGCTGAAGTTGACTCGTCTGTCCCCCAAATGGAGGAGGCTGTTGGCAGGTTTCTACTACAAGAGTTCCAGGGAGAAGGCCTGACATGGCAGCACTAGCAATTAAGGACTCTGGGCTGCATGAGTGTTATGGACAAAGCACATACACACTGACTAGAATCATGGGGGTGAGGAAGCATGCATTCATACAGGGCCTAGAATAGCAGGCATTGCAACATGCTATCTGCCCACTAGAGAAGGAGGTGGGTGGAAGGTGGTGTGGTGGTGGTCATACACTGTGTCTCCTAACCCACACTGGATCACAGTAATCATCCCCAGCTCTCAACTTCTCCTCCTCCTTCTCCTAATGTGCTGATTTGCTGAGAATCAACACAAATGAACGGGCCAATTGGAGATAATGACTTTATGGTTACAGATGGGATGGGGGCAAACATTTATGTAAAAATCCCACATTTTAGGAGGGACAAAGAAGCATACTGATGTAAGTATCAGAAATGTAGTTCTCTGACAAGCTGCCTGATTCTTTTTGCCAAGAAACACTTGCCATAATGGTATTTATAATTACTTTCTGATGTTGGGAGACAGCACATTACAGTCTAGCACAAAATTAAGCACCTAAGGTACTTAGCCAGTGATATGTAACTATAACACAATGACATTTTGTTTCCCCAGGTGGTCTGGGAATCAATAAATATAAACAGTATGGTTTGATGAAATAACGACCTAATTATTAACTGGAATGGAACTGGTGACCAGCTGCATCAGACATTAACCCTGCATGATAAGGACTGGAGTCAGCCTAAAATCATGCATTCAATTTGGCAGCTTATGTAAAGGGAAGCTGTGTAGTTTTCTGGTTGCTTAGGCCATGTAATAAGCCAAGTTGTTCAGCAAACATTGCTTCAGTGAGGTTTAGGATACCTTTAAAATGTATTACTCTTAGAAGTTTTAACAGTATCCAGATGTTTGAAAAAAGACAGAGTTCTTTGTGACACATTGTAGTAAGCAAGACCACACAAGGAAATGGAGGCTAAACAGCCAACTTCCTATTTCTGAGACTGAAAACAACCATACGGCTATTACAGTCAACAGTTCTTTTGGCATATTAATGTACTAATGTTGGCTTCAGGTTTTGCAACTGCAACATTTCAGTTTTGGTAGCTGCATGCGTCTGCCAGTAGAGGGCATCAAAGCTGTTACATTGAGGAATAAGAGCAAGCTTTAATCAGTGTGCCCAGAGGGAATGTTAAAATGTGATGCAAAGCTATAGCCCTGTCACAAGCAGCAGACTACAAGGCACTTTCAGCAAGCATAAGGCAAATTAAGTGCAACTGAGACGATGGCTTATTTCAAAAGATTTGTGACTAATAATTACCCGCACTAGTACTTGAGCACTTTCCAAATGTACATAGAGTCTGTTAAAATAAAGGAATAATTACAAAGCATCATACAAGATGTCAGAATCCACAATTTCTTTATAATTTGTGAGTAGCAGCAAAATGTGGTGACATACCATGGCCAACAAAAATGTTATTTATTGCACAACAGCTTATAGACATGTGTGACATAAATACTTGTACAGCATTTTAAACAGAAAAGCAGTGAGTAAATCCATAAGTAAGGTGACTGTTGGTGTCAAAAGACAGTATTATCTTCATTAGTCATCGTGGAGTTGTTTGAGGTACATAGTGAGGTTCAAAACCATGACATGTTGGAAGGTGGTTTAACAGCAACTTCTTTCTCATTTGCTCCAAAATGCCTTGGTGCTAATATGAAAGAGTGCTAGGCAGTGACAGGTCAGTCTCCTTAACAGTATATGACAAGTTCTGTCTTACTGAAATCAGATTGGTTTCTTGCCAGTACCTGACACTGGCCCACCTATCACCACAACCATGATGCTGAGACCATGCTTCTGGCCCATTAGTAATATACTGACTTGCCACATGGTCCTTTATGATTTTAACCTTAGTTGTGCAGGTTTTCTCACTCTGCCTCTTTCCCTGCTGTCCTCTTTTGGAATTTCAGTGCCAGACAGGACTTATACTTTCATTTGACAAATCAAAAGCTTGTGATAGATAGTAATAATTTAAGTGGGATTTCAGAACTTTTATTCAGCATGCACAATAATAAATGCTGTCTTGACTGGCAGGGGAAGTCATTGGGTGGAAAGGAAAAAGACACAAAATGAAATATTTATAATTTGGAAAACTTTGTTTAAGAAGCCAGAATGAATAAGTGAATGGTGTGTCAGCCATGTAGACAGGGATGCAAGGAAAGATTAGTAACACAGTGGCACTTATAAATTCTTGTGACTAGATTTCTCACCCATCCTAGCCTTTCTATGGCTGTGATTGTACATGCAGATAAGTGAGACTAGCCATATGTTTCTACCACAGATGGTAAGAAAAAGAAACGATAATCAGGGCAACCCAAAATCTGCAGTTATGTTTATTTGCTTAAATTATGAGCTTGTTTGTTTGTCTTCATCATGAAGTATTTGGAAAATGTTATTTTTAAAACTGGAATATAATTGACCAAAACAAAATGAATACCAGGCTGATAATGCTACACAAGATGCAGTGTAAAAAGACTGCTAGGTTGTTGATAACACATTTGCATTCAGTATGTAAAAAAAATGGATGGTGGAGACAGTTTCCAGCAGAGTCATGTAGCACCCTAAGAAACTGCACAATTTCACCTGGAAGACGATGGCCACATTGTATTACAGGTTCATAGGTAAGTACTAGGCTATCTGCCCAAGGGCATTTATAAGCCTAGCCAGAATGTGTTGGCTTTCGCCACCCCTTTAGATTAGTCCCTGTGCCTCTGTCCAGCAGAGCCATCAGTTCCCTGCGCCACTGTCCAGCAGAGCCATCAGTTCCCTGCGCCACTGTCCAGCAGAGCCATTAGTTCCCTGTGCCACTGTCCAGCAGAGCCAGTGCAGTGATCCCCGGGGTAAATTTTCTGTTTCCCATCCACCCGTCAAGGTTTCTGTTGAAGAGTGTTAGTGAGGGGCTCTGCCTGATGTATATTGGAATCCTGTTCCAAAGCATGGTGAGTCTCTGGGATAGGAATCTATCCCTCCAGCATGTACTATTTATCGTTGTGGTGAGGTTTATATCTCTAGAGCGTGTGGCTCTCTGGGATTTGTTTTTTTTTAGGTGGAGCATGTCCATCAATTCTGGATTGGACATGGCCTTGTATGTCAGGCAGAGATCACTTCTGAGTAAGTGGTATGCAACTTGAGTACAGCTGGTGTTTCTTGAGTCGGGCTGCATAAGGGCATCTGTTTGAAGCCAGTAATCCTCTTGGTGAGGTACTTTTGTTGCCTTTCCAGCTGTTGCAGGTGTCTTGTAAGGTACATCCCAAATGGGGCATTGTATTCTATGATGGGTCTAATAAGTGATGTGTAGAGAGGCACAATAACCTCTTTTGTTCTAGATGCGAACCCTTTTGTGATTAGGTGGGCCACATAGAAGGATTTTCTAACCACCTTGGCAATATGATTATCAAAGGAGAGATTACTATCTACTTGGGTCCCCAGATCCCTTATTACATTTTCTGTATTTAGGGGACTACCACCCATGTGGTAATTTACGGGTATTTTGTTTTTTCCAAAGGGGATGACTATGCACTTTTTGGCATTTAGCTTGAGGCCATGATTTTGTCACCAGGTATCCGTCTCAGTGAGACCCATCTGAAGGGTGTCTGTATCAGCCGGAGAATCAGTTATGGCCCCTAGTTTGCAGTCGTCTGCGAACTTGGTCAGCCATAGTCCTCCTATGCTTGCCTGTACCTCTGAGAAGTATATACCGAACAGGAGGGGTCCTAGGACTGAGCCCTGGGGGATGCCACTTGTAACCGGTGTAGAGTCGGACGTAGAGCCTGCAACTCTCACCATGTGGGTTCTATCCATGAGCCAGTTTGCAACCCATCTCGTGACGTAGGGGTTTATATTCAAGCTGGTGAGCTTGTTTATAATACTAGAATGGGGAATGGTGTCGAAAGTCTTTGTGAGGTCTTGGTAGGCTGTGTGGACCTCCTTTCCCTCGTCTAATGCCTTGGTAACCATCTCAAAGACGTCCACCAGGTTTAGGAGGCATGATCTGCCCTTAACAAAACTAAACTGGGTAGGGTCCAAGGTTTGGAGGTTTCCAATGTCTTTGTTAATGAGTTCCATGATGATGCGTTCCATAGCCTTGCAGACCAGGCTAGTCAGGCTTATAGGGCGATAGTTCCCGGGGTCTGTTGTGGCTCCTCCTTTGTGGAGTGGGATAACTGTTTCTGTGCGCCACTCTATGGGTACGTAGCCTGTAGAGAGGCTGAGTTTGAACAGTGTGTTTAGGTGAGGGGTTAGTTCATTTTGGAGCTCTTGTAAGACACAGCCTGAGACCCCGTCCGGTCCCACTGAAGCTGTGTTTTTGGCTTTGGATAGGGCTGTTTTAACCTGTGCATCGGTGATTGATGGGGGTCTTACATTCTTCTGGTATGCTTATGGGCCCTTTAGGGGGTGAGAGGGGGGTGAAGTTTGCACTAAACCTGTCTGCCAGAATGTTTGCAATATCAGTCGGGTCAGTGTATTTTGTGCCATTCTGCACTAACTCAGAGAAGATCTGAGAGTTTCCACTTAGGTTCTTGACATAGCTAAAGAACGCTTTGCGGTTATCTTTGGAGTCGCTGGCAATTTTTCTTTCGAGACTAGCCTTGGATGATTTAATGAGGGATCGTAGTTTCTTGCTTATACTGATCAGGGATGTCTTTCCTTCTTGGGAATTTACTCTTTTCTGTACTAGTTTCCTCCTTCTGTTGTATAGCTTTTTAATGTACATCTTGCTCAAGATGCAACAGTGTCCCACAGAGGGTTATGACTCATTTTGAATAACTGGCACCAAAATGCTTAAATACTCGTAAAGGGCATTAGTGCATCCCAGAAAGTGGAAAATATTAGACTGTGCACATAGTCTGCTCCACTGAACTCCTGCAAGTTGCACATAGGGCAGTGAGGGGGTTAATTATTTAAAAGACAAGTTTTTTTCTTGTGTCTTGTTGGTACTCGAACTTTAAACAATAGAGAGCACTGAACTCTGGATATACTGTGCCTTTAATGTTAACAGTTATGATATGACCAAAAGATCAGAAGTAAATAAGAAGGGGGATAATCAGAAATCCAAACTATTAAGCACTGTATGCAGATAAGAATGCAAATGAAGTTTCTGCATTAGTTTGTTGCAAAATGAGAAGTAATCGTTATGTTTGATTCTGGGAACTAAATGGTACTTGTCCATACTGGGTTGTAGTTCAGCTGTTCTTTGAAAGCTCTCTGGACTGGTTCTTCTGGTGAGTTGTCATCACTTGAGTCATCTGAGCAAAAGGTGCTTACTTTTACTGTGTGGCACATCTCCTGACTTTCTTGTTAGTTGTGCTTTTTGATGAACAATAGTTGAACATTTTAAAGGTAGAGGAGTTATAAGGATATTATCACAGTTTTTGAAGATCGTTGTCTGTGGCAGTAGGTGTTCGTGGAGCGATTGAAAAGTTTGACAGTGTAAAAAAGTAGTTTATTTGAAAGTGTGCCAGGTATTAGTGTTCGTTAGAAAATGTTATTTGTAAATTGCCACTCTTCTGTTAAAAGCAAAATTCCTGACCTTTTTCCATTTTCTCTGTGTCCTTCACACATGTTGGGTGGGAATAGAAAGAAAAACAGCATTTCACACTGTCCTGCTGATATTTAAAATGAATAGTGGGACTGACCTGGTCAACAAGGGTGAAATAAAATACATTTACTATGGTTGTGGATAGGTCATCAAACAGTAAATGTTATACAATGTTGTCCGGTTGCTCTACTGGATATTAAAAGTGCATAAAGAGAAGTATGGACAGCAGAAAATTGGTAGCATTATTGTGTAAATCATGTTTACTTTCCAGTTAGCATATCTATTAGGGATTACCTTTTTGTCAGAGCTTGAACAATGGTTATAAAAACAGATACTTTCCAATATAATAAAAACTATTTCACGATTACTAACACTTTTGCCATTTCCTAAATGAAGTACTGCCGTGTAGTGTGGGTGTATAGTAATTTAAGGGGTGTGGAGAGGCAGCTTTGGCACCAGACCATACAACATTCCTGAGCAGTCCAGTATTTCTCCATAATGCCCACACTAGGGGTCATTATTGCTTAATATAGTTTCTTTATTTTTTTTTTTCCATTGGCTGCATCTGTAGCGAGTTCTGTGTGTGTGTGTGTGTGTGTGTGTGTGTGTGTGTGTGTGTGTGTGTGTTGGGTTGTGGGAGGGGGACGTGGGGTGAGCTACAAAGTTACTTGCCCTACTTAGAGACTGCCATTAAAATTCATGCTCAGTATTGTGCAATTTAATTAGGGAAACTTCTGATTCTCAGTTTATTATTTGCAGTTGTTTTTCAAGCTTGGTTTATTGCTTTATCCAGAATGTCTGCACTGACAGGCAGTGAGTTAAAACTGGAACTGATGCATTAGGTTGCTGCAGAAAGTTGCTGTTTATATTGCAGCTTTCAGGGTTTGTTGTCAATGGCCAATGTTATCAAAACACCCAAAGGAAAATGCACATGTATTCTGCATTGCGGTATGTGTACCTCTGTACAGTTATTTCTGGTGCAGACGTTATGTGTAGTAATTTGCCCTTATTACCTTAAATACCTATCGCTTTTTTATAGTTGTCTAGATATTTCCCAAATGGAAATTTTCAGAAATAAGTGGCACCATAGTACTTTATAGGCTCTGTGGTCAGCAACATGGCAGATCAGCAAATACATTTTACACTTTCCCTTATGTTGATTTAAGTAAATGTTAGATTTTATTAGAGGATGCCTACAGAACTATTTCCTCCACCATGACTCTGCTAGGATGTCCATTGACGGGCATAGGCTAAATGTTCCATGACCTGAGATTTCTGGGCCTGTGGAAGAAGAAACATAAATGGGAGAGAGTGGAAAAAGAGAAAAGCAAAGTAATGCGTAATTAAAATAAAAAGAGAGAGGGAGAGTTGTGTAAATTGTCTCATAATTTGTGTATACATGAGTACATACTTTAACAGCACATACTTATTTTTATTTAATCTTTATTCAAAAATTATTCTGGGAAATAGTGGAAAGCTGTTAATCAGTAGAAGGATGTGAAATGCTGATGAATTTTACTGTTGCAGTGTACTGATAAAGAAGTAAGCAGGTTTAACACAAAGCTGTAACACTTCTTACATTGATCAGTTATTCTGCAATATTTTAGTGAAATGTATTCTGTTGCAGTTGTGTGATGGAAGCATATTACTTCTCCTATTGTATTTATGCATTACTTCTGGGTTTGTATTTAAAAATAAAGTAAAAGCATAGTTTTCATTTCTTATTCAACAGATTGCTTTGGTGAATGGGGTATTTTTATTTCAGAAGCATGTTTATCATTTGCATACTCATGAGCAGCCTTAGACAGTACTGACAGGTTTCTCTTTTGCTATTAATTCTCATGCTGAATCTCGCTTTACTATCAAAATGTCAGTGACCTGCCTTGACTTTGCACATCCCCGAACCAGAACAACGGATAACCCTCCAGCCGACTACTCAGAATGTCAATCCTTTCAAAGGAAAGAATCGACATTCGACCACTCATCATCCAGAAAATACGTTCACTAGTATGCAGAGAAATTTCTACTGTTTTGTGGGGGGGTGGGGGTGGGCAAGCCTCACTACACCCCCACACCCCCTTCTTCTTGTATATTCTAACTCCAAGATCACATTGCAATGAGGAAAAGGCTAAGTTTCCTGATCCCACTGTAGTGCAATGCACTTCAAAACTGCGAACACAGGCTACATATCGATGTTTCAAAGTTGACAGGAATTGTGTTTACAGTTTTGCCTCTCTACACCTCCGTGTTTGACCTTCTTACAATTGAGGTAAGTCACTTCAAAATTTTGATAATAAACCCTGATTCTCCTCTTTAGCTGCAAAAAGAAGAAAAGAGGGGACCTGGTGTCTTCCCTAATATATATACTTATGAATTTCTTTAGGCACTTGTAGTGAATATATCAGTATTGAGACACATTTCTGTGTACTGATAGATATTCCTAACTTTGTTTAGATATTCCTAATTTTGTTTACTTCAAGTTAAAGCAAGATAATATTATGGCTTCCTTTAAATTGTTAATTGTTTTTGTCTGCATACAGCTTGTCTGTTTGGAGGATTTATATATTATTTAACCTTTGGAGATCTTCCCAGTCTAACTTGATGCTGCTTTGCACTACGTCTTGCATACTTTACCTGTTAGTTTAAGTAGTATCATGTAACGTTGTTGTAAGAAAGATGCTTTTTAAATTCCGAAAGTAAAAAATTGAACAGTACACTCTTAACTAACCTATGTGCTGGTCATTTTGGAAAGAATGACTGTCTTTATAAAATTATCATATTAATAAATATTTTTTTAGTTTGTGGCCTGCACAGAGCAATGCATTTTTTAGTAGCTATCTGCCTGTAATAGAAATAATTATACCATATATAAGATATGCATGGGATAATGTACATCTGTTTCTTTCTAAAAACAGATACACACACACACACACACACACACACACACAGACACACACCCATATATGTGTATTTATACTTGGATATAACTGTTTTACTCATGCTTATACACATAACTATACATACACATATCATATTTGTATACTGATGAATTTCTGTTTACAGATATGTTTATTTACTTATACCTTTTTGTTTACATATACATACATATTTGCATTTACACATACATTTCTTCTTGCATTTTCTTGCATTTTGTATCACATCATTATAATATTTCTCTTCCTCTTTTTAAAACATGTATGAATTAAGAGGAAAAATTAAAATGTTAAAATATTTGCTGTGGAACTCTAGTCATCTCACCCTAAACTAGTCTTCCTTCTTGGCCATCTGGTCAGGCCTGTGCCTCTGCATGTCATCATACCTCTGACTGGGCCCAGAGCAGGTGATCCCGGTCAGGATTGACAGGTGCGGACCCAACTCCTGCCAGATGTCCACCTTCTTCCACACAATGCCGGCTACTGAACTTTCAGTTTCCTGCAGGGGTGGATTCTTGGAAGATGTAGACCATAATCTTAGTCTCCTTATCCGACCAGCTTGCAGCTCAGCCTTATGTCTTATAGGTTCATAAGTAGGTACTAGGCTATCGGCCCAAGGGCCTACGTAAGCCTAGCCAGCAAGGTACCATAGCTTACGCCATCCAAGAAAGTTATTTTCCTGTGCCACTGTCCAGCAGCGACACAGAAGTGATCCCCTGGGTGTATTTCCTATTTCTCATCCACTCTTCACAAGTGTCGCCATCTTTCAAAGTGCCAGAACCAATGTGAAGAATGTAACTGCAGGGCTGTAGTTCAGAGGGTAGCAACCACACCTTCTGAAAAATAACATTACCATACCCAACTCATGTAGCCATGTAGAAGTTTTACCAACAGAAGTGATGTTTTTGTCAAATTAGGTTTACCTACTGCATTGTAAAAGTTATATCTGTGTGTATGTATATATGCGTGTGTGTGTGTGTGTGTGTGTGTGTGTGTGGTACAGATATATATATATATATATATATATATATATATATATGTATATATATATATATATATATATAT